>NW_023501042.1:600000-1057500 GCF_014066305.1 Letharia columbiana | reverse complement strand
TAAGATTATAATAATAAAATTATTAATACTATAGAGTATATTCTTATAAATTTATATTTTCTAAAAAATCTAAAAAGTATAGAAGAAGCTATTCTTATTAAAATATAAATAAAAATTTATTTAATAAATAATTTTAAGACTAATATATTAATTAGAATAAATATTTTTATATTATATAAGTTTCTATTAGATTATAAGTTATAGTTTACTATCATAAATACTTACTAAAATATTAAAATTTCTACTTATTCTATAATAAAGTCTTACTCTTAAATTAAACGAGTTATAAAAATAAAGTCTATATTTATATTATTATTTAACTTCGTAATAAATATCTTAGATAGCTATTATAATACGCTCTTTAATAATTATAATTATCTATTTAAACCCGAATTCTTAATTTTTCTTAAAAAAGAAAATAATATCTTTATTTATATTATAGATTTTATTATAACTTTTATATAAATAAGAAATTCTATAAAAGTATTAGTTTTACTTTTTAGAAATATAAGGCTAGATACTATAATAGAGTATATTATAAATAAATACTATTAAATTTTTTATAAGTTAGCTAGCTTAATAGCTTATAAGTAATATACTTTAAATTAATTAAAGATAACTATTATTATTATAGCTATAAATAATTTTATTAATATAAATTATACTATTATAATAGATTTTAATTTTAAATATATACTTTTAAATAGCGTAATCGTCTATAATAAGAATAAGGCTTATTATACTTTTAGCTTTATTATAGTAGAATTTAAAGATATCTTTATAGATTTAAAAAGTATTATAGATATTTCTAAAGAATAGTAGATATTAATTTTACTAAAGTTAAACACTAAAATTAAATTATTAAAAGTCTATTTTTTTAATTATAAAGATTAAGAGATAATTAATATTATTTTTAATAAGTTATAATAATAAAGAAAGCTTTATTTTTTTATATAGCTAACTTCTTATAACTAAGTAATTCTACTTTATAATCTAATAAAATATATTATAAAATTATAAAGAAAGAGTTATTATTAATATTTAAGAATTTAATATTATAATAAAAGATAATAACTATCTATTACTCTTATAATTAGATATTATTATTTTAATAATAAAATATATCTATATCTCTATTATAAACGAAGTTATATAATTTTATTAATTTAATATAAAACTTTCTAATAAATGTAAACTTACTATTATTAATTATCGCGATTAGAAAAAATTTAATATAGTATTTATAAGATATAAGAGATCTTTATTATATATATAACGTTAGATAAATACCCTACTATATCTATTTTATACTTTTATATATACTTTTATAAATAATATTATTATTTTTAATAGAACCTTTTAGAAATATAAATCTTATCTTCGATAGCTCTTTTAGCTATTATAAGAGAAATATACTTCTCTAATATTAATAAAATCTTTTCTAGAATTTTTATTTATAATATTACTAAGATAGCGCGTGAACTCCCTTAATATATTTATAATAAAAGAAAAGATTAAGATAATTATTATATCTTAATTTCTATTAAATCTTTATAATTTAAAAAAAATTTAACTTAATAGAATAGCTAAGAAATTCGATTTCTCGCTATATATAGCGTACTTAGTTATTATAGAAATAAAAGATTTCTCTTACTTAAGTAATAGTAGCTAAATTTATTACTTTCTTAAATTAATTCGAAGTTATTTCTAAAAAATAATTTATTAAATTTATATATAAGTAAACTTCTATATTGTTATAGTAGTATAAGATCCTTAGAAATCTCATTTCTAAGAAAGGCGTTTCTTGAGTAATAATAAAGATGATTCTTCTCCTATAAGATTTAGTTGCCTAAATATATATACTAAGCCATACTAAGCTATTAGCCTCTAGCTTCTACTATAAGTATAATTTATAATATATGTCAATAATTAAAAAAAAGATAGCGTTCTCGCTATAAGTAAAGAAACCTATTTTTTTAAAGTAGTTTATTTCTTCGGGTAAATTAGGTAGAGATTATAAGTAAAGAAATTTATTTCTTTAGACCTTTCTTTTCGTAGTATAATCCTACTTCATAGAAGAAATCCTTTTTATAAAAATAATTTTACTGAGTAAGAAGTTATATACTACGATAGATAGTAGAAGTAGTAAAAGTAGTAGGAGTTAAAGAAAGATTTAATAGCGAAGTAGACGGTGACGTAGACAAAGGTATAATCATATTCTTTACGGGAATTAGCGCTTTTATTATAGTTCGAATAGATCTTTCTTAGAAAGTATAATTTTTCTTATAAGGACGTTCTAGCTTTCTAGTAGCAACAGCCTAAATCTCGAGATTTAGTAGAGTAAGTATCTTCTTAGTCGGTGTTTGTATAGCGGGCTACTTCTTCTCCCGACGATTTCTTATAGAATTAGTAGAAATTCGGGTATCATATTCTACTATAAGATCCTTTACTTTTAAGAGGGTATATAGAGAGTATTAAGCATTATACTTCTTATCACTATTCTTTCAATATATTAAATACTTAATATTTCTTTCTATTCCCTATCTATTACTTAGCTTCTCAATTTTAAATAGTAGAAATCTAATAGTAAGATCTAAATCTATCTCTTCTTCTTCTTCTTCTACTAATTATAGTATATATGATTTCCTATAATAAAAATCTTTAGATTAATTTAAAGCAGGTTTTAATTAGACTATAGATATTATAGAATAAATATATATAATACTTAAAAGATCTAATCGATAAGTAAGATTTTTAACTTTCTCTAATATCTTAAATAATCTAACTCTTTAATTAAAAAGCTTAAAATTAATATTGAAAATAGAGTAATTATAATATAGCCTTAGATAAATTAATAATCTCTCGCGAAGATTAATAGCTTTATAGCTATTATTATAACAAGTTTTTATTATAATATTAACGAAAGTAATAATATTATTAATCTCTTCTCGTTTAATAAGATATAATTAATTAAGATTCTCTAGCGATAAGTCTACTAGTAGCTCTAGAGTGTCTTATACTCGAAATCTATAAGCGATTTTATTTAATATAAATCCCGTTAATATAACTAAGTTATTAAGATATATTTAAAGAAATAAAAATACGCTTAACTAGTTATCTATATTAGTAGTAAGATAAAATTATAGAATAATCTCGATAATCTAATTCGTTCTTTTTAATTATCTATTTATCTAGAGATAATAAATAATCGAAATCGCTATAATAGTTTCGAGCTTCTCGAAAATAGCTTTTTAAAAAATACTTATAAACTTAGTATTATAGTCGCTAATTATAGCGATAGAAATATTTTAATTATAAGATACTAGAGTAATAAATAAAGTATTCGCTTAATCGACGATAGTTTATTTATTAAATTCTAATATAAGAAGTTTTCTCTTAGAGAATTTATATGTTACGATAAGAAGTATATTCTTATCTTCTTAGAAGAAAAGCGCGATAATAAAATTTATTACTATAATATAAAAAGGAATTAACGATATAGAAATTGAATTAAGCTCGCTATAAGTCGAATAACGCTTAATTTAATTAAGTTAATATTTAGAATAATACTTTAGATAAGTTTAAAGATACTTCAATAAGCTTTTAATATAGATTAATAACGATATTCTAGCGTAGATAGTATAAAAACCGATATAGAAATTTCGATTATATACTAGCTGAAAAACTTCTTACTATATAAACTTAGAAATATAGAGTTTTTACTTATTAACGTAATTAAGCGTAATATTATAAATAAGATTATTATATTTTTAAAAGCGGAGTTCTTTCGAAAGGTTAGGCTCGGGCTACTTAAGTAAGTTAAGAATCTTAATTTATTAAGAATCCTTACTATACGCCTTAATAAGGCGTTTCTTAAAGTTATTATTTATCTCTATTAAGATTATATAATAAACTAAGATTTCTTTAAGCGGTACTATTCGTTTATTTAGTTCTAGAATACTTTTATAAAGACTTTCTAGTATTACTTACTTTTCTTTAAAATTCACATCTACTTAAAGTCTAAATAATATATTAAAAACGATATTTATCTTATTAGTCTTATAGCGTATAGTAAGATTAAATCTTAATAAATATTAAGAAATATAAATTAATTAAAGATTTAATTTATTTATAAATAATATAGAAAGCGTAGTTTATTAAGCGATCTAAACTATAGTAGAGTAATCGATATAAATTACTACTAATAATACTTCGAATATTTTAATTAAATACTTAATTTTATAAACTATTTAAATTATAGTAGCGATCTTAAGTTTTATAGACTAGTAGTTACATTTCGCAGTATTAATTAATTTACTTAGAAATATTATCGCTTATACGTCTTCTCTAGTAGAAGTAGAGATTTCTTTTTTTTCTCGCATATAATAAACTATAATAGCGAATTTCTATACTTTGAAAATATCGATATTAATATATAACTTCTACTTTTAATCGAAGTATATTAGAAAGAAAAGTAAGCGAAAAGCATTCTATAAATTCTAAAAGATAGAGATTTTTTCCCGAGTCGATTCGTAGCGTAATTATATAGAAGTTCGCTTATATATAAGTCTAGTAAGTTATTTCTTAGAAGTAACTTTAGATTAATCTAAGAAAATAGTAGACTTAGCTATTATTACTTAAGTAAGAGAAGTCTTTTATTTCTATAATAATTAAGCACGCTATATATAGCAAGAAATCGAGTTTCTTAGCTATTCTATTAAGCTAAGAAAGATCTTTAAATTATAAAGACTTAATAAGAACTAAAATATAATAATTATCTTAATCTTTTTCTCTATTATAGATATATTAAGAAAGTTAACGCGCTATTCTAGTAGTATTATAGATAAAAATTTCAAAAAGAATTTTATTAATATTAGAGAAGTATATTTCTTTTATAATAGCTAAAAAAGCTATTAAAAATAAGATTTATACTTCTAAAAGATTCTACTAAAAATAATAATATTATTTATAAAAGTATATATAAAAGCACGAAGTAAATATAGTAGAGTATTCGTCTAACGTTATATATATAATAGAGATTTCTTATACTCTATAAATACTATATTAAATTCTTTCTAACCGCGATAACTAATAATAATAAGTTTATATCTATTAGAAAGCTTTATACTAAATTAATAAAATTATATAACTTCGTCTATAATAGAAATATAGATATATTCTACTATTAATATAATAATATCTAATTATAAGAGTAATAAATAGTTATTATCTTCTATTATAGTATTAAATCCTCGAATATTAATAATAACTCTTCTCTTATAGTTTTATAGCGTATCTCGCTAAATTACAAAGTAAGGTTAGCTATAAGAAGTTAATTATATAAAGAAATAAAGTTTTTCTTATTATTATAGCTTGTCGAAAATAGTATTAACTACTTCTTAATCTTTATAATCGAGAAAATAAACTTTCGATAGCTTTATTTTGGCGTCTAGCTTTAATAAAATCGATATTTACTATTCTTTAGAAATATCTATAATACTTTTTAAATCTATAAAAATATCTTTAAATTTTATTATAACGGAGCTAAAAGTATAATAAGCTTTATTCTTATTATAGATGATTACATTATTTGAAAATATATACTCGAGATTAGAATCTACTATAGTAGTATAATTTATATTAATAGAATTATTCGTAGCTATAATAACGATTACTATCTTCGATCGATCTAAAGTACGCTATCTATAAGCTATTAAGTCTACTAATTTATAAGAAACTTAATAGTATTTATTTATAATATACTCTATTATAGTGTCTAGCCTCGTATTTCTAAGAAGTAAAACTAATACTTTTATAGAATTTCTTATTTATATAAAAGTTATAGCGGAATTTATAATATAAATAAAGATATCGCTTTCTCTATTAAGAAAAGTTAAGAATTCGAGTTTAAATAGATAGTTATAATTATTAGAAAGCGTATTATAATAGCTAATTAAGATATTCGTTATAAAGTTAGATAGTAATATAAGTATAGACTTTACTTTTATAACTCGCTTAATTTAAAAATAAAGCTTCGTCGTAGAATAAATAGAGATCTTAATATTTTAATAATTATCTATAATAGTAGACTGTAATTTATAATTTAATAGAAACTTATACGATATAAGAATATTTATTTTAATTAATATATTAATTTTAAGGTTATCTATTAAATAAATCTTTATCTATATCTTAATAAAGATAGCTTCTTCTATACTTTCTAGACTTTCTAGAAAGTATAGATTTATAAGAATATACTTTATAGTATTTATAATCTTATTATCGTAGTCTTAAATCGATATAGAAGATATTTACTTCTAAATTTATTTCTCGAAATTAAATAAGAAAGCTAGTAAAGCTTAATCTTCGAGAGTAATCGAATATTTAAAATCTAGATAAACTTTTATATCGAAAGAATTCGGATTTAGATAAGTATCTATCTTAATATACTAGAAACTATAAAAAGTGATTTCTTATTTATATTTAGGCGGTGCTACGATAGTAGACTTAATAATTTTAAATATAAGATCCATCTCGATAGTATAGATACCCACTTCGATAGTATACTTGAGATTCTTAGAATTCTCGGGATTCTTAGAATTCTCGAAATTCTCGTGATTCTAGTACTACTATCTGAGGTAATAGAATAGCTTATTTCTAAATTTAAACTTCTTATAATATCGCTAATAAGAGTGTTCTAGTAGCGGCGAGTCGATAAAGTTAACCTTCGGTTTTATATTTCTATAAAATTCGTAAAAACTAAAATAATCGTTTTCTTATTTCTCGATATTCTTCTTATTATAGTCGTTATGAAAGTTATTAGAATCCTTTAAATAACTTAGATCTCACTAAGAATCCTCAAATTTCTTTACTTTATTAATTAAGATTTAATAAGCTTATTACTTCTATAATTAAAAAGATTAAGTAGTAATATTCTAATAAACTTCTTTAAATTAATATAAAATATAACTAGACTAAAAAGATTAATAAGAATTATACGCGTTTTGCTATTAGTATTAACTTAGACTAATAGTAATTTAACGCTATACTAATAAAGCTAATAGTGTTTACTATATATCTCTTTAAGAATAGTTTTAATAAATAGAATCGTTACTTTAATAAGCTAATTAACGATTTTAAGATTAATTATAAATTTAATAATTCTACTAATTAAAGAAAGCTGAAGATTATTATTATAACTAATTAAAATTCTAAAAATTAGAGTTTATAGATTAATTAGATATATCTCTTACTTAATTATATTAATTAAAATTATCTCTATAAAATAGATTTAATATATAAGAAGTATTACTTAAACTAAGCTTCGTTATTTTTAAAATCTTTATTTACTATTAATTCTTTCTTATATTTATAATTATAAGAAATTAATTTAGCGTAATTTAAATAGTAGATAAATCTATATTAGATTAAAACTCGATATTAAGATTATTTTAAATAATATTAAGCTAATTATACTTATTATCGAGTTTTACTATTTTAGTAATTTTAATAATAGTTATAGTATATTTATATAGCTTATAATATCTCATAATATCGTTAAATATATATCGTTTCTTAATAATAATAGCTATTCTCGATACTTTAATAAATTTAAATCTCTTAAATAAAGTAGTACTTTATTTTTTAATATTATTATTATAAGTTAGTAGACGCTTCTCGTTATTAATAAATTAATATATATATTACTCGAGTACTTTATCTCGAAGATAGATCTATAGATTATTTCGTAGTAGCTCTATATTCTTAACTCTCGTAATATCTTTAATTCTATCAATAAAAATAATAATATTTCAAAAATAGATTTTTTTCTCAATATACTTTATATCTATTATTGTATTAGAAGATTTACTATTATAAAAAGGATTAAAAAATCTAACGTCGCTACTAAGAAAGCGGGGTTTGTTACTTTTATTAATAGTATTCTAATCTGATATTTCTGGATTTTCTGAATTTTCTAACGAATCTAATAAGTTAGAAGATTTTAGATTTAAATAATTCTTTACATAGTGATTAATAGCACTAATAATAATTGCTTTTATATTAATAGCTTAAGAGTCTACTTCGAATCCTTCGTCTACTATTCTATTATTATTATAATAATAAATAATCTTATTAGCGAAAGTATTTGAGATTTCTAATAAACGATATTATAGATCTCCGAAGTTAGTTATAATTTAAGAATTACTACTTAGAGATCTAGTAAGCGAGATATCTACTTACTCTAGCGAAGTATATCTTTCTACTTCTAGATTTTTTTTTTTTTTATTAATAAAAAGAAATAGTTTTTTTTTTTTTTTTTTTTTTTAATAAAAAAAATTTTTTTTTTTTTTTTTTTTTTTTTTTTTTTTTTTTTTTTTTTTTTTTTTTTTTTAAAAAAAAAATAAATAAAAAAAAAAAAAATTTTTTTTTTTTTTTTTTTTTTTATAAAAAAATTATTTTTTTTTTTTTTTATTTTATTTTTTTTTTAATTTAATATAATATTTTTTTATTAGTTTTTTTTAAAAAAGGAGTTTGTTTAATGATTTGAGATAATGAAATCTTATAGCTACTAAGCCTAAATAACTATATTATAAAAAGTTAGCTTAACGAGTATATAGAAGTAGCGAAAGATAAAAAATTTTTATCTTTTTAAAATTTTATAGAATACTTTTCCGCTCTTTTTTTTTAATTTTTTTTTAAAATTTTGCTCTTCTTCTTAATATACTTTTATTAAAAGCGAAAGTTATATATCGATATTAATACTTTTAAAGTATAAAAATTCACTACTATAATTTATTATATATAAGAAAAAAAGAAAGTCTTTATTTTTATTAGAGGAGATATATAAATTATAATATTTTTAAATAAATTAATTAATATTATAAAATATAATTATTAATTTATAAAGCTTAAGATTATTATTATAATTTAAATAATTTATAAAATTAGATATCTAATTAAAGTATTAGAAGTATTATTGATAGTAATTTATATTAATTATTCTACTATAATTTAGATCGCTTAATAAACTACGCTTTTTATATTATTTATTAATAAATTAAATCTTTAATTAATTTATACTTCTTAATACTTATTAAAATTTAATCTTATTATATATTATAAGACTAATAAAATAAATATTATTTTTAATATATTATCTAGACTTTAAATAGATATAAATTTTAAAGAGAAATAAGTAATACTAAAAAGTTTTTATAAGAATATTCTAGAACTAAATAAATAGATAGTATTACTTAAAGAAATTCTAGTCTATTATATAACTTTAATAGAAATAAATAATAATTTTAAAAAATATCTTATTAAGGCGTATAATAAGAATATTTAATAAATTAAGATTCTTAACTTATTTAAGTAACTTAATTTATTAAAAAGACTTCGCTTTTAAAAATATAGTAATCTTATTTATAATATAATACTTAATTATATTAATAAGAAATAATTTTATATTTCTAAATCTATATAGTAAGAAATTTTTTAATTAATATATAATTAGAGTTTCTATATTAGTTTTTATACTATTTATATTAAAATCTCGCTATTAATCTATATTAAAGACTTATTAAAATATCTTTAAATCTATTTAAAATATTATCTAAAGTATTAATTTAATTAAATTAAATAATATCTTATTTATAGCGAGCTTAATTTAATTTCTACGCTATTAATTTTATTTTATATTATAATAATAGATTTTATTATTATACTTTCTTTCTAAAAAAATAAAAAAATACTTCTTATTATAATATATAAGTTCTTTAAAAGAAAACTTCTTATATTGGAATTTAATAAATAGACTATAATTAATTAAATAAATACTTTACTTATTACTCTAATATCTTATAATTAAAATATTTTTATTATTATAATTAATAATCGTAATACTAAGTTTATAAATATCTTCTAAAAAACTATTTTTAAGAAACTCGAAACTATTATAATAACTTCGACTATTTATTACTCTTAAATAAATAATTAATTAAAAAGAATAAATTAGACTATTAAGATTATTCTATAATTTTATTTTATTACTAATATAAATAACTAATTAAACTATTTTTATTTTTTTAAGTATATCTTAATAACTTAATTATATTAATAAGATTTACACTAAATAAAATCGTCTATAATTTCGAATAAAAGATATTCTAAGATTACTTATAGACTTATTATTAGAGAATCTTAATTAATTATATTTTATTAAACGCGAGAAAGTTAATAATGCTATTACTTTCGCTAATATTATAATAAAAACTCGCTATAATAATAGCTATAAAGTTATTAATCTTCGCGAGAGATTATTAATTTACTTAAGACTATATTATAAATATTCTATTTTTAATATTAATCTTAAGCTCTCTAATTAGAGAATTAAATTCTTTAAAATATTAGAGAAAATTAAAAATTTTATTTACTAATTAAATCTTCTAGATATTATATATATTTATCTAATAATATTTATAATATAACTAAAATCGATATTAAATTAAGCTAAAGATCTTTATTATAGAAAATTATATTCGTTATAATTAATAGAGAAAGAAGAAGAATAAATAGATCTAAATCTTATTATTAGATTTCTATTATTCGAAATTAAGAAACTAAGTAATAGATAAGAAATTAAAAAGAATATTAAATATCTAATATGTTAAAAAAATAGTAATAAGAAGTATAATACTTGATATCTATTATATATTTTCTTAGAAGCAAAGGATCTTATAGTAGAATACGACGTCCGAATTTCTATTAATCTTATAAGAAATCGTCGGGAAAAGAAGTAGTCTACTATATAACTATCGGCTAAGAAAACACTTATTTTATAAATTACTATCCGGGAATTAAGCTAGAAAACTAGATCGTCCTTAAAAGAAAAATTATACTTCTCTATTACTAGTCTAAACGATTTCTAAAAATTCAACTTCGCCTATTCTACTATTACCACTTACTTTACTATCGAATATTTTTACTACTTCTACTACTCGTTATAATATATAACTTCTAACTTAATAAAACGCCTCTTTAAGAGAGATAATTCTTATATAAAGAAAGAAAGTCTATACTTTATATAAAGAAATAATTTTCTTTACTTAAAGTTCTTACCTAACTTATATAAAGAAAGAAAATCTATACTTTATCTAAAGAAATAACTTTCTTTACTTTACTAAGGAAAGGGAGAAAGTTTATTCTTATAAATCGCTCTTTACTTATATCTGCAAATCTGAAAAATTAATTTCCGTACGATTTCCGCCGGGTCCGCACGATTAGTACGATTTAGTCTATTTAGTAGACTTTATCTATATTTAAACCCTTTCCGCTAGTTCTACTAGTTTAGCAACTTTAAAAAATTTTAGTAACTTCAAAATTTTTACGTAATATACTCTAATATACTCTAAGTATTATTCTATATACATATGGCATTAATATATATTATTATTAATATACGCATTATTATACGCTATATTAGAGTATCACCCACGCGACTAATTTTATTAAATTATTTAATTCTATAATTAAATTTAAGTTAACGTTGATACTCGTTATTATAGAACCTTATCATCACAACGTCGATTATTAGAACTTTTCTTTTTTTATATATATTGCTGCTAAACTAGTAGAACTGATAGAAAAGATTAGAACAGTTACTAAACCGGCGGAATTTAGACAAATTCTAATCAGATTTGCTAATCCGGCGGATTTTGTGATTTCCGCGACATACGCGCGATCAGCAATTTCAAATTTTGTAGAAACTTTTCAGATTTGCAGATGTATAGCGAGAACGCTATCTTTCTTTCTTTCTTATTAATATATATTATAAATTATATTTAATAGATATACTTAATAGAAGCTAGTAGCTAATAGCTTAATATAGCTTAATATTAAGATATATTTAGACAATTAGATTTCATAGAAGAAGAATCATCTTTATTACTACTTAAGAAACGTCTTTCTTAGAAATGAGATTTCTAAGGATCTTATACTATCTTAATAGTAATAGTAATACTATTACTACTTAAGAAACGTCTTTCTTAGAAATAAGATTTCTAAGAATCTTATACTATCTTAATATATTTAACTCGTATATTAATCTAAAAATAGATTTATTAATTTATATAAATTAAATATTATAATTATAATCTAATAAAAGAGTTTAATTATCTCTCTTTAAGCCTCTTTTAATTTTATTATTATACTCTTTACGACTTATATATAAAATATAATACTTTCTTATATCGATATTTAAAAGCTTAATAATCTATATTATCTTTAATAGTTTTTAATAAAAAAATATAAAAATAAAATTAAGCTTTAATTCTTTAAAGTTTTATATTATAATTACTCTAGTAAATAGTTTAATATATCTCTTAAAGAGCTTATATAAGAAGATATTATTAATTTAAACTAAGTCGAAGTTTTAAATAATAATAAAATCTTTAATATTAAATATAATTTAATACTTAAATATTCTATTATAATTTATTAATAATTATTTATTTTATATAGCGGTTTTTATAATTATTATTAAGTCTATATATATAAATAAATAATAAAAATACAAGTAAAGGCCTATGAATTAAATTCATAATCATTTTTTTTTGATCGGGGCTGTCGAGTAAATTTTGGTGAGCGATCTTTGGTGAGCGGTATCTGAATTCCTTACCTTTAAATATCTATAAGACCAAATTTAGTAATTCTTTTTTTATCTAAAACCCCACATTATACTCTATAGTTGAAATAAAAAATTTTAAAATTTTAATAGAAAACAAAAAAGTTATTCTAAAATTAAATAATGTGTACCTGTTTTTTTTTGATCAGGGCTGTCCGGCTGTCGAGCGAACTCTGGTGAGAGATATTCGAATTCCTTGCGCCTTAATAATTATAAGATCAAATTTCAAAATTTTTAAAAATTCGAAAAGCCCAGACTGCGCTCTAAAATTAAAAATTTAAAATCTCAAAAAGTTAATAGAAAATAAAAAAGTTTTTCTATATGTTAATAATGTATACCTATTTTTTTAATAATTACGGACGCTAATTTGTTTACCCGCGGTGTCTAACCAAAAAGCGTAGACCTAACGAATTGATGATTGGCTGCATATATAAATTCAAGGTTTTCTAGTTCAGCTCTATCTTATTCTATTATATATACTAATAAAAGCTATTAAAGAAAGAAGAGTTAGATATCTTATTAATTTATAAAGTTAAACTTTTAATATTATTATAATCTAATATATATAAATAAAATAATATTAGACTTTTTATAATTTATTTTATAGATATATTATAATAATATTAAAAATAAATTATTAAGAGTAAACTAATTAGACTATAAAGATTATTTTAAATTCTTTATAATATATTTATAATCTAGATATTCTAGCGCTAATAATCTTTTATAAATTATATCTTTAATAATTATTATTTAAAATTAATATAATTTTTTTTTTAATATTTAATTTAGAGTAGAATAATAAATTAATTAAAAAAATAAAATATTTTAAATATATTCTTATTATCTTTATAGTTAATTTAGATTTAATAAATATATATAAATTAATAAAAATAAAGTTTAAAGTTTAATATAAGCTCTCTTTACTAAATAAAATCTTTTTTATATCTTAAAAGTTAATTTAAATTACTACTTTTTTAATAAATCTTTTTATTAAATTAATATAGAGATAATAAATAAGACGAATTTTATATATATATTTATTTTTATTTTTATTTTTAAAAATAATATAATTATTAGAAATAATATATTTTATAATTATATTCTTATAGTATAGAGTAATATATATATTTAAATATACTATAATATTATAAAATATTATTATTTACTTTCTAATATTATTTTAAATTTTAAATTTTTTTATTAAAAATTTATATTTTAAATAACTTAAGTGCTATAACTCGCTATTTTTAAATATATTTTCTATTTTAAAATTATTATATAAGAGATTATTTAATATTATTTATTTAAAAAAGATAAGATAATTATTACGCTTAAAATTTTTAAAATAAATAAAAGTAATATATTAATAAATTTTTAATTTTTTTTTAATTATAATAATAGCGATATTATATTCTATTAATTTATTTAATTTATATTCTATATTAGAATTATAATATTACTTTTAATTATAATAATATAATATATAATAATTAAATTAATATTATTAAGATTTAATATTAGAAATATTAATATAATATTTTAAAGTATAGTCTTATTAATATCTTTATAGCTATTAAGAAAGAAGAGTTAGCTATTAAAATAAAAGATTATATTTTAAATAGCATTAATTATAATAATTTAATTATTATTAAAATTTATTTATATTTAATTTTAGATATTAGTTTAATAGCTATATACTTCGCGTAGAAGTTAATTTTAATTATTAATATAATATTATTCTAATCTTATTAGATTATAAGTAGATTAAAGTTAATAATAAGATTAATATTCTTTATAGAATTATTTTTTCTAAGCGAATTTAAATTAAATAAAGATAGAAGTCTTCGATAACGATTTATTTATATTATATATTATTTAATAAAGAAAAAATATAATATTAAGTCTTAAGAATATAAATAAGATTATTAAATAATTTAAATAAAGAAAAATATATATTAATTAAGAAATAGATATAAAGTATAAAAGAAGAATTAAATTATTTATAAGTAAAAAAAGAAAAAATATATTTAGCGCGAAAAGTTTTAGTAGCTAAAAAGAGAATATTATATTAAAAAAAATTACAATATTTTAAAAATTATTATTATTATAAAAATCTTTTTATTCTATAATTTAAAGTACTTTAATTTATAAAAGAAATTACTAAAAAAAAAAATTTAATATAAAAAGTTTTAATATATAAAAAAAGAAATATTATATTAAAAAAAGTTATAATATTTTAATACTATCGTTAGCGTAATAAGCTATTTATATTATATTTAAAGTTTTTCTATCTAGTAAAGAAGAAATTATTTATATATCTTATTTTATAGATCTAGAGAGTTATCGAGCTTATATTATAATAGATGATTATAAGAAGATTTTATAAATAATATCCTCTCTATTAGATCGCTACTTTATTTAATATTTAATTTTATTTAATATTATTATAAAGTAAGTTTCTCGCTATATAAATACTATAGTAGAAAAAAAGAATATTATTATTTATTATATATAAGTCTTTAAAGAATATAGAATTTAATATATTTAGAAGAAGATATCGTAGATAGAAGAGCTTTCTAATATTTAAATTAATATAATATATTCTTATAATAATATCTCTACGCCTCTAATATAAACTTTATTTAAATATATTTTACTTTTTTTTTAGATATATTATTTCGATAGATCGATATAGATAATAGAAGAGATTTTCTACTCGTCTTCGCTATTAATATTATTAATTTAGTTAAAAAAAGACTATTAGCTTAATCTAGCGTTTATTTATTATATCGATTATCTAAGATAAATTATTATTATTATTAAATATTATATTATATTAATTTAAGAGATAGATAGATAATTATTTAATAGAAGAATTATAATTATATAATTGAAAGTTAAAAATCTTTTAATAGACTTTTATAGAGTTTATTTATTAGATATATATCTTAATACTCTTAAATCTTATTTATCTAATCTAGACTTATATTATTCTAATTTATACTATTTTTATACTCTATTTAAAGACTAATCTAATTACTATTTTTATAAATATATTTAAAAATATATTTATAGACTTTAATATTAATATAAATCTTTATATTAATATAAGCGTTATACTTAATTAATAAATAGAGATTATAAGATATTACTTAGTAATTCTATTTAGATTTATTATCTAATATCTTAATAGACCTATATTAATAATATATAAGATATTTAAAATTTAATTTAAAGATAATATAATCGCTAAAGTTCTTCGAAAATTATTTATTATATATATCTTTATCTAAGTTTTAATAAGATAAGATAGTATTTATTCTATTAGTAATATACTAGCTATAATTTCTATAAAGTATATATCTAATAACGATTATATAGAGATTAAGAAATAAATTTTAATTAGAGATTTTAATATTAATAGCGATATCTATTTTAATAGCGCTAAAGAATCGATTTTTAGAATATAATATAATAAGAATATAGATATATAATAGATTTTATTTTTGAAATTCTATAATATAGATATAGGCGGAAACTTAATTTATTACTTATAAAGTTAATTAGAATTAAAATTAATCGATATTTTAATTAGTTATACTTCGCTCTTATAGAGATAAAGATTTTTTTTAGATAGTATTATAGAACTAATTAATAGAAATTATAATATATAAAGAACTAAATTATACTAGAAGTACTTCTAGAAACTATTATTTATACTAATTATCTAATTAATATATCGTCTAAGAGACTACTCTATTAAATAAAAAGAAGAAAAGTTATTATATTATAATAAGGAATAAAAAAAATAGAAGTATATCTACTATCTTTTTCTTTAAAATATTATTTATAAAAGTTTTTAGCTTTAGTTTAAATATTTTAGTAATTAAATTAAATCGATTAATAACTCGTTTATTAAGTAGAAGATTTTTAATAGTCTTAATTTATTTTAAATTATAGATAAAAGTTATAAAGAGATTTAATTAATTAAATTTAATAGATAGAGTAATAATATTTTAATAGAGTTATTTTATAAATTATAAGTTTTCTTAATAGAAGAAAGAGAGAATAATATATTATTTACTAGTCTAATTATTTATAATAACTCTATTAATATAAATATCGATAATTACTTAATAAATATTAGCTTAAATAATCTTCTAATTTATCTTTAATTAATAAAATTTATTATTTTTAATAGTTATATAGATATTATAGATAAAATATTATAGTAATCTATCTTAGTAAAGAAAGCGATTAAACTTACTAAAATAACTTTATATTATATATCTATAAGAAGTTAGTAATTAATAGAATAAAGAAATAAATAATATAGATCTATAATATAAGATAAGCGTTATTTATATAGAGTTATTTTAATTAATAGTTCTACTAATTTATAAAGCGATTTTATTATTACTACGTTAATAAATAAGAAGACTTTTACTTAGTATAATATCTATATTAAATATATTATTATATTATAACTATTTATCGAATAAAAATATAAGAGAATAGCGTAAGAATATATAGATTAAATATTAATATAAAATATTAAATCTCTTATTACTTTAAATCTTTATTAAGATATTCTTAATCTTAGATATATCTAATAGATTATTTATATTATTCTCTTAAGCGATAGCGATCTTATCTAAAATAAGACGATTATAAATACGCGAATTATAATATTATAAATTCTTATAAAATAGCTTATAGTCTTATATACTTAAATTAATCTTTAACTTTTTAAATCTCGATTTAAGAGTATTAATATATAAATTAATACTTTTAAGAATTATAGTTATTTTATAATAAAATATTTAATTAATATAATTATAATAGCTATATCTAATAAAGTTAATATGAAAAACGCGATTAAAAGAAAGTTATATCGTATTATAAACTAATCTTAGATATTATTTATAATATAGATTTCAATTAAATATCGATTTTTTATCTTTTAAAGATATTAAGATAGATATATAAGTAGTAATTATTTTCTAGATTTTATATATATATAGAACGATTAAATAATTAATAATAATCTACTATAAGATTATAAAGGTTATATTATTATATTAAACGCTATAGCGATAAAATTCTTTATAATTATTAATAAGATTTAAGGTTTCTAGCGTTAAGAAGTAGAGAATTTAATTAATAATATACTCGCTAAGGTTAATCGAATTATTTATACTCGTTTTAACGCCTTTATAATCTTATTTTATATTATCTATTTTAGATATACTAACTTTAATCTTTTCGCTATCGTAGTATTATTTAACTATTTTATTTTTCTATAATATTATATTATAGCTATTATAAATCTAATTTATAGAATCTAAATTATATTATATAGACTTTATAATATATAAGTAATATATAATATAGCTAGTAAGTCTTATTAAAGGCTAAGTAGAATTTAAATAAGAGTTAAAAAATAAGTTAAAAGAATATAGACTATTAAAAAAGTTATTATTAAAGAAGTTTATTAATAAATCTTATAATAAAGAGTTTTCAATAGCGTCTTTCTCTTATTTAAAAGCTTTTTCTTAATAGTATTTAGAATTTAATATACGTTAAGAGGCTTTAAAATAGAATAATAAAGAACGAATAGAGGAGAATATCTGCAAATCTGAAAAGTGAATTTCCGTACGATTTCCGCCGGGTCCGTATCATAAGCACGATTTAGTCTATTAAGTAGACTTTATCTATATCTAATTCTTTTCGCTAATTCTATTAGTTTAGCAACTTTAAAAAAATTTAGTAACTTTAAAAATTTTATATAATATACTCTAATATACTCTAAGTACTATTCTATATACATATGACATTAATATATATTATTATTAATATACGCATTCGATAGTCATTATACGCTATATTAAAGTATTATCTACGCGACTAATTTCATTAAATCGTCTAATTCCGTAGTCAAATTTAAGTTAGCGTTGATACTCGTCGTCGTAGAACCTTGCCATCACAACGTCGATTATTAGAACTTTTCTTTATTCGTACGTATTGCTATTAAACTAATAGAACTAGCGAAAAAGGTTAGAATAGTTATTAAACCGGCGGAATTTTAACTAATTTTTGAGATAGTTACTAAACCGGCGGAATTCTTAATTTCAGCCCTATTCGCAAGATCAGCAATTTGAAATTTAGTAGGAACTTTTCAGATTTGCAGATGGAAGACGCGTTTTAAAAGATAGTATTATTAGATAAGAAGATATTATCGCTAATTTAGAAGGAATTTATAGAGAAGAATATATTTATTTAAGCTCTTTTTAAAAGTTTTTTAACGCGTTTATAAGTAGTAGTAGATAGTTATTAAACTCGCTTATAGCCTTAATTATTAATAATAGCGAATTTGTTAAGAGATAGTTTAAGAGCGTTAGTAGAGACTTTAAAAGACGAATAAAAGAAGTATATATATCTTAAGTATTTAATAATATTTTCGCGAGGGGTATCGAGAATAATTATATTTATATTAATAGAATTAATAGAATTAATAGAGAGATAGAAGAATAATAATTATATAAATAGATGAAAGGATTATTCGATCTTAAACGCGTTTTATATAATTATATTTAAATACTACTTCGCTTTATTAATAGTAGATTAAACTTTATAATTTTTATAGCGTTAGAAAGCGTAAAGCGAGCTTTATAATTTAAGAAATTATAAAGTAACTATATATATCGTAAGCTAAGTACTTTAAAGTATAAAACTTCTATATATAAATTTTTAATAAGAAAGCTTAAAAGAGTTAATAGACTAATTTAGTCGATCTAGCTAAAGAGCGTAATAACTCTAAATTTATAATTAGCTATATATATAAATTTAAGATTTTTAAACTTAATTCTATCTTATTCTATTATATATATTAATAGCTATAGAGATTTTTTTTAATCTTTCTAATATTTATATCTCTCTCTTTTAAAATAATCGTAGTTTAAAGAAAATAAATTATCTCTATTATAGATAGTATTATAAAAAATAAAAAATAAAAAATAAAAAATAAAAATAAATTAAAATTAAAATTAAATTAAAATATTAAATTTACTAAAACGCGAACTCGTTAAAAATTAAAAACTATTAAAACTATTAAAATTATAAGATCTATAACTATATAATTATATAATAAAGTTATATTATTAAAACTCTCTAAATCTTATTTATCTTTATCTTTATCTATTATTTTAATTTATTAAAAATAAAGCTATTTTATATTAAAAATAAATATTAATATATATAAAAGAATAAGATAGAGTTTAATTAAAAAATCTTAAATTTAAATATACTACGAGTAAAGGCTTATAAATTAAATTTATAATTTTTTTTTAATTAGAGCTATCGAGTAAATAGATAAGCGATCTTTAATAAGCGATATTTAATTCTAACGCTTTAATAATTTATAAGACTTAATTTAAGATTTTTTTTATCTAAAAGCCTATATTTCTTTTTATAATTTAAAAAAAGAATCTTAAAATTTTAATAGAAAATAAAAATGTTATTTTAAAATCTAATAATATATATCTAATTAGAGCTATTCGACTATCGAGCGAACTTTAATAAACGATATTCGAATTTCTTACGCTTTAATAATTATAAGATTAAATTAAATTTTTTTCTTTTAAAAGCCTATATTTCCTTCTATAATTTAAAGAAAAAATCTTAAAATTTTAATAGAAAATAAAAAAGTTATTCTATATATTAATAACGTATATCTATTTTTTTAATAGTTAACGTATATCTATTTTTTAATAATTACGAATATTAATTTATTTACTCGCGATAACTTAGTCGATCTAATTAAAGAGCGTAGTAATTCTAAATTTATAATTAACTATATATATAAATCTAAGATTTTTAAGCTTAGCTCTATCTTATTCTATTATATATATTAATACTATAATTCTATTAAGTATATTATCGATTTTCTATTAGCTATATAGCGAAAATATATTAACTATTTATTTATTAGTCGAAAGTTGAAAATTAGCTGTTTAACGACTAAAGAATTATTTTTAAATCGATGAAAAACCCACTATTCTTTGCCAAGATCGTCCCGTGTACAGTACTGCTTCAGTTTTCTCGAGCTATTGTAGGTACGTATACATTACGCTCAGATATCTTTCGATGTAGACAATTCCCCAGTTCACCCTTTCGTCCTCGTAATGAACGGGTGCCGTAATGCTTCCGCAGGTGTACATCGTCTCTCAGGATTCAAGGAGAGACAACGGTCCAGCAGATCCACGAACGCATTTAATTCCTTGATCTCACCATCATTCATACCCTTTGCATTAGCCATCAATCTGGTTTTAAGGTCACGTGTAGGCTTGGAAAAGCTCATGATCCGAACAACATCCTTTTTCAAAAGTCAACTGTCTGATTCTCCGAGCTACAAGAGTTCGGGACAGAGAGCCTACCTTTCCCGTGACCTTGTCCTTTTCCACGCTTCTGAAGTTCAATAGATCATCGAAATGAAAGGCGGCGAATTGGGCCTTTCGGAGTATCTTGTGGCTGAATTTGCCTCGGCACTCCATGATTGCACGTAGCATTTGGTTGTTGCTACGTCCAGTGAACAGGATCTTTCCCGTATAGAGCTCAAAAAGGGTACATCCGACTGACCATACGTCAATTCCAAAATCGTAAGGCATTCCGAGAACTATAAATTTCCATCAGTGTCCCGGTCTGTAGCGGCATCAACAAGCAAGCACGTACTGATTTCTGGGGCCCGGTAAAAACGACTAACGAGGTATTGGGTAATTTCATTCTCAGACGCATCAGACGCAGAACCAAGATCGCAGATCTTGAGCACGTTGCGTGCCTCGTTGACCTTTAGCGGATCAGCACATTTGAGCCAATATTGGAAGGGCCAGCCACTCACGAGCACATTGTCCGGCTTGAGGTCCGCATGAAGGACGTTGCACTTCCTTAGAAGGCTCAAGCCCAAGAACATCTGCTGTGAGTACGCTCTGACGGCTTTCAAATTTATGCCCACGTCTCTCCCAAATTTCTTCAAGACTTCACGTAGGTTAATACTGACAGCGTTAGCGCTGAGGTCGAATGGTAGATCGAAGCGATACACATTGCTTATTACCTTAAATTCTCAAAGACCATGCACAAGTGGCCTTTGTGTTCAAAATAGCGTTCAAGTCTTATCATGTGCTTCTTGTCCTCTGGATCCGCATACGAAAGCTTCTGGAGTATCTCAATCTCTTTGAGCCCAGCCTTCTTCCTAGGAACGATCTTAGCTCCAGACGCGAGTCCCAGGATGGATTGGCCTTACATTGTCTCATTGTTTCTGATAAGCTTGATAGCTACAAGACGCTTGGTGGTTTGGTCTGTTGCTCGCACTACTCCAGAAAACATCCCTTTACCCAGATTAGATTGAACGTGATAACGCCCGTCGAGAAGCTCGCCAAGTATGACTTTGTAGTAGCCTTCTGGATCATCCCAGTCATCAAGCATACTCATGTCAAGTGCTTTGGCTTGAGGTATGGCTACGGCTTTGGCAGCTATTTTCTCTGACTTCCGTGATGCGGCTGGAATTTCCGCAAACATATCAAGCTCATCATCTTCGGCGAACATATCCAATCCGTCGTCTGCCTTCTTCTCGACTGACTCTTGGATATCTGCGTCAGGTAGCAGAACATCTCGATCTTCCGTTGCCGTCTCATTGTAAGCCGCAAAAGGCATTTCGTCTTTACGCTGGTGCTCATCATGGCGCATCTTATCTTCTTGCATATCCTTCGTGGGATCGTAATCAGCCGCAGAAGGCTCATCTTCCGGCGTGGGCCCAATCGCTACGGCGCTACTGTTAGCAAGGTCGGTATCCTTAAATACCACGAAGTCGGTAGGTGATTCCTGTCCCGATGTGACTTGGGAGGTAGGACGAGGACTTTTCTGGGTGGACGCTTATCGTCACGTGTCAGCGGGTGCAATCAACGGAAAGCATTACAGCTTACCTTGGGCAGGATTGACCTCCGGCATTACGGTTGACTTTGGTGTCGATGGTGGAGAGGTAGTATCTAACGCTAAAGCCTGAACCAACAATGGGGTTGCTCGACCTCTATGCCTAGCCTTGATAGCCTCACGTCGTTTGCGACGCTCCTCGATCAAGATGGCCTCGTCAGCTGGCTGCGTACTTGTGGGTTGCGCGAATTTCCCTTTCTCCGCCGTGCTATCATTCTTGCTATCAGCAAATTGCGACCCTAGAGAAGACGGAACGTACTCAGCTTCCGAATCACTCCGTTCCCCAGCAGAAGTGTCAATACGCTGTATCTGATTGGGTCGAGTTTCAGCATCTCGTTTAAATTTTGCAGCAGCAACTGGGGAGTGACCCCGATCGCTCACTGACTGTTCTCTCGAAAGCCTCCTCTGGCTTTCTCTGTACCCTCTGTCAACTTGCTCACGCCGATGGCGGTCCCAATTTTCTCCCGTATGATGCCCACGAGTCTCTTCTCGCCTGGAACGGCCTTGCATAGGGGACCGGCTCCGCACAGTTGGCCGCTTGTCCCGCAGCCGCCCATCCGCATCTTGTTCTTCGTAGCGGATGCCCCTGTCCGGACCATTGAATCCATTCGAATCATGATAGGGTCCGCGCGCGTTTGACCTAGAGCCTTGCGGATGGTCTTCGTAGCGGACCTTGAAACGACGGGGATCGTTCCGCGAGCGATCGTAGTGGTCATCGTCAACAGAGCGCTTCGCTCCCCGAACTTCTCTGTAGGGTGACCGAGAATCGGTGCGAGACTTGTGACGTCTGGGGGACCTAAGGGGTGAAGGAGATCGAGAGACTGATACACGTGTTCTGAATGAACGGTCAACGCTGTTGCCTTTCTTTGAAACAAATGTTGTAGTTGCCTTCTCTAAGTCTGACTCGACTATTTCACCCTCAGACGGTGGTGATATTGAATGAGAAGACATGATAAGTCGGTGAAAAGGGTCACTAGAACAGAGTCTTATCTGTATATGGTGATTGGTTGTGAATTAGCCACTGATGCCAGACTGTGGTGAGGCTTTTGGCAATCGGTGAAAGATCCCCTCCCAGCACTATCCATGCATCATTATCGGTATAAGAGTATTCTCGAGGAAGCTTTAGTTTTCAAGAACTTAGGACATTATAACCTTAGATTTTGTTTGTCAGGTTTTAAGGTACATATCGGGAGCGTGCCACATTTATAGGAGGCTAAGAAGCGGCCAGGGCGGCTCTGGCGATTCCTAGACGCCACATGTAAAATCCCAATTCTGATATACCCCAAAAACAAAAAATAAGAATTTCAACTTTTCTATATATCTTCACAATTATATTTATTATAATCTAGAAAATTATTAAAATATAGTAAATATAATATAGATTAAACTATTAAGTTTTTAAAAGATTTAAATATTTTATTATATTAGTACGAGTAAAGGTTTATAAATTAAATTTATAATTTTTTTATTTTTAATTAAGGCTATCGAGTAAATTTAATAAGCGATCTTTAGTAAGCGATATTTGAATTCCTGACGCTTTAATAATTATAAGACTAAATTTAGAAATTCTTTTTTTATTTAAAAGTGTCAAGGAAATGGATGACTGGGTCATGAATTCATGTGTGGTGTAAAAGATGTTCATTATTCTATGTGCCTGCAGGGCAGATATGTGCGGTGCCAAGCCACGCTAGGCCCAATTGGCTGGTGGCTCTGGAGGAGGCCTTGGCGTACCGTGACAACATGCCCGCAAAGAATGAAAAAAAGACACGTCCTCGTGGCTGCATCCCTGGATAGCTACATTGAGCATGAGCCGTCCATATATCCATGCACCTATCCTTGGCCTATAGCCTCCATATCCTTCGCGAATCGAGTGTAACCGAGCGGAGAGGCGAAAGCGAGAAGAGAGGTGAGAAAGGTGGCGAAAACTGGTGTATTGCTGAGGCGAGGGGAAGGTTCTCCGCAAATATGCATAGTGGCCTGGTGTGGGATTATGGAGAGTGTGCCCGCTTGAATAGGACTGCTGTGGTTCGTGCTCTTGTTCTTCTCCATAGTCTTCTCCGTAAATTTCTCCGCAGTTTTCTCCACATTTGCCTGTTGCAATGGCCTATGCTCTTGTTCCTGCTTTGATAGCTGTGCCGGCTTTGGCATTATGACTGACTGCTTTTGCTGTGGCTGCAGTGGGTTGAAATACTTATCGAATGCCTGGCGAAGCATTACTTGAAGCGCTGGTAGAAGGATATTCGTGAAGGAGTGATTTTGCTCTGCCGTGAAGCCGCGAATTATCTGGCTGTTGGAAGACATGATGTAATGTCAAATGGCCTAATGAAAGGATTGACTGATTGGCTGATTTGCGTAGACTGAATCTAGCTGCGTAGCAGAAGCGCGGGGGGCTGACTGTCGGTATATTGTGACTACTGGTCGAGTGACGATATAGACGACTTGAAAGAGGACCTGGGTTAGGTGTGGCTATCAATTGTCAAGGAAATGGATGACTGGGTCATGAATTCATGGTGTGGTGTAAAGATGTTTATTATTCTATGTGCCTGCAGGGCAGATATGTGCGGTGCCAAGCCACGCTAGGCCCAATTGGCTGGTGGCTCTGGAGGAGGCCTTGGCGTACCGTGATAAAAAGCTTACATTTCGTTCTATAATTTAAAAGAAAAATCTTAAAAATTTAATAGAAAATAAAAATGTTATTTTATTATTATATATAATAATATATATTAACGAGTAAAGGTTTATAAATTAAATTTATAATTTTTTTTTAATTAGAACTATCGAGTAAATTTAATAAGCGAACTTTAATATATAATATTTGAATTTCTTACGCTTTAATAATTATAAAACTAAATTTAGAAATTCTTTTTTTATCTTAGAGCCCAGATTTCGTTCTATAATTTAAAAAAAAATCTTAAAATTTTAATAAAAAATAAAAAAGTTATTCTAAAATCAAATAATGTGTACCTGATTAGGGCTGTCCGACTGTCGAGCGAACTTTGATGAGCGATATTTGAATTCCTTGCGCTTTAATAATTGTAAGACTAAATTTTAAAATTCTTAAAAATTCGGAAAGCACAAACAGCGCTTCAAAAATTAAAAAAAAATCTTAGAAATTTAATAGAAAACAAAAAAGTTATTCTATGTGTTAATAATATACACCTGTTTTTTTGATAAGGGAGGCGCAGGGGCGCGGGAGGGCGAGATTCTGATAGTTGCGGACGCTAATTTATTTACCCGCGATGAGTTAGTTAGTCTAGCCAAAAGGCGTAATAACCTCGAATTTATAATTGGCTGCGTATATAAATTTAAGATTTTCTAGTTTAGCTCTATCTTATTCTTTTATATATATTAATAATATATATCTATTATTTTTTAATTAGAGCTATTCGATTATCGAGCGAACTTTAATAAGCGATATTTGAATTTCTTACGCTTTAATAACTATAAGACTAAATTTAGATTTTTTTTTATCTAAAAGCCTAGATTTCGTTCTAAAATTTAAAAAAAAATCTTAAAAATTTAATAGAAAATAAAAAAGTTATTCTATATATTAATAATATATATTTATTTTTTTAATAAGAGAGCTTAAAAGGGCTAGCGGGCTAATTTAGATAGTTTAGTTAGAAGACGTAATAATCTTAAATTTATAATTAGCTATATATATAAATTTAAGATTTTTTAACTTAGCTCTATCTTATTCTTTTATATATATTAATATATAAAATATATTTTTATAATTTCTAGGTTATAAACCTATATATGAATTATTTAAGATTTTAATTTTAGATTTTGAGGTGTGCCAGAATTGGGGAATTTTTTCCCCCCTCAAGGATTATGCAATCAGGGGTACTTGATTAGTATCCCGGGCCCGTAATTATTTTCAATTAACCTCACATCCTAGCTCGCCTCAAAATCTCAGCCATAACATATACCCCATAAGTCTCCAGTGTGTTAAGTCTTCTTCAACATGGGAGGAAATAGCAGAGAAGGTATTCCATGACAAAAGACATCAATAACTTATGTACCAACTAATCCTGATCTTAACGACAAGGTGGTAAGGCCAAGCCTCTCAAAGCACCCAAGAAGGAGAAAAAAGATCTGGACGAGGACGAGGTTGCATACAGAGAAAAGCAGAAGGCTGGTGGGTCATCTCAGATCTTTACCGATGAATTCATTGGCTAATTTGTGCCACCAGATGCGAAAGCGCAGAAAGAAATGGCCGAGAAGGCAAAGGGAAAGGGACCACTGAATGCAGGACAGCAAGGCATCAAGAAATCCGGGAAGAAATAGTTGATGTTATGAGAAGTGCTAGGCGACACGATACAATAGCGACTTGAAGCCCTGAATGGAGCTGATCGGGTTTATCCCAGACACTGCGAATAGTCGACGACTTCCATTGATGGTTGCTCATAATTCATCTACCACCAGTATCATTGTGGGGAAACACAACGATAATCACGAAGTAAACAGATCAATACGTGGTTATCTTAATGTACTTGAAGAGTACGTCTACCTATTCTGCCGTTGCAAGCAGGCCAGTTTTGCTCGGAATCCATTCATGTTATACAGAAGACCTTGAATCATTCTTTCTAGATCATAGAAGTCTAATACCGTTGCAAGGAAGCATCGCTGTAAAAGCTTCAGCTGGTCACCCTTCTGACCCAAATACTTGTAGGTTCATATGCTGCGAATTCATCATCTCGTTTCAGCGCTCGATGCAGCATGAGACCCGTCTCGTGCTCATCTTTTCCGACCTCTGCAAGCTCCTTACCCAAAGCGTCAACTGTCCGTTTGATTTCCTGCCTCGAAGCCATATCATATGCAATGGAGCTTGGTTGCACAACGTTTGTTAGCTCATGGATGACGGTTTGCAGATTTTTCCTCCGTTGATGGAGATTATCTAGCTTAGCTTGGAGGCTTGCGATACGAGACGTAGCTTCAACTTCTGGAGGGGATTTTGGCAGAGACTTCCGTTTGCCTTCTGGTACCTGTTTCGGGGTTCCCAGCTCGGATGGCGTGGGCTTACGAGCAGTGACCTTTGAATTGGAAATCCCTGCGGGTGGCACAGGACGTTTCCTATTCAGTATTGAGTTTGGTGTTGTGGAGATTGCAGACATGGATGGTGAATTTGAGCTCAGCTCTGGAGTTGTTGGAGGACTGTCGTAGGTGGTCGTCGCGTAAGTCGTCGAACTGAAACGGCTGGGTGGTTGGTCTTGTAGGTGTAGGTGTTGTAGATCAGCACGAAATCTGCTCTCGATTCGACTCGGATCGCGTTCTGTGTCACGGTTATTCAACACAGCTTCGGGTATGGTTTGGGAGCGCATCTCTTGCATTTGCTGCAAGTGCGGGCTGTGTACGTCCTTGGCAATGGTCTGTGGAACGTCTGGTAGCATTTGCAACCGGTGGTCTTTGATTTCTTCATTACTTGGATTGCGGGCGAGGGGGGACCTTGCGTCATCAGTCGAAAGACTTGAATTTGGGGATTGAGTATTTTGCCGAAATGTTGGCGGGATCACTGAATCGGGAGAGCTCTCGGTCTTGGCATCTGGCGAGGTGACACGCTGACCGAGCGCCTTGTCATTAAGGGTGATGGATGGTCGGGTAGGTCGAGTCGTCAATTCCTGAGGGGAGTGGCTAGGTGTTGAAGATTCTATTGTCCTGTCTTGGTCTCTCTGATCTTTTTGATGTTTCTCACTGCCCGCAGGAAATGTGGGAGACTTTCCCGGCGGCAGAGGTTTGTCAAGAAGTGGATTCACAATCTTGTGACGTCCACCAGCGCCCCTCCATTCAGGTCGGACGATAGGTGCATTGTTCAGATCCCTGCTTGCGACCCTCTTACGCCCAATAGTACTACCACTACTTATGTGAGTAGAGGTCCCAAAACTCTCAAGGTTGCCATTGAGCCTGCCAGGACTTGGCTCCGCATTCAACTTCACCGCGCTGGGGGTCGTCTGTGGGGGTTTTCCCTTTTCCCTCGTTGTTGGCTCTCCCGAATATACATCCCAATGCGTCAGACTGGAGCCTTGTTCTGGAGAATTAGTACTTGGCCGATTCCAGAATTTCCGAGTCTTCTTGGCGACTGGTATGTTACTATTGAATCTGCCAGATGTGAAGACAGGCGATCGGTCTGCTAAAGGACTTGGAGACTCAGATACCGGTGAAACGTCAGGGCTACTTCTTCTACTTGGGCCGTTGTACCCGTCATTCATGTGTGGAGATCCCGGAGGCGATACGTCGTCGGGGTAGAGGGAAGAAGACCTGATCTTATGGCCGTTCTTCCGTGTCGAATCGCTGTTCAGCTCCGGCGAAGGTTGTGAGTAAACTGAAGATGCAGTAGGAGCTTCAGATAATGGTCTGCCGTTTGTGACGCCGGAAATTTGCAATTTGTTGCTTTCTGTGTCAGCCTCGGATGCTTCTTGGTTGAGAATGGGAACATACAATGGCAGCGCTGGCAGCGCTTTGAGCACATCCTCCGTCCGCTTTCTTCCAAAAGCGGGCCTTGAGCTTATGCTGAAGGAGCCGTTATTGATATTTGGTGTACCTTGTAACGTATCCTCTTCCGCAGTAGTCTCGGTGAGAGTCGAGCTCTCAATCGCGATTTCGGCTTGGCGGTCTTTGTTATTGAGACGTTTCCACATCCTCCCTTGCCTGGCGTATGGGTCGGCAGTATTATTGCACGGTGCCTCCTCGAGAGTCCAGCTCGTAATCTGAGGACATACGCCGGCACAGAACCGGAAGAGTTATGAAGCGATAAGGTGCAATAACACATTCGCTAGATACACGGCAACGTGATTGTGGGTAGAGAGATCGGGCCTTCGAACAAACAGTGTTGTTGTCTGTATGCTTTGTTATCTCACAACAGTCCGATATTTAGGGAGGTATAGAAGACTTTCTCTGCAAAGACAGTTTGACTCGGTACACCAAGCCTGGTTTATGAATTATGACACAGCTGAAACTACTTAGGCGGCTTGCCCCGCCGTTGATTGATCGCCCTCGAGTATAAATAGGTCAGCCTTAACTTTTCATTAGTACCACTCTTATAATTACCACATCACTTCTCCCAAACACCATCGATTGAGCTCGTTTCACCTGTGACGAAGGATATGTCTGACAGTGAGTGCTCAGACCCCTTAAGTTGATCTAGCCGGCTCACAGATTGATGGCGCAGCTCCAGCAGCTACCCAAGCGTGAGCTACTTCTCCTTCTCTCAACTCTCAACACCACTGACTCGAAGATTTTCAGCGCCACAATCGCATCGCCGATCAACCTGATTCTTTTCTCGCTCCTGATTCTGCTCGTCTATTTCCGTCTTCGGCCAAGTCCACCATCTACCCTACCGAAAGGTCCTGCACCGGTTGTTTTCCGTAAAGTCACACCCGGACGATTGTCCATCGCATGTGTCGAAGCCTGACTAAGTTAATCCACGACCAGGCACATTTACCCCACCAACATTGAAGCCATACAATGGTGAGAAGAACATGCCCGTATATCTAGCTGTACGAGGCAAGGTCTTCGACGTTACGCCCGGCAAGAATTTCTACGGTCCTGGTGGACCCTACGAGAATTTCGCTGGACGAGATGCGAGTAGAGGCCTGGCATGTGGTAGCTTTGACGAGGACATGTTGACCAAGGATCTTTACGGACCGTTGGACGATCTCAGCGGACTGGGATCGGATGAGAGGCAGGCAATGCAAGATTGGGAGGATAGATTCGCTGGTACGTTGTTCTGTACTCTCACAAGCCAAGAGTCCGGTTCTCCAAACACAATGTTGAGTCTCGAGACATATCTTAGGAGAAAAAATACTCTCTAGATATGTTTCCAAGCTCTGAGGTCCCGTCTCGCACCAGCTGTGCTGACTACAAATTTTGATTAGATAAATACTTGGTTGTCGGAAAGCTTGTACCCGTATCTGAAGCTCCAAAGGAGGAATCCTAGATTTGCCGATTGGCTCGTCATGGAGGAAGCACATGGTCGGATTTGCTCCTTTCAACATTGGGTAGTGCCCGATGATCTCTTCCATTCAGTGTGGTATGGCAGAACCGCTTTGCTAGCTTGTAGATCCGCCCGCAGAGGAAATAGAGATACGTAGTCACAACAAATTCAAGCAAAGAGTACTCTACTCTACAGTTAAGAATCTACAGTCTTGAGACTGGCGCGGGATCATGAGCGGGAAGCCCGCCGTATGCCGATAGAGAGACAAGGGTCCGCAGATCTCAGGTTAGAGTACTCTACAGGGGCTTTAGGTTCACTTGAGCATTACCTTAGTCTTGGCGAATAGAGGCTTCACAACTACGCATGCACCTCTAAACATCGAAAGATTACTGTCATCCTCGTCACTTTACTTCGAGTTGCATCGCGGCCTCGACTTCCAACATCCAAGCCGGACGGATCGACAATGGGACTACAAGGCTTCTCGTTAGGACATTCATAGCACTTGCTCCAGAGGCTCATAGCCCCCTCGAACCTTCCTCATGGTAGACAAGAAGCCGAACCGGCACGACCCGCATGGGTCTTTGCCAATACCTACCTATGACGAAGCGGTCAATGCCCGTCCTTCCTCCTCACAGCCATTCCTGGGGGCCGAAGAAATCAGCAATGATGCTGAGCGACAAGGGTTGCTTTGGAGAGAAGAACAAAGTGGCCATCAATCGTCTGCAGTGGAATCTCCTCGGTCGAGCCTGTCATTCAGCAACTCCTCAAGAGCTTCTACCGAGGAGTTGCGGCATGAGATGATGACGCAGATGGATGTGCTCGAGCCGGAAGCAAATGGAGGTCGCATAAGAGGAAATTTGCTGCGAAGAAACCAACTCTCGAAGCGTATCACGAGTCTGACACATAGCCTTTCCTCTCTCTCATTCCGTCAATGGCTCCCCTCCTGCGACTATGTCATAGCAAAGATACCTACCTTCATCCGCCAATTCCAACCAAATTGGGCTATCATGATATCGCGTTTATTCGCCCTCTTTCTTGTTTTCTCCCTGGTCTATCTACTATTCTTTTCTGACGTCTTTACCGTCGGCCGCAGGGGACCCGGTTCCGCAACAAAATTCCCTGATATGGTAAGAGAGTTCGTACGTAGCAATGCAAATGCTTCTAGCATACGAGAAAGTTCCAAGTATTTGACACTCTTCGACCATGTGGCTGGCACCAAAGGAAGCTATGTTTTGGGCGAATTTGTAGAGAATATGTTCATAGAGAGTCGATTGGAAGACGTGCAGATGGAACGTTTTGATGTGTATGCTTCGAACAGGCCCCACCACTCATAGATTTTCACTGACAAGCAAGTAGATATCTCAATTATCCTAAGCTGGGCGGAAGGAGAGTTGCCATAATTGACCCTCCGGAATTAGCTTGGGAAGCTGTGATAGAGGAAGAGCAGGCTCATGAGTCTCGCGAACAGACCATGGTCTTCCACGGGCATTCGAGGTCTGGAAAAGTCAAAGGCCCTCTCGTCTATGCCAATTATGGGTCAAGAGAGGACTTTAAGAGACTTCAAAACCAGGGGATTGATATGGGAGGCTCAATTGCTCTTGTGAGGTATTACGGCAGCCAAGGGGATCGAGCTTTGAAGGTCAAAGCGGCTGAACTAGCTGGAGCCGTGGGGTGCATCATTTACAGCGATCCGGCAGAGGATGGCTTTCTTCTGGGGAACGATACGGTCCAGAGGGGAGCTGTCAGCCTAATGAGTTGGGTTGTGGGCGATGTCCTAAGCAGCGGATTTGCTTCCTTTCCTGGAGAAGAAAGGAGAGACTCCAAGGACGGGAACCCTGGACTGGTCAATATCCCATCGGTACATAATTCTCATCTTTGAGTTACTACACGTGTCTCGGAAGCAAAAGTCTCTTGCGACCCCCCCAAGCTGTCTTACAGCCTATGAATGTTGCGTTGGAAAACCATTGCTGACTACGAATCCTCGGCAGATTCCATTGTCATGGCGAGACGCCCAAACGCTGTTGCAAGCGGTAAGAGGACATGGCATGAAGCTGGACGATCATTGGAAGGGAGCAGTCCCCCAGGTGGACGAATGGTGGACCGGTGATGCCAATTCCCCTATTGTACTACTGCAAAACGATCAGGAAGAAGTAGAGAGAAGCCCAATCTATAACAGTAAGGCACTTTTCGAAGTTATCTCTTCTTGTTCGAGACTGCTTTCCGAGTCGCGAGACATGTTGGAGGAAACAAGTCGCATATGTTGCCACCCTTTATACTCCCCAAACAAGTCTTATTCCTCAATTCATTATCGACGAATGGAAATGCTGAGTCCGAAATGTGCTAGTCCTGGGCAAAATCACAGGAGTTGAGCAACCAGAAAAGTCCAGTACGTATCTTCGGCAATTACCTTCCCTCTTTCGGACCAGATGTTCCCAATGCTGGAACATGTCTTGGGGGTAATTGCTCTCTGGACATGTTCCAAGACTTGATCTACCCCCTCGAAGAGGCATTACTGACTCCGGTTCCTTGATCTAGTAATTGTTGGTAGCCACCGTGATGCATGGTCAGTGCGTATTCTGGAGCAATTGCTTCCTTATCCATCCCTCAATCTTAGACCGCGAGGCCATGCTCGCGAGCCAAAGGCTCATTGTACTACCCAGACGTGTCTCATAACCGATATTTTTTTCTCCAAGAAGTAATGCTGACTCTGAATTGTGCAGGTGTTTTGGCGCTGCAGACCCGGTTTGAAACACCATAACTTATGAAATCTCTCAAGCTGACTGCTGCGCAGGGAAGCGGGACAGCAGTAATGCTCGAGGTTGTTAGGATCTTTGGCGAGCTGAGGAAGAGTGGATGGCGTCCGCTAAGAACAATCGAATTTGCGTCATGGTAAGTCTCATGTATCCCAATACTTCATTAGGTTGAGCGGATTGGATCATTCATTACCAAGCCCAATCCTCTTCTATTTTCCTTCCTTTTTAGAATTCATCTTCGTTCTTTGATGTTCCGCTTCAGCACAAACCGCATTGAAACCTTTCATTTAATGGGACCGCTAACAAGAGCATAAGGGACGGAGAAGAGTACAATCTCATAGGGTCCACGGAACACGTTGAAGGAAGACTAGAAGAGATTCGCCGCAATGGATTCGCCTACTGTACGTATATCTCGGAGGGCTTCCACCCTTTTCGGGAGCAACATCTGCGTCGCAAGACATGTATCGAGAGCAGAACGCTCTTTTTCCTCGTCGAATCTGTCGTATGACTCGGGTTCTTGCCTTGAAGAGACTATACTGACTCGGATATTTGCGTAGTGAATGTAGACATTGCCGTGAGCGGAAGCGACTTTGAGGCATCAGCTTCACCCCTCCTCCAAATGGCTCTTCTGCGCGTTCTTGAGCGTGTCGTGGATCCAAAAAAGAACAAGACTCTTCGAGCAGTGTGGGCGGAGAAAGGTAGTAAGCTTGGAGGACTGGGCGCAGGTAGCGAGTATGTATCTTGGGAGCCCAAATCGTCACTTTGAACCAGGTTTTGAGCCGTGAGACTTGTCCCGGGCCTGTGTACCCTGCAGACATGTCTCCAGACTCAAGATTCACTCTTGAAATGGCAATACTGATTCTGTATTCTTTATGTAGCTACGTTGCTTTTCAGGACATCGCAGGGACATCTTCTCTCGACATGACGTTCAAAGGTGGCTCTTATCCCTGTACGTCTACAACTCCGAGCACTCTCCTCCCAATCCGTGCCCCAATGAGTGTCCTGAGACATGTTCCGAGAGTATCGAATTAACGCACGTTGTCTTGGGACTTCTTCTCCATCTCAAAGAAGGACGACTGACATTGAATATTTGAAGATCATAGTTGCTACGATAATTTTGATTGGATGGATACCGTCGGCGATCCTGGGTTTGTTTTTCATAAGACAATGGCTCAACTCTGGGCACTGCTCATACTCGAGCTCGCGGACAGAGAACTGTTGCCTTTTAACTTCATTGACTACGCAGAGGCTGTTAGAAACTACGTTGGTGACCTTCAGACTTATGCCGAAGCTAAGGGTCCGAAAGAGGGCCTAAACATGACCTCTCTCCACCAAGCTGCGGATGATTTTACCGAGAATGCTGCTGAATTTCACGCATGGAACAAAGCGTGGGAGGACGCTGTTGGGCAAGGTTATGAGACCAGTACGTGAAATCGGAGGCCAGATGCCCTCCAGACCAAGTGTCAGGTCTCATTGCGGAAATGTGTCGAGGCTCGAAATTGTTTCTTGGACAAATGCTAACTCCAGAACCTTGAGTAGATGAAATGGCCATTAAACGAATTTCGCACAACACAAGTCGGTTAATCTGATTCAAGCGTCTATGGTCTGGATACTTACTGTTTGCGCTAGGAATGGCGAACTTTGAGACCAATTTACTTGACATTGGCGGAGGTGTAAGTAGTTGCCTGTGTACACACTGTAGCACATTGACCACCAGACTGAGAGAATCTGCAGTTACCTGGTCGTGAACAGTTTGTGCATGTGATTTACGCTCCACAGGCGTGGTCTGGATACGAAGAAACGTATTTCCCAGGTATGGTCATTATCAATATGCCCCCTGGTGTCGTACCGCAGCATCAGCCAATTCTAATGGGACCCAGGAGTCCGTGATGCCATTGACAATGGGGATTGGAAATTAGCGCAGGAGCAGGTTGAGAAAGTGGCAGGGATACTGTCGTCTGCGAGTCACAAGCTCAACCATTAGCGAGCACTCTTGCTTCTTCTGTTGTATTCTGGTACGGTTTCATGACAATTCCCACAGAGAAAGACTGTGGGCGGACACGGATCTCATAGGGGCATAGTACAACGAAGTCCTTTTCCTCATACCAAAAAGGCGCCAATGGGTGGGAAAAGCATATGGATCATGTGCTGCTCTTATGACCTCCCATTACTCCGAACTTAGAAGCGTACAGAGTATGATCAGTATACTGCTCCAACACGATGGCTTGGCGTACTTTGACGGACCACTTGAGGGAAGAGGCAGCTGACGCGGCTCTCGGTACGGGCAATGAAGAAAGACGCAGCGTGTGTCATACGAGGAAGTTGGAGGGGAGTGCATCGTCAAGGGCCATCCCTTCATCGCAATGATTGCACTGGTTTTTCGAGTCGGCAGCGACCAGTAATCTGGCGATCAAGGCCAGGCTCACATCGGATCTGCTCAGGGTCCGCAATCTAACATGAGGAATCTTCAAGCGTGCTGACTGCTTACCCACTCGACAAGCCATTCTTGGATCTTTCAACAATTAATTTTAGATCGTGATTCGTGAATGGTCAAGTCATTCCCATGTCAGGCAGCTGCAGATCTTCAGACCCGCAGCCTCCTTTTTTTTCCCTCTTCACGATGATGCGACGTCGATCCGGGCGCAGCATGAGCAATTCATTGGTCCGGCCCCCTTTCCCCCACCCACACGCTGCAGCCTTTTTGCGACCCCGTCGCAGACCTCGTACGTCTTTTCCCATATGGTGAGAATTTAGCGGCTCCCTGAGATGCAATCATGCGAGAGGGGTGACGATCGGGATGAGGTGATTCGAGGTCATCATTTCACGCGCCCCTTCTTTCGGCCCCATCACCATGGAGTAGGCGCCGTCGGGAATACAAATGTGGAACGGGTGGGTGGGGAGATCTCGGACGTTTGACATTGTGCTCTTACATGAAGCGAGGTTGGGCTTGGGCTGGTGCGATGGGTTTTGATTGATTGATTCTCGATTGCTTGACTTTGATTGGGGCTCACCCCGTCGTAAGCTGGAGGTTAATGGGTTGATTGTGGCTCTGCTGATTGATGGATTGATGGATGGATGGATGGATGGAATTGATGGATGACTATGAAACGTGCTCATGGCTTCAGAAAGCCGCGCGAGTAGAAAGGTAATTCCCCACGGCCAGGCGCGGAATTAATTTCTCATTAATGTCTCAAAAGGACTGCGTCGAATCAGTCGCCTTGAGACGATATGAGCCGTGTGGTGCGGTGTGAAGGGAAAGACTGCACCCCACGGATTTAGAAGAAGAAGATGATCATCATCATCATCATCTTTATTCTAGGCTGATGTGTCGACGTGTTGCCACTTGATTGATCCTGCATGGCCATTACGTACTAATTTTGTGTGGGTGCATATGAGATCTGATGAGAGATTATTTTTGCAATTAATTCGGAGACCGGAGAACCTTCCTTTCCTTTCCTTTCGAATCCGCGTAGAGACCTGCCGTATCGCCATCCGAAGGGCTGATCGAGATCCGCTGCTTGACGGATGATAATGAGGCGGCCAACCAGTGTGCATCCTGCGTCCGATTGGGGAGAAACCTCGAGCGAGGCTTTTCGAAGGAGCCAAAGCACCCGACCCAGCCAACGCAGCTGACACCGAGTCCTTAGCCTTCACCGCGCTAACTTTAGGGCAGAAAATCGTTGCATACGCAGTCGTCTCACTACGCTATGTACGGTCAACGACTCGTGCAAACATGATACACACGAAACACGGCGTACTGGCTTCCTACAAAATGGTCACATTCTACAATTCGGCGAGACGCTGGACTGGCAGATCCTTTGTGTGGATATATTTGCAAGGCTGCTTGCTTCTAAATCAAGAGACCCTTGACGGTGCTCCGTGTGATCCCTCTATGTACATTCTCGAGCGATAGCATGTACTAAGTTTGTTCTGTAACAAACGTCCGTAGACAAAAATGAATCGAAGCATTACTCGTTCGCCATTGGTGAATAGTCGTCCTGGTCCACTCAGGGTTATAGCGGGCCTGATTCAGGGTAAAGCCTCCGTTTCATGTCCTCTGGCATGGCAATTTACCCCAGGAGCTGTCCGGTGGCCGCGCATGAATGCTTGTAAAGTAAATCAAATTTAGAAGCCGAAAAGCACGCAGTGGGCCAAATCCATTCCGAATCCCTTCTCCCCTAGCCGCTCTCTGCAGACGGATGCCTGTAATCTTCCACGAATTCCGTCCCCCAAAATGGCCGTAAATCTCTATCGAGGTCTCCAAAGTCCAGACTCGGAGATCCTCTGCATCCAGAAAACTCCTGATTGCTCCATCGCTTGTTTTGTAAATCGCAGGATATCGCCCAAAATCACAAACTCCTCCGGTCTAAGGTGCCATCTTCGAGTAAGGTACACAAAAAGAAAACATGGAATACATCATTGTCATCATCGTGCAAACGTAAAAACGTTCCTCCAAGGCATGACAGGAAGCCAGCCAGTCCAGTGGAAAACAAATCCTGGGTTCCGTCAAGACTTCCTTATTAATTGGCCGCGATCGATGGCATGCATGGTTGCTGCATCATCAAAGACCCAGAAAATGCAAAAGAGCAACTGTAAATGGGCCCCGTTGGTTGTGGAGCCGCGTATGTGATAGGTTGTGGGGCTTTGGACACACTTTCATAGCTATCGCAGGATGAAGTTGAAGAACATGAGGAAGCCGCCGAAAAGATGGATCCATGATCCGAACCCCCAGAAGATGTCGAGCACTGTGCCGTGACAGGATATGCGGCTAATGATGGAGCTGCTATCCTCCCGGATGTGGGATATTGGTCGAAACCCTGTAGAGGTTGGGCAGAGGTGTGCCAGGGGGCCTCGGGTCCAGGAGCATACTGCGGTTCGCTGGGAGGTGTTGGGGGGAGAGCACCGGTTGAGCGAGTTGTGAAATTGTTACACCTGAGGATTAGATCCCTAAGCTCCGGAACATTTATTCTTCTCCGTGGGTCATGCTCAAAAATGCGACTTAAGATGAAGTCAAGCTCCGGTGACAAAGGAAGTATCGAGCTCAAGAACCTCGGATTATTCCGGTAAGCCCTGAAAGTCGAATCGTCCATGGCCGCCCGTTTCCACGGATTGCGGCCACAGGTAAGGTTCACTAGGATAATCCCCAGGCTCCACACGTCATTGGGCCCAGAGGCATAAAAGGACGGGCCTGCAGGTGTTGCTTGACATTCTGGGATACAAGGGTCAGTCGATGAATGGAATCGAACGTCAGCTCCAGCCACAAAGAATGCCTACCTGGTGACATGTAGAAAGTAGAACCGCAACCGAAGTCGTCCGTGCAAGGTTGCTGAGTCGCAAGGCCAAAATCCGCAAGTTTGACAGTACCGTTGGAGACCAGGATGTTCTCCGGTTTGAGATCCCTGTGATAGATGCCAATGGAATGACAAAACTCAACAGCGTTCAATATCTGGAGAAATGCACTCTTGGCCATGAAATCATTGCCGAGGTAATGGCCCTTTTCCGTGATGCTGGAGAACAGATCACCTTCGGGGCAGAATTCAAGGACTACAAAGGTGCAGTCGTAGGAATCCATTATCTTGACGAGGGAGACCACATTTGGATGATGGCTGGCCGCATGATGTAATTGGATCTCCCGTTGCTGGAAACTCCGCTGCCGTGGATCCAGACCAATCTTGTTCAAGGCCTTGACCGCATAAGGAACATTCGTGTGAACGTCAACGGCAGTATAGACGACGCCATATGCTCCCACTCCCAGAATACCTGTTAGCTCCAGCCAGTCGGCTAAGACAAGGCCAAGTCGATCTTCTGGCGCGCACAGTCCTGATAACAATGGAGACGGTGGAGGTGTAGGCAACATGGCAGACAGAATCCAGTCCAGGCACAGAAGCAAAGAAAAAAATTCCTTAGGGCAGTCCGCAAGGGGAGAAGAATATCCAAGTCTATTTCGAATGGTCCGAACGGCTCTCAATGGGACGTGAGGCTCCAGAAGCAATTATGGTTCAAAGTGGGTCAGTTGATTGCCCTGCGGAATAGAATGTCGAGAGAGCGTGAGGAGAGAAGGAGAATGAGAAGCGGAAGGTCGTAGTCAAGACGGGATCGAGGAGGAAAGTGGTTGGGGATGCGGTGGAGGAGGAAGAAAGTAAAGGCGTGAGCCTCGCAGTATTAAGAGGAGGTGGAAGGAGTGAATGGATGAAAGTGAAGTCGGAGTCACGTAGTGGTTGGTAGCGGCTAGGCTGGGGAGAAGATGATGGTGCACCCCTTTGACTATTATGCATAGCCATGACCCACGCCTCGTACTCCGTTAACGCTCTGGATAGGAGGAGGAGGTGGAGGATGATTCACCCTCACACGGTTTTTTTGCAAGGCGAAACGAGCAGGAGGCTAATGCTTGGCTAGACTATCCTTGGCTAAATGTTCAATTTCGACTTTGAACGGTGAGAAGCCGGCGTTGACGCTAGCAGAGACTCCGAACTACGGGCGTGTCATGTGCAAGCGAAAAGGCAGGGCGAGGCTAAATCCTTGTCGACTAAGACGAAAAGGAAGGAAGATGTGCAAGAGTGGCATGACAAACATCATACATGGGGCTTTGCGGCTAAGTTGCTTCATGACGGCAAACGAGCATTTGTGGGTACTAACTACTGACTACTAACTGGGGCGTGGGAGGGCGAGGCAGGGATCGTTTACGCGTAACAGTGGTGTGCTTTCGTTGGTCTGAAGCCTCATTTCCCCCCCCCTCTCTTTCTCTAGCCACTTTTTGGAAGTTTGAGGTAAGGCAAAGGCCAAGGCAAGGGAAAACCAATTACCAAAGCCTCGTAAGATACCGCCCGATTGTTAAAATAAATCATAGGCACTAAGTGTAGGAGCATAAGGACTAGGGACTACCTTAGGCACTTGAGACTAAGGGAGAGTTGGAGAGACTTGGCTTGTTGGTGGCCCGATTCCCAAATTTGCCTGCAGCCTGCCGCCTGCAAAATGAGAAGCTAGGGGCGGGGGTTGGTAAGAAAATTGGTTGGTGGGCGAATAACAAGTGGCAGAGCGGTGGCAAAGAGATGATTGGAAGAGGGATTACTTGGCCTTTCGGGCCTTTCATTGGTGAGCAACGGCGGGTGCGGGGCCCTTTTTGCTGGTGGACATACAGTCTCACACGGACTCACGGAGTACGGAGGAAAGATCCTTCATGATTCCTTCGCGTAGGGCGTCCCCATCCGAATCATACCAATGGGACAAGTCTCAAGATCAGCAGGATTTGCTGCATCCCGCCTTGTGGCACGACCTGATTCGTAGGAATCCTGCTTACGTTGGAGATTTTGGAATAATGCCTCACAGTCACACCTGCACGATGGCCATCACATGAACATCTTTGCGTAGCCGTGCGTTTGCTATCGCGACTTGCTTTCTTTGGACGAGGGATTTGCGGAGCAGAGGGATAGGGGGTGGTCCCATTGGTCCAATTGTCATTGGCCGACGTCTGGAAAAAAAATACGTACGTAGAACACGTTGCCACGTTTGGCCGTAGCCGTTGACCCTTGGCAGCCTCGTTCCTTTTTTTGAAGTTTTGATCGATCGGTCTGGCTGGCTTTCGATGAACCCTGGAGGACCGCAAAAGCACGATTGCGGCACATAGCCTCGGCTTCCCTTTTCTAATATCGAACCGTGATATGATTGGTGCACATCAATCACTCTTCACTCTTTGCTCAGACGAAAATCCAAGAGTAAGAGAGTAATGATGTCGGCGCCAAGTGCTGCACGTAGGACCAGTCCGGACGGTGTTGTTATATAATTCTTGTTGAGATACTCCGTACAAGCGCGGTGCAAGACTTTGTAGGTTTGTGTGTTACAGAGGATTGAGGAAGGCCTAACACGTCGACAGCTTTCCATTGGGCTTGTTTTCATCATTATGGCGTATGGAGAAGGCATTCATTCCACTCATCCAGACTGGCTACCTGCGCTGCGTGCCAGAGAGAACTCCAGGCTTTGGGAAGAGATTTTTGCTGCAAAGACGATAAAAGCCCGGGGTCCCTTAGGGGTTTTGGCGGTGATAAACTTACCTAGGGCAGCCTCATTCTTTTAGTGTATTCTAGAAGGAAAATAAGCGGCATGATTTCTTGTTCGATAGATAGAAGGTATCGGATATTATTACGTACCTACCTACACTGTAGAAATTGGTGAATAGAGAGTGACCGGAGATTTGCCCCTTTAGACTACCCGTTGCCAACATGGAAGGGAAAGATGGAAAAGATGAGCCTTTGGCAGATTCGCATGTGACGATGTGATGATGTGATGATGTGATGCGACAATATGCATATGCACGAAGGACAATAATTAAACATTGACCGACGAATCAGCAAACGTTTCGCATAATTACTCGTGCATGTACCGATATCCTTTTTTTGCCGCACAGGCCACACGACTGAGTGGAGAATTCAGTGGAAATCTGGTGGAGAAATATTCATGGACCAGCCTGGGCTTTCATCTGATCGTTCCCCCCGTTAACATTTTAACCAATGGCGATCGCTTAGAGTACAAGTAGTTGCCACCTTCCAAAAAGTCAAAACTCACCGCTTCCGAGGTTGGTGCGCAAAGCAGCAGGCAGCACCGCCCGTTAAGCTAAGCCTTTTCTGGTTGTCTAAAAGTACTTTTACCTTACCAAACTTGCTGATTTGCTGGTTTGCTGATTCGGGTCAGTTAATAAACAAGGACTCCGGCAACCGGCAGCCGCTTCCAAAATAATTGCCTCATCGAGGTAGGGTCTGTTGATTCAGCAGGCACAAAGAATATCAACCCTCACTCTCTCCACTTTCCTCGTACGATACCACATTCAATGAACCCTGGCTTTACGGAGGTAGCTACTCTGCCGACCATGCGTCGCCTATAGCAAGATCTTCATCGAATGATGCCGCGAATAGATGATTAGGTGCTAACTCGGTGTAACTCAAACCTGCAGCTGTCGCTGACTCTTTACGGACTGTCCATGGGTTCCAGTGAAAAGACGTCCTTTGCAGAGTCTCGCGCATTTTCTCCACAGAGTGGGACAGATGCCAAACCCAGAAACTCTCAGGGAGTATATGGACATGCTGTTTAAGGACACGTGCATGATGTTGCTGCCGCTTCCGCCCTTTTCAATCCTGATGTGGAGCCAGGAAACAACGTCTTTCTGTTTCTGGAACGACGACTGCCAGAAGACAGTCCTTCTTACCATGTTTAGGGACGATACTTGTTAAGTTTGGAGGAGAGGTGCTCCGACGTGTTCTCGGAGAGGGGGTGCTGTAGATGCACTGTCGTAAAGTCTATTTTCTACCAATGCTTCATTTGCAGAAACAACTTCTGTGCGTGGAGTGACTGCCAGTAATTGAGAGACCGGCAATCTTCGCCTGTAAAGTGTCCCTGTCGGATAGCTTTTGGTCATAGTGATGGAAAGCATGTACATGAAGTTGGGATACCCAGCCCTGACCAGTATCAGTGCTGACTAAAAGCAAAGAATCATCTGGTGACCCATCCAAGGAGCTCATGGGGCTCGACTCGATGGGACAAATGTACATGCAGATGAATCCTTAACCATTTTCCCTCAATAGCCAGGACTCCAACTACATGCCTGTTTCGGACTGTCAAATTTCGTCATCTGCGCTGCAGCATTGAACGCCTGTGTAGTCGTCAAATTGCCACCGCAAACGGGTCCACACCATAGTGGCCGGCTGTTGTCCCCGATGTACGGCTGCAGAATGTACTGCTTATCCTGGTAGTCCGCCTCTATGGCCGTGCTGACATCGCAAACTGGGATGGTGAAAGTACCTTCCCAGCTTGCACCTTGGGCGCCAGGATTCGCCCATTGGCTTTCGAGCGCAGGTCTCACCCTGTTACACCCTGTGTTGTTGTCGTAATCGTAGCCAGCTACTTCATACGGACTTCAGAAAGACAGAATGACATCCAGCACGGTAACGCCAGCCCATTCTCCAGTACCAAGGTTGGCAGCCCCTGGTGGAGCGGCAACCCAACCCCCATTGATGTGATGTCACGGAGATTACGTTGTCTTCTTGCCTTATTTTTTTTCTGTATCAGCGAGGCTTAACAGGCAGAAGGGAGTTCTGCCTGCGCAGGGGCTACAGACCATCAATATAGATATCAGGCAACGTTGTTTACACAGACACTGTAGGGTGCTGGACCTGAACCGATGCCTTGGACACGCACCACCGCCCTGATGAAGATCATTTGTGTACGCCAGAGCTGATTCATTGAATCGTCCGAGCAGGAAAGAGTTCATTGCATTTGTCACATTGTCTTTGTCCACGCCACCAAAGTCGACAAACGCTCCACCCGCAGAATATGATCGAATGTCGCCGGTGCCGTCGTAGTTGTTGCCCTCCATCAATTCGTTGTTGGCCAAGGTAAAACCCTCCATGGCGCCTACAACAATTTCACCAAGAATTCCTCCAAGGTCCGCCAACTTTTGGATTGGACGACAATTTTCAGAGTCAGTATTGGCTATTTGAGGGGTGATTTGAGTCTCAGGACATGTTTCGAGAGTGAGCACTTCCGAGACATGTGTCAAGGCTCAAATTTTGTCAAGCAGAGGAAACATGGACTCCGAGAAATACACGTACAAGTGTCGTCCTCGCTAGCAAACGTTGGCATAGGCAGCCGAAAGACCTCGAGACCTATGTGAATCATTCCTGGGTAGATTAAGGATCTGTGTAGGTATTGCAGCAATAGCGGCATTGGTCGCATCACCAAAAAGTGCGATCCCACCACTAGCTATAGCATCTTCGACCGCCGGTCCCAAGCCAGCCAAAGCAGCCCCGATCCCGATGATTATCTGGAGAAAGGCAAATACCAACCTGAGTGCAGTTAGGCTCTTAACGTCTTTGTCTTCATAGAACGTTTCCCCCAATCATCCTTGCTCAACGCGGTAGCAATGGCGCTGACCTCGAAAACTTGACTGACTCAGACCAGTGAAATACGTGTGAAACCTGTTAAGAGATTCCGTTATATAGTAGGCGTTGGCCACGTCGGGATTGGTATTAAGGGGAATTACGTTGCGTGGGTAAAAATCGCAATCGGAATTGGACCTATCATCCTGACAGTTCAAGTCTGGGTCTCCCACTGCCCAGTTGCCAAATGCTCTAGTGGCGTTTTGAGAGTCAGCAGTCCCTCTTTGACAAATTCCGGGCACAAGACATGGAACGGCAATAACAGAGAGGCCAAAATGAAAGGTTGCTCCGCAAATATATCATGCCACTGAGTCAACGGTGCTAAATGCGAGGGGACTTACTCGGCACCGTACCCACCCTGCCAAACCGTAGCTGTTGGCCGAAATTGCCGAAGAGTAAGTACTAAACCACACGTTGAGCCATGTAGCCATGTCAATTGCCTCCCAACTTGCCGCCATCTGGCCAAAGAAGGATTGTACAACACCGCAGTCATCGGTGTTACTAGCCGCCGATGCTGACATGGTGTTGGCGCTTGAGAGAGTCAGGGACGACATGGTAATGGTATCAGTCCCCGTGGGCAACGAACCCGATCCTGGTCCATGCCTATCATGAGCCAGGGTGATCACGACGATGGTCTGGCCTGCCATAACAGAAAGATCATTGCCAGATCCGAGAAGTTGCGCAGAAGTAGCAGGCAGACCGGTGCTTGTGGGAAACGGCGATTCGTAATTGCCGGATGAGGATAGCGTTCCTGCACCAGCACCGACAATTATCGATGACGCATTATTACCATGAGATCCGGATGTGGCTCCAGCACGCGAGGAGAAAGGCAATGTCCACTTATGGACGAGAAGGTTGTACGTGGGCCAAAGCCAGCGAGAGACGATGCTTGTGTACTAACGGGTGATGAAGATGGGGCAGTGGGCACGTACGGCCTATGGTGTTTGAATGGAGGTCTCGGAGGGCCCTTAGACGGAGAGTTCATCCAAGGTAGAGAAGATGTAAGGGGCCCACCATACGTTGTTTGAGCATGGCTGGCTGAGGATGACCCATTGGATGTCGTCAAAAAGGTCACTGCTGTAGGACTCAGAGAGGGAATGCTAGTTGAGAGGCTGATGGACGGCGAGGTGGTCGGCAGAGCAAGAAGAAACGCCGCAAGAAAGACCAGGCATCATATGTCAAGCAGGAAATCCACGGCGAATGACCATTGAAGGTGGTAGAGAGCAGGGAAAGATAGGTACGATGAAGGAAAGATTCTCAGTCTTTTGATTTACCCCTCCAGGACCATGGAGTTGCTGGCCCATGGAAACATCGTAGATATGTCGTGCAAGATGCCGCGGTTTAAAGTTCAACGACGACTGTGCCTGACTCGAAGCATACTCTGAAGATAGCGTGCAACAGTGACGCAAAATGGGTAGCCACACCTGCTACATAAAGTCGGGCCGTTGCGTCGTAGGGGCGTTTCGACAACTTTGAGGGTTATAATCCCAGACACTGTGAAGGCCAAAATAAAAGCTGCAATGCCGCAATATTGAAGAGCCCATGACTTTCATGGAGCTCGTGTATGTCACCATGGGGCGCAACCGATCGATTGTCCAATTCGTGGTGAATCTGAATCAACTTTTGGCCCCTCCCCCTGCTCTCAAGAGGCTCGCAGTCAAAAACATACCAAGAACAAAACGTAACAACAGGGCGACAGAACCCTTCCAAGTTCCCACTCGATTCACGAGTATCTTGCCTCAATGGTCGTCCGGCGGGCTTCGTGCCACCCCCTTGGCGGAATTTTTTAGGTTAGCAATTACCTGCTAGGAAATGCAGTTCTTAAAATCCGATAAATCCGACGTAACACTAAAATGCCTATTTTTTACTAAAACTCTATAAGAATTCGATATAATAATAATAATAAATATTAATCTTCTATATATAGTTAATTATAAATTTAAGTTCGCTACGCTCTTTAATTAAATCGACTAAATTATCGCGAATAAATAAATTAACATTCGTAATTATTAAAATCTCTCTCTCTTATATCTCTCTTATTAAAAAAATAGATATACGTTATTAATATATAAAATAACTTTTTTATTTTCTACGAGTAAAGGTCTATAAATTAAATTTATAATTATTTTTTTAATTAGGGCTATCGAGTAAATAGATAAGCGATCTTTAATAAGCGAACTTTAATAAGCGATATTTGAGTTTCTTGCGCTTTAATAATTATAAGACTAAATTTAGAAAAAAAAATTCTCTAAAAGGTTATATTTCGTTCTATAATTTAAAAAAAAATCTTAGAATTTTAATAGAAAACAAAAAAGTTATTCTAAAATTAAATAATATATATCTATTTTTTAATTAGGGCTATTAGACTACTTTAATAAGCGATATCTTTTTAATAGTTACGAACGCTATTTTATTTATTCGCGATAACTTAGTTAATTTAACTAAAGAGCGTAGTAATTCTAAATTTATAATTAACTATATATATAAATTTAAGATTTTTAAGCTTAGCTCTATCTTATTCTTTTATATATACTAATTAAATTTTAAAGATTTTTTTTTTAATTATAGAACGAAATATAGATTTTTAAATAAAAAAAGAATTTCTAAATTTAGTCTTATAATTATTAAAGCGTAAAGAATTTAAATAACGCTTATTAAAGTTCGCTCGATAGCTAAATAGCTCTAATTAAAAAATAATAGATATATATTATTAATATATAGAATAACTTTTCTATTTCTATTAAATTTTTAAGATTTTTTTTTAAATTATAGAATAAAATATAAGCTTTTAAATAAAAAGAGAATTTTTAAATTTAGTCTTATAATATTAGAGACTTAATAATATATATAATAACTCTATATTATAGTATAAAGAGAATACTATCTATATAGAATTATTATAAGTATAGACTTTATAGTAAGATAGAAAGATTAAAAGATCTTAATACGCTAAGTCTAATTAGGCTATAATATAAATAAGTAAGATTATAAGATTATTAGAATCGTAACATTATTCTTCTTTTAATTTAAAGCTTCGACGACGACTACTATATAGTAGACGCCGATCTTATAAAAAGTATATTTAGATATATACGAAGTAATATTCTTAGATACATTAACTTAGTATTCTATTACGATATTAAGAGTCTTTTTATAAATCGATATAGCTATTATAAATTAGTAGCGCTAATAGAGAAGACTATTCTAAAGATCTTTTAAATAATAAATAAGAGCTAATAACCCTCGAGGTAATAATAATAGAAGTCTACTATTAGATTCGGATATTCTATTATATTCGTAAATAGTTGCTAGAATAAATTTTCCTTAGTCTCGAAGTCTTTATATCTAATTTTATATATAAGATATTCCCTCTTACTAGTTAAGGAATTATTCTTTTATTTATCTAGCTTAAATTAAACTATTTCTTTAATATCGTAGATTTCTTCTTCTTTATTAATATCGATAGGCGGCGGCGAAGAACTCGATCTATCTTAATAATAGGTTACTATTATTAAGATATAATAGCTATAAATAAAAGATAGAGTAAATATTATTTATGAAAGTCGGGAGTTCTAACTTGTAAGCGAAATTATTTAAAACTTTAGTAATTTTAAATAATTCGAAATTCTTATAGTCTAGTAATTTGCTAAAGCGTATAGTTTTAATATTTCTTTTATTAAGTATAATTATATCTTCGACTTTAAATTCTAGTATTAAAAGTCGATAACGATTAGCTTACTTCTTCTATAAAGCTCGTAATTATTTAAACTAACTTCTTAGATAATTTCTTATAATATTTATTTTCTCGATAAATCTATTAGCTAACTTAATATCTCTCTTCACTCTTTAACTAGCGAATTAATCTTAAGAGGTTAGAGAATTCTATCTCTAAGTGAGAGAATATATTCTTTAATAAGAAGGAATAATAATACTATCGAATAAGGCGTTCTTATTGAAGTTAATTTCGAACTCTACTATTAATAATAGATTTATCTAATTATCTTAATTATAATTAATATAAGCTCAAGATATTATTTCAAAATAGCGTTAGCGTTCTCTATCTATTTATTAATTTTCGAGATAAAACGTAGTAAAGAGTTTAGATTTAGTCTTAATTCTTTCGTATAGTCTTCTTTAGAAATATACTATAAACTAGATACCTCGATCAGAAGATAATAATAAATAGATATTCTTTCTCTCGCTATATGAATTCGATAAAGACCTAAACTACTACCTTCATTTTCAGAGAGTTTAAAAAAACAAATTTCTTCTTCTTACTAAGTCTATCTATAACTACTATAATATATTAATAAGAATCGATTTATATTTAAGATAAATAGATAGTAATATAATGAAGTTAATGAAAATATCTTATTAGTATTATTCGAGAATAAAAAGAAGTTTAAGTAGATCTTACTTACTCTTTCTTATAAGTTTTAGATTTTTTATAGATATAATAACTCTTAATATAGCGGGTAATAAAATTCGTTATTCTTAGCTAATAGTAAAGTCTACTCGACTCTATTATATATTAATAATTTATTAGTGTAATCTTCGAGTAGAGAGTTATAAATATCTCTAATAATTTTAGTTTATAATTTAGAAACGTTTAATATATATAATCTATTATTAATATATAATAACTCGTATTATAAAGATAATAATTACTCTAGTTCTTAACTTAAAATTATTCTTAATTATTTTAAGTAATAGCTTTCTCTATCTAGATACCTTTAACTAAATAATTTCTCTAAGCGATATTATTATAATTATAAACATTTTTTATCTAATATAATAACTTAGAAGTATTAATAGTAGAGACTTCTCTCGATTCTTCTAAGAACTTCTCTTAAGAAGTCTCTATCGAGGCCCTTAATAATAATTCTTTATTAGACTCCTTACTATTAATATTATCTTGTTTACTAAATTTATATAATATTATAGCTAAAGAGATAATACTTTCTCTTATATCGTCTAATAGTATAATAGTAAGGTATATAATATTCTTAATACCTTTGTTAAGATTATTATCTTTAAGAATTATATAATATTAATAACAGGATATAATTATTATTCTTGTTTTTAGATAGATCTTTTACTTATCGAGTAAGGCTATTAGATTTAATACTTTATTTCCCTAAACGATAAATAATATAAAAGTTAAATTCGAAGAGAAACTTTGTCTATCTTACTTAATAAAAGTTAAGTTATTTAAAGAATATAAAGTATTATAAGTTCTTATAATCTAAAATAACTTTAATAGATTCCTCGATAGAGATACTAGTTAGTTTAAGATATTATTCTTTAAAAATCTATATTATAGCTATAAGTTTCTTATTATAGATATTATAGTTATACTCTATAGAAGATATCTTCTTAAAGAGAAATATTATAGATCTAAGTACTTTATCTTTATCTTCTTATAATAAAATAATAGTAATTATAAAATTAGACGCGTTTATTTCTAGCTAAGTTTTTTTATTTAAGTTAAAATAAGTAAATATAGAGGTAGTAGTAAAAGCTTTCTTAAATATTTCGAAAGTAAGTTATTTAGAGTACTCTTAAGTTTATATAGATAGATAAAGTCTTTCTTCTATTAAATATAAATAAGATTCGTTAAAAATATAGCGATTTTAGAGTACTTCGTAATAAACTTTCGATAGAAATTAGTAAATTCTAGAAATACTTATATATCTTTAATATATCTAAGTTCTTTTTATTAAGTAATAATCTTAATTTTCTTTATATTTATTTCTACTTCTTTTATAATAATAATTAATTTTAGATATTTAACTTTAATAATATAGAAATTATATTTATTAATATTAAGATAGAGGCTAGCTTATTGAAGTTTCTCTAATATCTTTTCTATATACTAAATATATTTATCTTTAATATTATTATAGATAAAAATATTATCTAAATAAATAGTATAGAATATATTTAAATATTCGCGTAAGATATTATTAATAAATACTTGAAAAGTAGTAGAGATATTATATAACCATCTGCAAATCTGAAAAGTTTCTATAAAATTTGAAATTGCTAATCGCGCGTTGGTCGCGGAAATTATAAAATTCGTCGGATTAGTAAATCTAATTAAAATCTATCTAAATTCCGCCTAATTAGCAACTATAATCTACTTTTTATACGCTATCCGCCGATTTAGTAATTACTATTTACTATTAAAATACTATTCGTCGATTTAGTAATTACTATATACTATTCGAATAATATTTGTTAATTTAATAATTACTATATACTATTCGAATAATATCCGCTAGTTTAATAATTACTATATACTATTTAAATAATTTTTTTAGAAATAATAATCGTCTTATACTAATATTTTATTATTTCTATAATTCGCGATATCGATTTAACTCTATAAGTCGAGTTTAACTTAACTTAGTTATATTATAAGCTTAATTCGACTTAACTTAATAATACTATCGCTAGATATTAAATTTATATATATAAATTTATATTACTATATCGAGTAATCTATCTTCTCTACTAAAGATAAGAATATTATTATTTATAATATATCTCGTAAACGCTAATTATCTAAGAAGAAAAATCGTTATTAATACGCTTTCTCTATCGCTATAATCGCGTTAAAGTTAATATAATATATATAAAGATCAATAATATATATTTATATTTCTTATTACCCGATCTTAACTCTATTAACCTCTTCTCTTAATATCTAAATCCCTTCGAGATTTATATATATTAATACTCGTTAAAGTATTAGATATCTTTCTTATAAAATTAAAATCGACTTTCTTAAGTTAGAAGTTTTGACTTTTAGATAATTATATATATAAGAGTATAGCGAGTAATAATATATATAAATCTCCCCTTATAATATCTTACGTTAAGGCTTTCTTCTAATTTATTATATTTTTAAGATAAAGATCTCGATTCTAGTATTATTATATAGACTATTAATAACTCTCGTCTTATACCCCTATAATAGCTTATATTAAGACTTTCTTCTAATTTATTATATTTTTAAAATAATATATCTCGATTCTAATATTATTATATAGACTATTAACGACTTAAGAGAAACTTTAAATAATAGCTCTTCGTTATAGACGATAATATTCTTTAAGTTATAAGAAATCGCGAATTAGTTTAATAGTAGTCTTCGGCGTCGAAAATACTTAATTAGATACTTTTTAAAGCGTATTAATATCTTTCTAATTAGAAAAGAGCTCGCTCTCTCTTCTCTTTCTAATTATAATATCTACGTATATATTCTATAATTATAAAATCTCTTTTTACTCGATAAACTCTAAAGATAATTTAAAAGTTATTTAAGTTAAGAAGAATATTTAAGTCGAGAAGAATATTCGAGTTAAGAAAGATATTCGAGTCGAGAAGAGTAACTAAGATCGATTTTATCTATTATATATTTAGTTTTATTTCTAATATTCTAAGATTTAGATTCTTAATATCTCTATTATCTTATAATATAGCGTATATTAATCTCCTTTACTACTCTATAGCTCTTATTTAGAAAATTTAAATTATAAATATTATTATATTAATTAAAGTCGATAAAGCTATTAATATAATAAAATTTCTTATCTTTTATCGACGCGGGTATAATATATATACTTCTCTCGATACTTACGAGGCTATAGAATCGTTATTTTTTAAGAATTCTTAAATTCCGCGCTATTAATAGCTACGCTCTTTCTACTTTCACTATATTATAATATTTCTAAACTTATTTATTATATCGATATTTAAATATCTTTATAAAAATATCTCTATAGATAAGTCAATCTTTATCTAAAATCTCTATAGACTAGATCTATTACTTTTATTACGACTAATACTTTTCTTATTAGTTTTCCTTAAAAGAATTTTATTAGTATCGAAGGTTTATTAATTATATTTATAGACTTAAGCGTAGTTTCTATATTATCTTTTTTAAAAGAGTTAATTAATAGATTTATAGATGATAACGTCTTTAAATAAACGAGCTATATTTAGAGAATCCTTCTTTAAAAGTCTTTTAATATCGAATATTAAAATAAATATAGATCGAATATCGATATATCTTATTTATAGTTCGTCTTACATATATTAATATTATTATCTCTTCTTAAATAGATAATATTCTCTTAATTTTATTTGATCTATTCGAATAAAGGCGATTAAAGCTTCGAGAAAAGTATTTAACTTTAATTATTTAGTAACGACCTCTATTAGTTACTCAATAACGACTATTATAATAATTTATCTATCTTATAATATTACGCTTTTTATTATTCGCTTATTAACTTTAGATATAAAGATCTAAAGAAGTTCCTATCTTAGTCTTTTTTCTTTTCTTTTATAATCTCTTAATTATAAATAATAATACTTCTATATCTTAATACTTAACGAGATTATATATTATAATTATCTTCTAATATATAATATTATAATATATAATCTATTTAATATAGTTATTATACTTATTCGTTAGTTTATAATACTTTTTAAAGAATTTAATATACGTCTTTTCTCTTATTTAAGTAGTTAATTTATCGAATAAGTTAAATAATTATATTATTTCGAATAAGTAATTAATATTATAAAACTTTAGAAAATTAAAGTAATCTTTATTTATCGTTTTATTTAGAGATTTATATACTTAAAAAATCTCTTTTAGTAGATTAATTCGAGTTAGAGTCGCGAGTAGATATTAAATAATATTATTATTATAAGAATAATATCTCGTTAATATAATAAGATTAAGAATAGCGTAATCTATATATAGTATATTCTAAATTTAATTTAATTAAGATCGATATAAAGGTAGCTATTATCGTCCTCTATAGAGTTTAGTTATTCTCTTCTTATCTATTATATCTTCTTATTTAGAGACTTAATACGTCTTAGATTAATATAATTAGAAATTATTTGAAAGCGAGTATTAAGAAGCTTATTTATCTTATTCTCTATCTTTATAATCTTAATATATTTAATTTATTATTTAAATAGATAGTCTATAAGTTTCTTAACTATTAAGAAGTATAGAATATCGAAGTATTATAATCGATATATATTAATAGCGAAGTAGCTATTAATAAAAGAACGGCGATTATAAAGTATTATATCTTAGTAAGTATTTTGATATCTTTTTAATATATCTCTTTTATAGTCTTAGCTACTCGACTATACGCTTAGAGTATTTATTTAGAATATAGAGTTAAAGAATATAATCGCTTTCTCTCTATAAGTAAGATCGTATATATAGAATAGTATCTATCGCTTAAGATTAAAGTAATTATTATTTATTTTTTATAGTTTAATATTATAGTAGCTAGTATTAAATAATATCTTCGAGTTAAATCATTCGCGTATTATATATTAATATTATATTTAAAATATTCTTTAATTATTAAATATACTTTGTTAGTAGATAGTATATCGCGAGAGTATAAGAAGTTATTTTTAATTATTAAATCTAAGATATAGTAATAGATCTAGGCCTTAACTTCTTTTTTTATAATAATTAATATTATTTCTAAAATCGCTATACTCGATCTACTATATACGTATCGCGTATTTTATTAAAGATTTTTAATTATAATATAAATCGACTAAGTATATTAATTCTTATATATTTAAGAGAGATAAGTTTTATTTAATATTAAAATAATAAGAATAATAATAGAGTTATTAGATAGCTTATTCTACGTTTTCTACTATTAATCCGCGATATATATCTCGCTATAGACTCTCGCTTTATTAGTATTTCTTTAATATATAGATTAATAATATAGACTTATATTAAAAGGTTTATATATTAGAAACACTTTAATAATACTTATAATATCGAAGTAAATAACGTAATATATCTTCGATCTTAATTCGAGTTTAAAGTTATAAATTTTAAAAGACTAACTAATTTAGCCGCCGTCGATATTATCGCTATATATATTCTATATCTTATATCTTAATAATTTCGCGTTATTAAAGCTATAGTCATCTCGAAATCGCTATAAATAAATATCGCGAAAGAACTTATTAATATTATTATTAAAGAGTTTTAACTTAAAAAATTATAGCGCTAGCGTATAATCTTCTCGAGAATTTAAATAGATTTTAAAAATTATTTATATTGGATATCGACTCGACGTTCGATCTAGTTTAATAATTAAATATCGATTTTATTTAATTAAGAGACTTTGATTTAAATTATAGTTTTATCGATCTTCTAGCGTCTCGCTCTTTTAAATATAATTCTATAGAGTTAATTATTAAAGATGAAATTATAATATTATAACTTAAGTCTATTATAGAGATAAGAGAGTACTATTATCTTATTATTTAGATTTATTATTTATATCGCGTTTATTTCTTTTTCTTCTATCTTCTACTTATTTAATTACTATTATAATATTAAATTCGTAGTTATATTATCTTCGAATAAATATATATCTTCTTCTCTTACGATAATTAGAGCTATTAGATTATTAATACTTATTAACTATATCGCGATTTATAATATCGAAAAACGCGTATAAAAGAATCGATTTTCGCTTTCTATAACCTCGTAGATATCTAATAAGTCTACTATTATTTTTATATTATTTTTTATAGAAGCGATATACTCGATATATATTCTCTTATCTATTATTAATTAATTATAAGATACGCATTCTTTAATAATTAATAACGTATTAACGTCTTAACGAATATATATTATTACTCTAGCCTTACTTATCGCGAAGTCTAATTTTAACTTTATATTCTTTATAATTATATAAAAGATATTTATAAATTTATATATAAAAAATATCTTATATTAATAAGATATTTATAAAAAGAAAGAGTCTATAACGAGCTATTTAGAGGAGAAATACTTTTATTACTTTTAAATATTTCTTTATATTTAATACGTATATAATTAAAGCGCTTTTATATATATAAAATTATATTTATATATTTACTTTAAAATAGTAAAGTCGTCTATAGAGTATATAATTTAGAGATATATATTTTATATAAAAAGAAATTAATTTTACTTTAATTTAAATCGTTTAATTTAGATAGTAGTATCTCTAAAAATAATCTTAAGTATTATAAAAGAAATATATTAAGTCTATTTATCGTTATTTATAATATATAGTTATTTTATTATATTTAGCTAGCTAATATATCTTTATATTAAAATAAAAGCCTTTTAGATATAAACGATCGAAGTTAAATAAATTATTAAGAGTTATATATATTCGAAGAGAAGATAATCTAATTAATCGATTTTTATAGATATAAAAAAGAAAGAAGATTAATATATCTACTAAAAAAGAAACTCGACTATCTACTAATCGATTAAAGAGTAAATAAAAATTATATAGATATAGTATTTATTAGTCGCTATATCTTACTATTATCTCTTATATTAAAGAGTTAAAATAAGTATTAATTTTCGAAATACTAATTATCGAAGTAATTATTATCGCTTAAACTCTATTAAAGATTATTAATTTCGAAATTATTAGTAGAGAATAGATCTTAGAAAATCTATATTATTATTAAATAAATTTATATCCCTAATAGATATAGTAGCGAAATTCGTACTTTTATTATTAATATACGCGTTACTAATTTTAACGCTAGTTAAAGCTTCTATTAAAGTTTTTATTAATAATTAATTAAAGTTAGTTAAAGATATAATATATTAATATTTAATTAAGACTATTAAGATAGTTATTAATAAAGTTAATATTAATTAAAGTTTACTTATAATTAATTAAAGTTAATTAAAGATATAATATATATTTTAGAAAATAATATTAAATATTCGACTCGAACTCTATAGTCTTATTTAAATTTCTTTTATCTTATATCTTACTTAATCTAACGCGCGTTTTCTTATTATTATATTATATATATTATTATATTAATATCTATATTTTCTTTAAACGATATACTTATAATAGTAGCGTTTATCGAAATTAATTTCTATTTTAAAATCGACGTTCGCTAAGTTAGACGTTATCGCGAATCGAGATAATATTTATAAAGAACTTCGATTTTTAGAGCTTATATTTAAAGTAATAAAAGAGAAGTTCTCGCGTTAATTAAGATATAAAGACCTTTAAAAAAAGTTTATAAGATTATATAAGAGAAAGATTAATATTATTATAAGCGAGATTATTTAATTACTATTTATTTCTTAATTATATAATCATATAAGACTCTTAGCTTTCTTCTTAAATTCTTATATAAATTAATTTTATTAATTAATAAGGTGTCTATAAAGTAAGAGAAGCGATTATTTAAGAGGGAATTAATAAAAATATAGAAAGATGAATATATAAAGATCTAGAAGCTCTTAATAATTAAGAGATTAATAAATCTCTATTAATTTAATAGATTATTAATCAAAAACCCCTCTAGTATTAACTTTCTTTAATTTATTATTATTAATAATCTAAATAAGTATAAGCTTATCTCTATTTAGAAGTTAATAAATAATTTAATAATAATCTCTTAATTCTAAAAGTAACTTAGTCTTAAAGCTCTTATTATCTATCTTTAATCAAAATAATTCTAAGATAATATTAATAAAAATTCTATAATATTATTTTATCTAATTTATAGAGTAAATAATATAAGCTTAATTATAAATAATAATAATAATTTATAAGAGGTATATAAGTATTAAAAGCGAGTATATATATTTAAATAGCGAATATTCTTATAGCGCGTAATTAAAGATTTATTAATCTCGCTTTTTTATATTAATAATAAGTATTAATATTAATTCTAGCTTTAATTAAGACGTTAGATATCGAAGCTAATATCTTTAAAACTTCGCGAGACTTATTAATATACTTATATTTTTAATCTTAATAATTTTCTAAGAATATTTAAGTATTTAATTTTTTCTTCTATTAAGTTAAAGTAAATCTTAAAGTTTTTAATCTCTTTTAATCTTTATAATACTCTATCTTAATCTTAATTCTATCGAAATTTCGCTTTCTCTTTATTCTACTATTATTTAACCTTTAATCTTATTATCTAATTTACTTAATATCTATAAAAAAAATAAAATAGATTCTTAACTTATTAGTATTAGCTTAAATAAGAATAATTCTTAATTATAAGTTTATCGCTATTTTTTATAAAAGAAGTTCATTAATAATTTAATAGATAACGTTATTATACTTAAAACTTATAAGAGTAATAATACGCTTTTATTATAAAAGAGAAAGCGTTTAATAATAAAAGATATTATATTAATAAAGCTCTTAATTAAATAAGATTATATTCTTTAATTAATTAACTCTTATAATATTAAAATTAATAAGATTATAAATTAAAGAAAGATATAGAATAATATAAAGATCGACGATAGAGATCTAATATTAGAGTATATATTCGAGTATTATTAATTATTTATTCTTTATATTAATTAATATAATAGAAAAATAAAGCTTAATAAGAAAGAAGAGTTTTAATAATTTAATATAATTTAGTAAATTATAAAGTAAGTCTTATAGCTTAATTATAATAATATAAGTATTAATAATATTTAAATATTTAGAGACTTAGACTATATCTTAGATTCGCGAGAAATATTAATTTCTATTATTTTAAAGATTTATTAACTCTATAATTTAATATAATAATATCTTTTAAGTAAATATCTATAAAGAAGCTATTAATATAAATAAGCTTAACTTTAATAAGATAAATATATTTAATTCTTTTATTTAACTCGCTAATATAAATATTTCTTTAGACTCTAATATTATTAATAAGTTAAATATTTAAATAATAACTTACTTTACAATTTAATATTCTTAAAGAATATTAAAATATTATTATTATTAAAGTCTTTAAAAAGTCTCTCTTCGCGGGTAAATATCTTATATTAAGATTTATTTGAAAGAATTAATAGTTTTAATATTCTTTGATTAAGATATTTAATATTATTTATTTATATAAAGATAAAGCGAACTATATAGTCTAAATAATATTTAAAATAAAATTCTTTCTTATTATTATTCTAGTAAAGACTTTCGTAAATTAATTTATAAAAATTATTAAGCTTATAAATCTCGATAATCGCGATATTATATAACTTCGTATATTTTATATATATAAATTAACTTGATATTATAAAGTTAGCGCTAAGCTCTTAATCTCTATAAATATTAAATTACTTAAATATATAATTAATAATTAAGCTTAATCTAAATAAGAGAGATTCTTAATTCTAATAATTCTCGAAGTTATATAAGAATTATATAAAAGCTATAATTAAAGATAAAGAGAAATTTAAATATAACTTCGCTATCGACTAGATTTACATTAATAAATTTTATAATATAAAATTAGATATCGCCTTAATTCTTATATTAATTAACGTCTATAAGATAGAGTAATCTAGAATTATAATTAACGATCTTATAAATATACAAAAACTATATAAGAAGAGGATAAGTATATTATAATAGACTAGCGAAGAAGTATAAGTATTATCTATTATTTATATATAAATACTTAATTATATTATAAATTAAATTCTTTATAGATATAATAATGATAATTCTCTTAATAAAGTAGTTATAATAGAGAAATAAATCTTGTTATATCGATAATAATAGAGAAAGTATATTATAAGATTAAAAAGCGAATAGAGAATATAAAAGCTCGCTTACGTAGTCTTATCGAATAAGAAGTTAAAGAGAAATATTAATAAAATATAGATAATTCTAGATAAGCTAATAATTAAATAAATAGCGAAGATAAGAATTATTAATAGCGATATTTTACTTATTAAACTTTTATTATATAAGATAAGAAAGATTATCTATATATTAAGCGAGAATTAAAGAAAGATATTATAGAATATTAATTAAATTATTTAAAATTAAATTAAAGTGAAGTATATTATATAATATAAGAAGATTATAATCTAAGATTATAATATCTCTAATTTTATCTATAACTTATACTTTAATAGAGTTTATAAGCTTTAAATAGTAATAGTAATTTTAAATATTCTTAATTTTTTTAAATAATATTAACTAAAGCTAATTAATTCTAAGTATTAAAATAATAAAAATTATTATAAGATAAGATAATAATAATTAAACTTTATAAAGCTAGATAATAAGAAAGATAATTAGCTTTAATATCTTAGAATATAGTATTTATAATTACTATCTAGACGAGCTAATATAAAATATTTTTAAGCTTATCGTCTTAAAGTAGCTAATTAATACTCTTAAAGAGAATATATATAAATATATTAAAAAATTAATTATTTTTATAAGTTTCTCTATTGTTAGTCTTATTATTAATCTAATATATTTTTCTTCTTTATCTAATTAATCTTAAATAATATTAATAAACTCGTAGTAACTTAAATAAGAGTATTTAAATTATAGAAACTCTCTAATACTTCTTAGTAATTTTTTTTAAAAATTGTAATAATATAATAATATGACCTTTCGAGAATAATAACGAATCTCGCTTTCTAGTTTTTATTAAATGTTTTATAAATATAGATATAATCTTAATAAGATTCTTTCGCTCTATAAATCTAGATATTAATTAAAAGAAATAATAAGATATTTAAGTAGATAATAGAATAGTATAACTATTATAGAAAAATAAAAAGATTTATAATTATTACTTAATATTAAATAACTTAAATAGCTTAAATAATAAGATATTAAATCGAAATATATGAAGAGAGATAATTTAATCTTAAATATATAATAATATTAGAAATAAGAATAATAATATTAGAAATATAGATAACGCGAATATATAGATAGCTTAGATATCGCTTATTCGATTTCGATATTACTATTATATTTAGTATTCGAATTAAATAAGCGATATATTTAAGTTAATTAATAGTAATAATAGACTTAATATTTAACTTTTACTAAATATCTATAATTCTTTTAATTATAATTTTTAATTATTAATATAATCTCTAATCTAGCTTCTAAATAATATAAATTATAATTAAATATTTAAATTAAATAGACGATTTAAATAGTCGATAAACTATCGAATTAAAGTTAAATAGTTAATTATCGCGCTAGTTATTAGCGCCTATAATATTATATTCTACTATTTTCCCTTTATAATTTATTATTTAATATTTACTTTATAAACTTTATACTATAAATAATATTTAATAAAATCTTTATCGAAGTTACTCTTAATTTTAATATCGAGTTCTATTTAATATAAATCTTTTATCTTAATTTCTAAGACTAGCTTTTAATCTAAATAAATTATTAATAATATATTATATTCTTCTTTTAAACTTTATTTATTACTAAAGTAAATTATTAAATAAATCTCTATCTATAAAGAAGATTAAGTTATTTATTAAAGTATTTTAACTCTAACTCTAATTCTTAATATTCTTCTTTTTTATATCTTTCTTTTACTATACTTTATATAAGATAATTCTTAGAAAATCTTAAAGTTTTTAATCTCTTTTAGATTTACTAATATCTCGCCTTAATTTAAATCTACTAAAACTTCGCTTTCTTCTTATTCTACTATTACTTCGCCTTTAATCTTATTATCTTAATTTACTTAATATCTATAAAGAAAATAAAATAGATTTTTAACTTATTAGTATTAGCTTAAATAAGAATAACTCTTAATTATAAATTTATCGCTATTTTTTATAAAAGAAGTTTATTAATAATTTAATAGATAACGTTATTATATTTAAAACTTATAAGAGTAATAATACGCTTTTATTATAAGAGAGAAGATATTTAATAATAAAAGATATTATATTAATAAAGCTCTTAATTAAATAAGATTATATTCTTTAGATTAGCTAACTCTTATAATATTAAAATTAATAAGATTATAAATTAAAGAAAGATATAGAATAATATAAAGATCGACGATAAAGATCTAATATTAGAGTATATATTCGAGTATTATTAATTATTTACTCTTTATATTAATTAATCTAATAAAAAGATTAAGTTTAATAAAAAAGAAAGATTATAGTAATTAGATTAGACTTTAAAAAATTATAAAGTAAATTCTATAACTTAATTATAATAATAGAAATATTAAAAATACTTATATTTTTAGAGGTTTAAGAGTATATCTTAAGTTCGTAAAAAACTCTTAATATCTATTATTTTAAAAATCTATTAGCTATATAATTTAATATAAAGATATTTTTAGATAAATCTCTATAATAAAGTAATTAATATAGATAAGCTTAACTTCGATAAGATAAATATATTTAATTCTTTTATTTAACTCGCTAATATAAATATTTTTTTAGACTCTAATATTATTAATAAGTTCGATATTTAAATAATAACTTACTCTATAATTTAATATTCTTAAAGAAATATTAAAATATTATTATTATTGAAGTCTTTAAGAAAGTCTCTCTTCGCGAGTAAATATCTTATATTAAGATTTATTTAAAAGAATTAATAGTTTTAATATTCTTCGATTAAGATATTTAATATTATATATTTATATAAAGATAAAGTTAACTATATAGCTCAAATAATATCTAAATTAAAATTCTTCTTAATAATTATTCTAGTTAAAATTTTCGCGAATTAATTTATCGAAATTATTAAGCTAATAGATCTCGAAGATTATAATATAATATAACTTCGCGTCTTTTATATATATAAATTAATTTGATATTATAATATTAGCTCGAAGTCTTTAATCTTTATAAATATTAAATTATTTAAATATATAGTTAACGATAAAGCTTAATCTAGATAAGAGAGATTCTTAATCTTAATAATATTTAAGTTCTATAAGAATTATATTTAAGTTAAAATAAAGAGCTTATTTATATATAACTTCGCTATTAAATAAATTTATATCGATAAGTATTATAATATAAAATTAAATATCTTCTTAATATCTATATTAATTATCGTCTATAAGATAAAGTAATCTAGAATTATTATCAAAGATCTCGCTTATATATAAAACTTGAATAAGAAGAAATAAGTATATTATAATAGAATAGCGAAGGAGTTTAAGTATTATCTATTATTCGTTTATAAATATTTAATTATATTATAAATTATATTCTTTATTAATATAATAATAATAATTCTATTAATTAAGTAGTTATAATAAAAGATAAATATCGTTTTATCTAAGATAATAGAAAAGAAATATTATAATATTAAAAAGTGTATAGAGAATATAAAGTCTCGTCTACGCGCTTTATCGAATAAGAAATTAAAGAGAAATATTAATAAAATATAGATAATTCTAGATAAGCTAATAATTAAATAAATAATAAAATCGAGAATTATCGATAGCGACGCTTTACTTATAAAGCTTTTATCTTATAAGATAAGAAAGATTATCTATCTTATTAAGCGATAATTAGAGAAAAATTCTTTAAGATATTAATTAGATTATTTAAGATTAGATTAAAGTCAAGTATCTTATATAATATAATAAGATCTAGAGCTAAAGAGTATAATCTATTTAAATTTATATATGAGATTATACTTTAATAAGACCTATAAACTACGCGCTATAACTATTATTTCTAATATTCTTAAATTCTTTAAGATGTATTAATTAAAGCTAATCGATATTAAGTATTATAATAATAAGAATTATTATAAATCTAAATAATAGCGATTAATCTTCTAAGCTAGATAATATAAAGAAGAAATAACTATAATATTTATAAGATAGTATATATAATTACTATCTATATAACTTAATAAAAAATATTTTTAAGCTTATCGTATTAAAATAGCTAATTAATACTCTTAATAAAGATATTTATAAACGTTTTAAAAAGCTAATAATATTTATAAGTTCTCTTATAATTAATCTAATTATCGCTCTAATATAATCTTCTTCTCTATTTTATTAAATTTAAATAATATTAATAAACTTATAGTAGCTTAAGTAAGAGTATTTAGATAATAAAACTCTCTAATACTCTTTAGTTATTTAATTTAAAAATCGCGATAATTTAATAATATAACCTTTTAAGAATAATAATAAATTTCACTTTTTTATCTTAATTAAGCGTTTTATAGATATAGATATAACGCTAATAAGAGTCTTTCGCTTTATTAATCTAGATACTAATTAAGAAGAAGTAATAAGAATATTTAAATAGATAAAAGAGTAATATAACTATTATAGAAAAATAAAAAGATATATAATTACTACTTAATATTAAATAATCTAAAAAGCCTCAATAATAAGATTTTAAATAGAAATATACGAAGAGAGATAATTCGTTCTTAAATATATAATAATACTATATTATCTTTTTAGATACGCTATTTATAAGTATACTCGATTATTCTAAAGCTTCTATACTATTTTAATATATAATTATAATTTAATATTAAATAACTTATAAGATCTAAATAAGAAGATTCTAAATAAAAAGATTAAATAAAAGATACTTAACTTGAAGAGTTAATATTTATAATAAATATAAGAATAACGATATAAGTAAAGAAGTAAAAGATAAGATAATTTAGATATACGATAGATAGAGGGATTAAGAGAGATATATATTATTCTTAAATAGATATTTTAAATATCTAAATAATATATAGTATAGTTCGACTTTATATTATATTATTCGACTTTGACTATTTAACTTAATTATTAATTAATTCTCTAAATAGATAGAATAAATAATATAATAGAGTTTATTAAATAAAGGTCGGCTCTATAAGATCTATTTCTAAATTAGAATCTCTATTAATTCTATAATATTCTTTCTAATATATCCTTCTCTAGAATTATTCTACTTCTTTTAGAATTCTATAATTTAATTAATCTTAGATATAAAATATAAGTCTTTATAAGTTAGCGTCGCGTTATCTTTATCTATTTTATCTAAATTATTCTATATTAATATTAATTTAAGAATTTAAATAATATTAATTATCTTACGTAACTTAATAATAGAAGAGTCTAACTATAAAAAGATTCGCTTCTTTTTAAAGTAAGAGATAAAAAAGAGATATCTAATTAAGAGCGCGCTTAATATTTTTTATAATTAAATAAAGCTCGATAAGGCCTTTAAGTAATTAAAGAATATCTTTTTAAGAGTCTTTACGTCTAATATTTTAAGAAAATAATTAAGTAATTACAAATTAGATATAGCTATAAAAATTAATTATATATATATATAAACTTATAAATATAGACGATTAAATAAATAATCTATCTCTATTAATAATGTCGATTTTATATTATAATTATATATCTTTAATCGAGCTAGTTTCTATATATATTTAAGAAGAACTATAATCGATACGCTAATATTATCTCTTAATATTATTAAGATTTAAATATTAATTCGCGTTATAATAAATAATATCGATTTCGATATATTTATAAATATATTAAAAGAAGATAAAGTATATAACGCTATAATAGATCGAATTATATATTATATCGATAATAAAGATATTAAGATTAATTATTCTCGAAAGTTTAAGATAATTATATTATCGATATATAAGCGAGACTAGAATTCTATATTCTTTATAATTAAAGAATATTAGATAAATAAGTATTTATTTTTTATATATATCTACTATTACTAATACGCGAAGAGATTATTTATCTTAAGAAAAGAAAAAGATAATAAAGATATTAAGAGAAATATATAAAGCGATATAATAGTTCGAGTTAATTATTCTCGCTATTAGCGAAAGAATTCAAAGTTATAATATATATATATATAAGAAATAGTTAGATATTTATATTATAATTATTATATTCTCTAAAGCTTAATTAATTTCGAGAAATTCTATAATATAAAGAGTTTATCTTATTAAAATAATCTATAATCTTTACTTTCTCTAAATATCTTCTCTACGCTTTATATAATATAAGACCTTTATCTTTAATATAGCTAGCGTCTTATGTTATTTAATAATATTAAACTTAAATAACTTCTAGAAAATTCGCTAATATAAGTTTTCTTTATAGACTATATTTTAATAGACTTCGATTAAAAAAAATATATAATCTTTATTAAATAGAGAGAGATAATATAAAAGGCGCTAAAGCTAATATTTAACCTCTATATTCTATTAATAGAGATTATAAAAAGACGATATTAATTATAGTAGAAATATACTATTATATATAAAATAACTTTGAGTTATTAAAAAGAATTATATATTATCTTTAATAGTTATAAAGTTTATAATAATATTGTTATCGATAATTATATAAATTATAGCTTTATATATAACGCTATCTAAGAAATAAAATATATTATTAATATATTAAAGTAATTGTTATCGATAAGTATTTATATTAGAAGATCTATAATTATATATATTAAAATAGATATTATTTATAGAAAAATACTCGAGAATAGAAAAGTAAATAAAGAAGTATAATTAGAGTAATAATATTTAATAATAAATAATAATTAACTTAGCGTTAATTATTAATAAAAAATTTATTTAATTCGAATAGAGATTATTAGCGAAAATATTATTTAGTTTAAATAGAATATTTAAGTTAAATAGATAGTCGAATTTAAATAGAGATTTAACGCGCTTTAATTTAAATAAATTAAAAACGCGTTAATTAATAGCCCCCCTTTTTAAGTTAATAACTTTCTTTTATTCTTTTATTTTTTTATCTATTTAAATATATTTACTTTTATATTTTATCTATTATTATCTTTAATATTTAATATTAATTTTATTCTAACTTTTAATAATAATAGAAGATTTATAATACTTTATATTCTACTAAGTAAGTCTACTACGTTTAAATTATAGAGATTATAAAAACTTTAAAATAGAACGCGAAAAAGAGAATAGCAATAAAGAGAGTTAAAAACGCTAGAAGAGAGAAGAAAGCTAAGAAGATAGAAAATATAAATTATAATCTACTTATTCGCGAAGATATTATTAATTATATATTAATAGAAAGCGAGTAAAATAAAGAAGATTAATAAGAGAAAAAGATACGTTAAAGAATATAGATAGATAGATTCTAGATCGTCTAAACGTCGTAGAATATATAAGCTTAAGAAGAATATATATATAGTATCTAATTACGATAATAATAAATTCTTAAATAACTCTATTAATTTAGAGAAGATAAAGAAGTTATTAATAATTATAACTATTATATATAACGAAGCTCTCTCTTAATATTAATGATACTCTCTTAATTTTATATACTATTATAGATATTAGAAAAGATTTCTCTTTTAAAGTTGAAGATAAAGGCGAAGATCGTAAACTCGATATATTCTTATTTAATTTATATCTTCTATTAAGCTAATATCTTAATAGAAAGCGATAGAAAAACTTTTATTCGAACCTCGATTAAGTATTAAAATTATTAAATCTAGAATAAAGAGTAATAATATTAATTATTAGTTAATTAGTTTTAAAATTAAGTAATATCGATATAAACTAGCTAATATAAACTATAGAATTTAAAATAATTCTTATTAGCGATAAAGAATTAGAATTAATAAGAGCGAAGTAAGAATATACTATATAACTAAATATCTAAATTAATAAATATATACTAAGTCGAGATAGAAAATAACTTATTAAGAGAAATCGTCTTTATAATAATAAAGCTAGAGTACTTCGTATAAGAGCTTCGATATAAGAATAAGTATATATTTTAAATATAGTAGAATAATAACTAAATCGCTATAGAATAATTTGATATTAAAAAGTATTACGTTAAATAGAGTTATTAGATATTATTATATCGAAGTCGCGTTATTAATATATAGCTCGTTTAAGCCCCTTTATTAATACGCCTATTAAATAAAATAAAGAAATTTAGAGCTTTATTAACGTCTCTAATAATATCAAATTATATATTATTAATAGATTAAAATAAAGAAAGATATATAGATTATACTTTATAAGATAACTTAAATAAAGATAATCGTTAGATCGCGCTTTAAGATAATTTAATATAATAAGAAAAGCGCGATTATAATATTAAGAAAGAGTATCTTAATATATTTGAGGCGATGAAAGAGTTATCTTATTTATAATAATTATAATTAGCGAAAATCTTAAATATCTAAATCTTTAAGAGCTAAGTTTCTAGTTAAAGTATTATATTAACGCGCTTAGTTAAGTAATAATTAAAATATAAAAAAATTAGAGATAATAACTCTATAAGAATACTCGATTTATATAAAGTATCAATAATTAATCTATATATTTCGAGGCGAAGAAAGATATTAATACTCTTAACTAATTATTATTATTAATACTTTAAGCTCTTTCTAATAAGAATATAGCTTTTTGACTATATAGGCAATTTTCGTTTAACTCTAATAAAGAAAATTCGAGATATTATTTAATCTTATCTTAAGGTCTATATAACGTTGTCGCTTAAAGATATAAAGGCGATAGTTAGCGACTTATTAGTCGACCTTTAATTTATATATCGAGATTTATAAAATAAATAGAATATAATATATTTTATAAAACTTAGATTAATCGACTTCTCTAGCTAATAGTCTCTAAAATAAAAAATACTTCTTATCTCTAATTAATAGTTATATTATTATATAAAATTTTCTTTTATAATAAGAGAGTATTTCTCGAATTTAGATAAAGAAGTAAGTATCTTTAATTACTCTTATTTAATAATACTATAATTCTTATAGTAATCGCTCTTTATTATAGTCTAAAGAACTATAATTCTAGATATTTTTATATTAAAAGATAAGATAATAAGAAAGTCGAAGATAAGCTCTTTACTATTATTTTACTACTCGTATAATTATAATACTTCTTAGAAATATACGAGTATATTAAGAAGTTCTAGAGAGATATAAAATAATAGAAAAGGCTTATTATATATCATATATTACGATAGCGTATTCTAAAGATATATCTCTAGATTAATAAGAAAGATATAGAGACTTTCTAAATTAAATAATCTTATATAAGAATTCGCTAAATAATATTATCGAGAAATCGAGCTTCGTAAGCGCCTTAAAAAAAGTTATATTAAGATTCGCTAATATTAAATTATTTAAGAGGTTAAATTTAAGTCTAATCGAAGATAACAAGAAAATCTCGCGAGCTATTAAAAAATAATTGATATATAAAATAACTAAATAAAAAGAAATCGGTTTAATAAATAATAACTAGAACTCGAATCTCTCTAAGCTCGAAGTATAAATACTCCGCGTCTCGATAAGTAGAGAGGATAAGTAAAAAAAGACTAAACTTTAATATATCGTCTATAGCTCTACTATAGTAGATAAGAGAAAGACGATCTATAAAGAGAATAAGTATCTATAGATTAATAAAGTTATACTAGATAAGAAGAAAAATATAAAGAATATATAGCGTAGTAAACTTTAGAATAGAGAAGTTAATCTCTTTATCTACTATGCGACATCTATAAATCTGAAATGTTTCTACTAAATTTCAAATTGCTGATCTTACAAATAGGGCTGAAATTAAGTACATTTCGTAGGTATTAGTAACTATCTTAAATTAATTAGTTAAAATTCCGCCGGTTTAGTATACTATCTCAAAATTAGTAATCAAGTTCCACCTAGTTTAGTTAACTCATTCTAATCTTTTCTATTAGTTCTATTAGTTTAATAGTAATACGTTATCGAAAAAGAAAAGTTCTAATAATCGACGTTACGACGATTAGGTTATACTGCTGTTAAGTATTAATATTAACTCAAATTTAGCTAAGGAATTAAATGATTTAATGAAATTAACGATAAGTAATACTCTAAAATAGCGTATAATAATACGCATATTAATAATAATATATATTAATGCCATATATATTTATGAATAATCTTACTAGTAGAGTATAAATTAGAGTATATTACGCAAAATTTTTAAAGTTAATAAATTTTTTTAAAGTTACTAAATTAATAGAACTAATAAAAAGAATTAGAATAAGAGATAGTAAATAGGGGAAAGAGAATAAATATAGATAAATTAATGAAAATTAGATTAAATCAGAAGAAAAATATAATTATAATATATAGTCGAAGAAAATAGAATACGAAAAGTAATCTCTTTAATTTATTAGATGAAATTAAATAAGAATTAATAAAGAATTAAGTATCGCTATAGCGCTTAAAATTTTAATTATTTAAGAATCTATATCTTAGAGATTATAAATATTATTAATATTATAATAAGATATCGCGATAAATCTTAAATCGATAACTTTTATTAGATATCTAGAGGTATCGAGTTCGATTTAAATCGAATACTCTAGAGATATTATTATAATCGACGATATTATTTAATTCGAATACGCTATAAATATTAATATTACTAGCGAGACTAGTTAATCTAGAATTTTTATAGATATTATTATAATTAATAATACTATCTAGCTCGAATAGTCTCAAAAATCTTTTTAATATATATTTAATTAGTCGAATTAAACTTTTAATAGATATTATTATTACTAATAATATTATCTATCTTAGATAATCTAAAAAATCTATCTTACGTATAGTCCCTCGAATTTTTAAATATATACTATTAAATTAATAGCTTATAGTCGCTTTAAAATCTAGTTAACTCAAATAAATACTATCTTAGCTTATTAAACGCGAAGTTTATTATATTTACTTATTTTTCTAGTTTTAAATTATATTATTGTGAAATAATAAGTTATAAGAATTAGATTTTAAAGATTGCAAACCTAGTAGATTGCAAATCCTAGTGAATACGAGTAGGTAAGGACAATACTTTACACGATCAAAGTAACGCATCCATCTTTCAAAGACTCTGTTCAGCGTGTTATCGCATAGAACCTTCCAACTATCTCCTAATTTCTTGGGTCAAAATCCTTGATTGTGCACGTAGTAGACCACGCCAGCAGACAAACCTGCCACTCCGGTGACTCTTTCTGCCAGCTCGCCGAACCTGGGAAAAGCACATCGGAATTGGCCACGACGGGGACAACAGGCATATTTGCGATAGGAAATTGCCTTCGACTTCGATACATCCACGTGTATCTGTCGCTGATCTATCTGTTTTGCATTAATCAAAAAGCTAGGCATGTCGCTCACTGGCTGTCCTACTCCTTGTCCTTGCTAGCGATTCAGTATCTCTACTATATCCTGATACACAGACACCCTTAGCTGACACTGCTGTCTTTTTGCTAGGCGCTAGCATTTCTGCAAATGCCCCGCAACACTGCTTTCCACTCGCAGCGTCACGAGCCGTTCCGATCCCAAAGCTCCCTTGAGCTTCAGCATGATTGCATCACTGGCCCTTTCTCTTTCCTGAACCCCACTCGCGCTGCATTCAGACATTCCATCCCCGATAGCAAGGGCTCTAACGATCTCGATCTTGGTTTGGAAGAAAAATCCCCCGAGCGGAAGGACGAACAATTGGCATCAAACATCGAGTTGATATGGCGTTCTCGAGACAACCGCAAAGGCCGTCATACTCTCGTCGTGGACCCGTCATCTGATCCCTCCGCCCCTTTTCTGGCGCCCAAATCAACTTCTGGCCTACGAGAAGTCGGTAGAGGCATCATCCGGATGACGAGGCAATACCCTTACTGGGATGTTTCGTGGCTCGTTGCCACAATATTCACTCTGGGCTCAGTAGTCTGGGTAATCAACGCCTTTTTCGCCTACCTGCCTCTTGCGCAGCCCAGTACCTTATTCAATAACGAGGTCCTGGTAGGGGGAGGAGTTTCTGCCTTCGTAGGAGCCACCATTTTCGAGATTGGGTCTGTTCTTCTCATGATAGAGGCTGTGAACGAAAATCAAGCAGGGTGTTTTGGTATGTGTAGTCGGGAGCAAAACCCATGATCGTCGATAGCGCAATCGAAACTTCCCCAAATATATATGGGAAGCAAAAGATAATCTCTTCTCAATATTCATCCCTATATCCTAGCAAGGGAAAGCTGACTCCAAAACGTTCGCTAGGCTGGGCACTGGAGCAAGCCTTCTCAGGCAACGGAGGAGGCAAAGGCAAGCTCAGGATCAGGCCTGACGAGGACAAATGTGTCCATCATCACACAAACAAGGGCAACTTTGTTGGCAAGGGATCTGGTATGGTTCAACAAAAATAAATCTAATCCTCCATGCTCACAAGTCTTCAAAAGTCAAGGCATCCTCCGGCGAGGCTCTTTCAGAATCCCAAGCCTCATCCAATGCCGACTTGGAAAAGTCTGTGGACTCGAATAGTCCCGGCAGATCATGGGTTTGGTTCCCATCAACACATGACCTGAAGACCCATTACGTACGTATTCTCGGAACCCTAATCTCACTCTTAGGATCGGATTCCGAGCCTTGCTGTACATCTCGCGAAAATTCACTTTATAGACGTATTTTCAGGGCTGAAATGCCATCTTGATCAAGCAGCGCTGACTCCAAATTTTTCGATTCAGTTGCGAGAATTGGGTTTCCTTGCGTCGCTTGCTCAATTATGCGGAGCGTAAGTGACACCGAAGCAGCTATTTGTCGATAAAGGGGTACTGATCGCTGCACACTTGGAAAAGTACAATATTCTGGGTTAGTCGCTTACCTTCTATCACAATATTAAAGATCCTGCTTACGCTGATCAGATATCTGGCTTCACTGCTCTCCCTGGCATCAACAACAGAATGTCCCAAGGTCTACTTGATGGCATATATTGGGTACCGCAGATGGTATGTACATCTTTGGAGCAATTACTTCCTATTCCAGAATGTTATTCGATGTGCAAGACATGTGTCGTAACCAAAAGGCTCTAAGAATCCCTTCGAGCTGTTCCACTGCTCGGGCTTTGCCTTTATGAACGAATGCTGACTTTACAGGTTGGGGGATCTGGTACAAGCTGGTATCCATCACTTCGGAACAAAATTAACACGATTTGTTAGGTTTTATCATATCCGGGACGCTTTACATGCTTGAAACGCAACCGAAATGGTACAAGCCGGCATGGGAAGTCCTTGGATGGCACATTGGGCTTTGGAATGTATGCATGTTGTTCAGCGAACTATCCTACTCAATAATTAAAAGGGTCGCAGGACAGGTTTTAGAAGCAGAAAGCTCTATAAACCCCACCTCCCCCCCTTGGAACCTGTCTTGCGACTCAATGTTCCCTTAGAACAGGCAATACTGACATACTTCAGTTGATAGGAGCCCTGGGGTTCACCCTTTGTGGTGCGTTGGGTCCTGCATATGGCAATAGCGGCGCCCAATACGAGGCTTCGTTGGCCACATTTTGGGGGTCATGGGCATTTTTGATTGGTTCCTTGATCCAATGGTACGAAAGTTTGGACAAACATCCCGTGATAGAGCGATCCAGCTACTTGTCGTGAAAGTTGAGAAAGTAAACCTGCGATCCAGGCCATTTTCCGGGGCATTCTCCATTACGATTCTTCAAAAACTATCACATTTAAGCACCCGAGAATGATGATGGAAAACACATGAGTGAGAACAGACCATGGCTGGTAAAGGTAGTTCCCAGCTCTTGATCAGGTACACTACAGGCAAGGTGCCAGAAAGAGTCGCTGTCGAAACTTTATGAACCTCCCACCAATATAGATAGATCTGCATAGCTAATATTCTCGCCATATTGCGAGTATCATATCAAGACCATTCAGATCCAACTCCAACCGCTAACAACGGAGGGTTTCTGCTTACTTGGGGAGTCGTATCGTCTGTGAAGTCTTTGTTGCGTGATGGGTTTTTGGCTATTATACAGTAAATCATATGAAAATTCAAAAGATTATTATCTTCTAAAGTCGCGTGGAAAGAATCATTAAAACCGATGCTTTTTTGATGATCTTTGTCAAGCCTGACAGTATTCAGATTGTGGCACTTTTTGCGTAATGCCTCGTGTACAATCGAAGTGAAAATGGTTGGGAAACCTCCCTACCGTCTTGCAAGCTGTTCGATGAGAAGCCTGAATGCTTTCTTCGCTGAGCAACCAAGACCATTGGAACCTAGGAAAACTTCCCTATGAAACGATAGCGACAGGTTCTGGTGTTGCTGTGTACATAGAACCCCTTCGGAGCGGGTGGGCGGGAAAATGGAGATGGGAAGGGGATGTTTATGTTCAAAAGTCTGTTTTTTCGACCGGACCCAATTCCACCGTGATGCCTGCTATCTACTCGAGGGGGAAAAAAGAAAGAAAGAGCAAAGATGAGAAGGGTGGGATTCGAACCCATGCGGATTTTCATCCAAATGAATGCAGCAACCAGGTCTGATCCACAGGAAAGCATTGCCTCTCTTGTAAACGATGTCCACGAACCACTCAAGCGGAGAGCCACCAATTGTCTAAAACTTGAGAACGTATAACATCGGAGAGAATCAAAAAACAATGTGACTCTTCTGCAAATAGAGTAGCCAACGATTACCGACTCTTCCCTATACGCTGCCCTTTAACTTGTGCCTCAAAGTCTTCCAGCAGCCGCTGCGCGTTCCTTAACTCGCATCTGGGCAGCGACATGTTCCAACGCACCTTGTATTCGTAGCCCATACCCGTCTGTCATTTGCCGACAATTTTTACAATCTCCCATTCCTCTTTATTTAGTGTCAAAGCTCTTCGGTCCCGAGGCTGCTGAGGAAGTGGTGGGGTAACGGTGGAGTGAGAGGTATGTAGATTTTCTGAAGTCAAAAAATGTACTTACGGCGATTGGAAACTACGTACTGAGCTGAATATTGGGCGCTCTCCAACACATAGCCTCCCTTTTCTCTTTTCACTAACCGGCCAAGTAATAAAGTTCGATTTCTCTAAAAGCGCCATGTTTTATAAGAAGAGCTGGTCTCTGATAATCGGCCAGTAAATTCCGACTCGGACGGCGGTTTTGATTCGGATACGAAATTTATATAGGATGGAAAGAGTAATATAATAGGTTTGCATATGAAAAAGGACCGTTCTATTAATACTTCTAAGAGCGAATCTACTTATAACAGTAAGGCAAAAGAGGAAAGAAGAATTAATTAAGGAAATTAAGGAAATTAAGGAAAATAAGAGAAAGGAGAAAAAGGAGAAAAAGGAGAAAAAGGAGAAAAAGGAGAAAAAGAAGGAAAGAAAGAGAAAGAAGAAAAGGAGGAAAAGAAGAGAAGAGAGAGAAGAGAGGAGGAGGAGGAGGAGGAGGAGGAGGAGGAGGAGGAGGAGGAGGGAGGAGGAGGAGGAGGAGGAGGAGGAGCAGTGCAATACAATGCAGGGAGTCTAGTGTAGAGCAGAAGCTAAGGAATATTGCAAACATTGTATCCTTCGAGAAGCGTGTACTTACATGGTCAATAGTTTGCCCATCTGCGCCTTTGAATTACGTTCCCACTGGAACCTTGTCTGTAGCATTAATATGGCTACTCTATTCAATACGTGATCATACATATTGAGCTCGAGCCAGTCGCTTCTCAGTAGGCCAAAATTGACTAAATCTATTGTATACAAGTAAGTACGGTATGTTGATCGTGCAATGATCACCCGGCTCGCGACCGTAGGGCGGCGCTCAACCTAGACTCTAAAAGGGGCGTCTGCAGTGCGAAATACAAAATCCGAACTTTAACTCCAATCGTGAATCTCTGTCATTTCTTTCTACACGCTCATTTTATCAAATTGACTCGGCATTTCTAAAGCCATGTCTTCCAAAGAAAAATACACGGTCATTCTACCAACCTACAATGAAAGAAGGAATCTACCTATCAGTAAGTCAAACCCTAGCTGCCTCTCTCCCCTTTGTCTCCATACTGATGGACGCTTTCATAGTCACTTGGCTCCTCCACCGCACCTTCACGGAGAAGTAATACCTCCTTCTTTCCGCGAGACCTCCTCTGACGAGCTCTCTCCCCTGCAACATGCTAACGCCCTGGCTCTCCTCAGCAAACTTGACTGGGAAATAATCATCGTCGACGACGGCTCCCCTGACGGCACCTTGCAGGTAGCTCAACAACTCCAGAACTTCTACGGCAGCCGCATCGTCCTTAAACCCCGCGCAGGCAAACTTGGACTGGGTACTGCGTACGTCCATGGACTCAAGTACGCTACGGGGTCCTTCGTAATCATCATGGACGCAGATTTCTCACACCACCCTAAATTCATTGCCCCAATGATCGAAAAACAGAAGACCGGCGACTACGACATCGTGACTGGCACTCGATACAGCGGGGACGGTGGAGTTTACGGCTGGGATCTCAAAAGGAAGTTGGTTTCTAGAGGGGCGAACTTGTTTGCGGATACGGTGCTCAGGCCAGGGGTCAGTGATTTGACAGGGAGCTTCCGGCTATACAAGAGGGCGGTGCTGGAGAGTGCGATTGCCCGGACAGAGAGCAAAGGATACACGTTTCAAATGGTACGTATACTCCAGAAGGGTCCATTCACCGGCGAGTGGCAACTTGCGTCGCGAGGCATTTGATGGGACCTACAATGAGGACCCTCGAATCTGTTTTCCAACCCAGCTCGAGGCTTGGAGGCAGACACGCTGATAGTGAAATTGTTTGTAGGAATTAATGGTCAGAGCGAAGGGTATGGGATATAGAGTCGCGGAGGTGCCGATTAGCTTTGTTGACCGAGGTGAGACTCTCGTGCAACTTGGTGCTGACGTTCAAGCGGCTGACAACCTCAAGTTTACGGAGAGTCCAAGCTAGGTGGAGATGAAATCGTTGAGTATGCGAAGGTGAGCCCTGTGAGAAAGTACGATCCTCGAGGCTGTCTGCTAAATCTGATACGTCTAGGGAGTTTTGAATCTCTGGTTGAAGGTCTAAGGCCTGATACGGCGTTGTAATGGGAATATACCCCGTGTCTTGGTTCTTCAAAAGGGTTACTAATGCTGTCCGACAATCATAATATTGGCGTTCAGGCGTTTCTGACATATGAATGTTTCCGAATTTGCAAATCCGAACTGCTAACGTTTGTGTACCATCGCCCTCAAACCTCCCAGAAAACGAATCGAGGACAAACCGTCAGTATTGGTATTAGAAATTGAAGACAGAGTATAATTTATCAGCAGCGGATCTATTAGCATGATTCTATTGAGCAACCAAGGGGTCCAGTTCGGAGTCGAACCCAATTGTAGCTTGCACATGGGTTCGAAGGGGCTAAGGTGCATGTCAAACTACAAACAATGGGGCATCCTACCTACAGTGATATATCGTCCACGTTTGCCGTAGGTTCCAGCAACTTGAACCGCTGGCTATCCTATATCTGTAACAAGTTGTGGTGCTGGGACATGGAGCCGGCGGAGAAGATCCTTATCTCCCCCCCTCCTCCCCCCTTGTTCGGCATATACACGGTCTTGGTTAACAAATGCGTTCGAATTCACCAGAAAGATGCCAGTCTAGGACAGATCTTGTCCGAGCAGATTCCATTGCGTCAGCAGCTTCTCGATGAGATGAAATTAAATTCGACCCCCGATCCCAAAATCATCTCCCCCGGACGCCAGTGCTCAGGGACAAATCCCTTCTATACAGTAATACTCTTACATGTTTCTACCTCCAGTCACCTGTATTTATCAGCCAATACTCCCTCCTATCCAAACCGTAGAATAGAGACCTTACCATGATAGTCTGGCCATTCACATACGAAAATAAAGGACTAGCAACTGCCAAAATTGCACTGGCTGCTTCCGTTGCGGTGCCTGGTCTTCTGAGAGGAATGTCGGCATATGAATTGCTCCCTGCGGCTTCTTTCTGCGCCCTAGGTATTCCAAGGGCAACCTGGTTACCATCCGGGGTCGTCACAAAGGCGCCTTCTTCTTTGGCGGCTGTGAGGCGTGTTAGGATGTGGCCAAAGGCGACGCTGTAATGGCAGGTGGTCAACTGGAAGGAAGCGACAAGGAAGAACAGCGAGGGAGAAATACGTATTTGCACGGACACCAAACGAAGGACCCCATTCTTTCGCTATGACTTTCGAAAGACCGGTCACGCCTGCTTTCGCAAGTCCATAATTGGCTTGTCCTCTAGTGTCTATCAGTGAGATATCTCAACGGTTTTTTTTCTGATCCCATACGCGTTGCCATTAATTCCACTCGTACTGCTGATGTTGATGATATTTCTCGGCTCTCCGTCCTTGACTCTGAAATACGGGGCGGCTGCTCTGACAAGTTTGAACGGTGCGGTATTGTGTAAAGCGATGATGGTGTCCCATTGTTTGTCCGTCATCTGGCCCATACCATTAACAACCATACATTCCCGGTTTCGGACTCAGAATCGGAATCGGCTTCTGGAATAAGGCCCATACCTTGTGTATTACTCCGTCCCAAGTGAAGCCAGCATTGTTGACTATAATGTGGATCTTGCCCCCTCCAAATTCGGCGGCTTTCTTCACAAGCTCGTCAATGTACTGTGCGTTTAACATATCGCCAGGCACAGCTATTGCTTGTCCGCCTGCGTCATTGATGGCTTGTGCGACTGCGTTCGCCTTAGCTATTCATTAAAGGTTCATCAGCGTTCATGCCGGGGAACGGTACAGCAACTTGGCGGAGAAGTACCGGCATCTATATCCTGCACCACAACTTTTGCGCCCTCACGTGCAAACAATTGCGCGGCTTCTGCCCCAATGCCTTGGCCTGAGCCTGTTATGATGGCCACCTGACCACCCAGCATACCCTTGGCAAAGAGGTGCCCGGCAATCTGAGCGACACGCTTCTCTGCCATGGTTAAGGACTTTCAGCAAGTGGATTGACAGAATCTCCAGGCTTGGGGTCGAAAGAAGTTGTAGCCAATTGCGAAGGTCCAAGCAGTCATTGAATGAGGTTTTGAGCGGTATTTCTACGAAGAGTTAGGTTTCTGCGGCAGCCGAGGCATGACGTTGTCAGGAGCCCACTCTGCATACGGGAAAACCTTTCTCCTAGCGCACCGCAAGGTCACCCAGGCAAATTGTTTTGATACATACGAGCAATCGCTTCTCTCCAAAGTTGAGAAATCTTCGAACTGTCCCCTCATGACGGAATGATTTCCCCGAAGCGCCCCTGCTTGCTTATGAAGCCTGTATGCTGGCATCAGAAGCAATACTGCTCGTTGCTCTGCTGGCTCGTAGGATGAACTGTGCTGGTTTCTCGGATAAATGAGGTCCAGAAGAGTCGCATGTTCATATCATTTCCGTTTGATCTGTCTGATAGTAACGACGTCCCCTTCCAGCCGCCAATCCACGTTGCTTTTCTCCTTGAGCTCCCGCCATCGTCGTTGTGCCGACCTCTCTAGAAACCCTGGGTCAACGCTCAAGTAGCTCTTCCCCAAGCACTCTAGAGCGCGCCGTCTCATCCCTTCCTCACTGTACTCCAACAGCCGTTGCTGATGACAGCTCATCAATGTTTTCACTTTCCAGAACGCATACCAGTTATCGTGAACAAGAGCCTTGAGCACTGCTTCAACTCTTACATTCTTATAATTGTAGCGACATTTCACTTCAAATGCTGTAGCTAGATTGTTCTGCCGGCATGACACGTCGAGTATATAGAATCCCATGAACTCGTGGTATTCAGATGCGGTCAATGGAGTTACAGGATGTATATTGCGTAATAGATGCAGCAACGCTGGATGGTAAGATTCCATGTGTCTCATCAGTATAGTAGCGCGGATCAAGAAAGCATATGCTCGTAAGGCAAACATGTCTTTGCGGGCTGAAGCTACGATTGCTTCACGAACTTTTCGCATAGCCATCAATATCACTGACTGTTCTCTCGAGTCTTCTGTTGAGACTTGAGGTGCACTCCCTGAAGCTTTTGCCTCTGAAATGGGGTTGGGCCGATCAGAGCGATTCTCAGAAATCCCATCGATGGAAAGAGAGGCAAATGCTCCGTCGAGAGTGTCGTTATCGCCACCATGAGGATGGCACCGTTCGTATCTGTCAACGACTTTGCGGAAGTATTCTTCTTGCGTCTTGAAATTTAGCAGCCTACGGAACGCGTCAGCGCAACCTGATAACAGAGCAATTTACGGACCTGTTATCGCCTTTCGAGGGTAAGCCTATGCTTTCCAGAGGATCCACGGAAACTTGCTTGAGTCTACTCATCCCCCTAGGTGGACGGTAGGGTTCTAAGCCGGGTTCCATAGCGATAGGGTCAGCTGTTGGACGTGACTGGGTGTCCCATCAATTCGCAGGGAAATTGCCGCGAAGAGTGCAATGCGAGCAGGGAAGGCACTGCGAATAGCATTGAAATACAGTCTTTATGCGAATCGATTGGTAGTTAGCTTGGTGCTTGGTGCTTGGTTGAGCTTGCAAACCGAGGATTGGGCCTTAGCTACGAGAGATCGACCAAGACACCTGAAGCTTGAAAGCCAAGGCCGGAGTGGTGTCTTGGAAATTGTGCGACCATACTACAAGAAACGATCGGTTTTGGGTGGCACGGTTGCAGTCCTTGCAGTTGTTATGTGGGTACGGAGTAGAAAGGTTGAACGCGCAGAAGACACACGCAGGGATTACTTGAAGTTTAGCTGCATGCCTCTGCCGGATGCCCGCCATCCTGACTTGAGTCACGTGACATGGTGAAACAGCATTTGACAACTGCTGGAGCGTGCAATAATAAAAAGTAAAGTATTATAATGGCCACCCGTCGTATCCCTTCACGCGCCAAAACGACACCCATTGAGACCCTTCACAGCCTCCTGACCGTGCAGGAAGCGGATACTGCATTCAGAAGCCGGCCTGTAACCAATTTCCTGCTCAATTATGATGAGCTACCTGCCTGGCGACAAGATAACCATTTCATCTTGACCCATTACCGTCCGACATCGAATTCGGTCTTCACTTCTTTCCAGAGTCTATTTCAACTGCATAACGAATCCGTCAATATCCACTCTCACCTTTCCGCTGCTTGGATTTTTTTCTTCATCGCCCTGTCTCTTTATGCCTTCGAACGACACGCGGTCACATCGGCCGATACCATAGCCTTCTTATTCTTCTTTTCCGGTGCTGTCACATGCTTAGGCATAAGTGCTACCTACCACACGGTATCGAATCATTCACCAAAGGTACGGCTACCCCTGACAGCATGCTTCTTCCCAATCTAAGTTCGCAGATCAATCAATGGGGAAATCAAATCGATTACCTGGGCATCGTCATTCTCATTTCTGGAAGTTTCGTGCCGAGCGTATATTATGGCTTCTATTGTGAGCCAATGCTGCAAAGATTCTACTGGGGCATGGTACGTTTAAATAAAACGTAGAGTAGCCCCGCAACGATCCATTTCTGAACAACGGGTCCGTAGATCTCTACAATCGGCATCGCCTGCGCTGTTGTATCCCTGAACCCAAAATTCCGCTCCCCTCTTTGGCGATCATTTCGAGCAGGCATGTTTCTCGGTTTCGGTCTCTCCGCCATCTTCCCAGTCTTGCATGGAGTGTATATGTATGGACTTGAGCAGATGAGATATTCGATTGGTCTTGATTGGGTCCTGTTGCAAGGTTTCCTCTACATCTTAGGAGCCGCCATTTATGCTGTGTGTTTTCGCTCCTCAAATCTCCGTGTCTGCACTGAAAGGCTGATCCAAGATACAAGGCACGTGTACCTGAGAGGTTCCAGCCTGGGAGATATGATATCTGGGGGAGCTCCCATCAAATATTCCAGTAAGACGCATTTCTGAGTTGTCATTCCCCAATCCGAATTGCTTTCCAAGTCGCAAGATATGTCTCAACAGCAAAACGTTCCGGCAAGCCCCAGCTTACTCCTTCAACGTGTCTCATGACTCCTTTCTGTGTCGTGTTAAGAAAACACTGACTCTGAAATCTACCAGTGTCCTAATAACCCTGGCCGCAATGTCACAACTCATAGGCCTGTTGACCGCTTTCCACCATGCACGGACATCGTCCAAATGCTAGAGCGTGACGGTAACCATATACGCTCATACCTCCCCCTTCGGTAACATGATATTACGCTTCAGGTCCGTCGGATGAGGATCGCTTCTATTTGGCTTCGAACTTGCAACCCTTCTGTACGTGGCTTCCCGTCGTTGTACAGTCTCTAGTACAAATAAATTTTGAGCAGCCAGAGTCAACATTCAAGGAGGAAACGAGAGAGACGACTGTCCATCTGCTCCACTTGCCAAGTGATGTTGGGATGTCGTGAAGACATAATAAATACTGACCCTCGCTAGCTTCCGTATGAAGAAACTAGAGAGCGTGAGAGTAAATGGAAAAGCGGGTGGAAAAACCCCAAAGATCACCACCAGCGTTCGCGTACTTGCCCAGGAAAGACAGGGAGAAGAATAATTTTGCCCGGCGAATGTGTCACCATGGGAGCTTTGTACCGCTTGGCTTGTTCATCTTACAGTTTAGAGTACATCGAGGCAAAGCCTTAAAGGCTTGGAGCCAGCAGGCAGCGTCTGCAAGAATTCCCTAAACCATACCCAGTCTACTGCTTAGCTTGTAGTACAACGCCTTCATACTCCCTGCTCTGGATGTAATCCAGCGTTCTCTGGAAGTGCTTTTTCGGAGCCTCTAAGCTCGAACTTTCCTGGTTCGTTTGCAGATTCGAATGTATGAGCTCGATAAGGCCGTTTAGGTATTTCGTCGTCACCTACTTCACCGTCAGTACGTCTTGATGACGCTGTCATGTTCCTGGAATTAGGCCCACCGTCTCATTTTGCTGATCGAAGTAATATACATATCTATTCAAGATCTCCACGAACAGCTCCACTGACACTGCGGTATCCATACAAGCATCTGCCACGCGGAGCGCGCGCTGTAGACATTCAAGCACGCGCTTGCCGTCTCGATAGAGCTGATCAAATATCAGCCGTCACTCGCCGTGATCGATGCATCGATTCAACCTACATTCTTGGCATCCTCCTCGCCTTTCGCCGGAATCTCCACGGCCCACCAGAGATGACTGGCCAAATATACAGCTCGACACTGATCCGGCTTCTTCAACAGTTTACTGCCATGTAACGCGCATTTGGTAATTAGCGTATCATAATTCTCTTTTCCGAATCCTCTGGTGGAATGCAGCGCGCCTGCAATCACGCAAACGGCTTGGAACTGAGCCCTCGAATCGCTGATAGCTTCCTCATATATTGTAAATGCTTGCGCGAAGAATTCATAGGCCACCTCTTCAAAGCCTGCTTGGTCGGCCACTTGACCGCAGGCCACGAAAAGGCGGAGACATAAATCAGCGGCGCCATTGCGGGTATAAAGCGCAGATATCGACGAGTGCATGAATTTGTAGAGTGCGGAGGATTGGGATTGCCAGCTGTCGTCGTAATGTTCTCTTATTTTGTATCTGCGGGCGAGCTTGAGGGATGAGGTGAGTAAAGCAGGCGTAGTGTACTTGATGCGTTCGTTGCCATCCGAAAAGGCGTTGCGAGCAGCTTGGAGCAGCTTGAACTGTATATCGTTGTCGGGCGATTGGATAAGGTGCACCAGTCTAGCAAGCAATCCTTGCTCTGTTACTGTCTCGTCTGTCTCGGCACCTCGTCGCTGACTTGGGACACCGGGATAGCCAGCGGGCTGCTGGATGCCTTCCTTTATGAGCACTCTCAAAATTTCAAGTACGTCGTCTAGTTGTTCGGATGACGAGATTCTAGTCTGATTGCGGAGGAGGTTTTGAACCACCTCACAAGCGACTGCACGGCGCGTAGGATACGTCTGTACGTGAAGAAGGGGTATGAAGTTTGGGAGAGCTAGGGCTGTGTACAAAGAAACATAGGATTTGATTGGTGCGAGAAGAAGAGCCAAAATGTTCGATTGTGTAGGCGCTGAATGCAGGTCGGCACTGTTCGCAAACTGTGCAACTTTTTCGCTGGCGTACGAAAGTATCTGGTCGACATATTCTGCGCTTCAATTAGCAACAAATCCGAATCTCGAAAAGGGTGAGGCTACCTAGCCGTTCGGGATATATGTTTCTATTATCGTGTTAGCTGCGTTCCATCTGGAAGACACCCTTACTCACAGAGCAAGTTTGGATAAGGAGACGAGCAAAGCGATAGTATCTTGGATGTGTAAACGCTGCGTATTGACCAAGTTGACGACTTGTTCGTAAAAAATCTCATAAAGCTTGACATCTTCAGGTATGCCTCGGTTCTTGCTCAAGGGTGGCTTGTCACCATCTTCTTCAGAGGTGGCGGGTTTTTTTGAGTTCTCGTCTGGCTGACCTTCAATCTCGCTCGACGGTAGTTCTGTCGGCTTATCGCCATTGACTTGCTCGCCATTCGTTTGCTTTGCCTCGGTCCCATCAGCCTTTGCTTGCGGCATCTCGTTCCCTTTCGATACTCGGAGTTTCTCCAGTAATCTGGTAGTGGCTTCTTCTTCTGTTTGCTTGCGGTCTTCGGGTGATTCTAACTCTGCTTCTCGCGCAGCATACGATGATAATCGATCCATCAGGCCAATTACTATCGCTTTGATATTGACGTGTGGATTCAATCGAGCAATTGCAGAGAGCAATTGATCCAAAGTATTAAGATGGAATTCGTCTGGAAATACCTGCGTTATCACTAGATCTCGTATTAGTTGCTGAATGTAAAGCACGCTTGTGCCGGTGTGCAAACCTTCTAGAAGATACTCTTGTGCTAAAACGTCTCTACATTGAACGACTTGCTCCAGAAGCGGTTGCAGAATGACCGTCTTGTATGCATCGAGGTCGACTAGTTGACTCAGTCGTACCAGATTATTTCCCACCAGTAGCTGTAACTCTTGCCTTTCCTTCGTTCTCTGTTCCCTCTCTCTCGAATGTCCCTGGTGTTGCAGCCTTACCCACAACTTGTTCATTTCAACAAAATTTGTCAATATGAACGATATTGAATCCTGAAGATTTCCTTCCGGCCCATCCCCACTCCCTGCAGGCAACGAATCTCTTGCCTGTCCAGAGAGATAATATCGGAGGAACAGACCGCGTATTGGATGTTGTACCCCTCGACTCATTTCCATCATGTCTTTCATAATCTCTTTTACAGGCGCATCTTCAATTCCCATATATACAGTTCCAACAGTGATCATGAGGTACAGTCGAGGTACGATATTTCCTGCATACTGGACTAATTCATACAGATCTGCCAGATGATTGACAGGGTGAGATTCGCGGAGGTAGACGGACAGGTGCCTGAGAGCGTCGAAGACAGACATATAAAGCTCGTAATACTGTTTAGGTCCTAGGCTGCTTGTCCGAAGCTCGGACACAAGTGTGGAGCTTTATGGAGACAGCTTGCAGTCAGCCCTGTTGTCTTTCAAAGCATTGAGAGCATTCATAAGTTTCGAGCTTCATACCTGCACTTCAATGCATCCATGAGCTTGCCTGGGGTCTCCAAGCACTTGCGCATGAGGTGTGTTTGTTGCCGTACCAGGACCAAGGCATCTTCGAGTAGCCTAGCTTGATCCTCAATGGCCGGAGGGGAACCCATGCGGTCGGACATTTTGATGGCGGGATGTTGCAGTTGGCAGCTTGTGCTTTGCTGCAAGCACTTTCACCTATGCAATGCCTGTAAAAACATTCGTGGTTCGTTGTTGAGCATTACTATTTGAGCCGCGCTAAGGGTTTCCGTATATGCCGAGACGGAGCTAAAGCCTGGGGAAAAGACAGCCAACTCAGTTATTTCTGTACACACAGAACATGGTAACTATTTCATTGGCAGGTTCAAGTGATGTGGAAACCACCGGAACGGTTTCTTTAGTTCTGCCATTACTTTCATGTCGTTGCCATTAATCTATTGGTCTAACTCTAGCTCGAGCTCACACGCTTCAAAACGCCCTTCGCTATGTAAGACACTTTTTGGTGCATAAATCGTTAATCGCTCGCGCATTTCATGGCTTTTATTAATCTCGAACCATAGAATCGTCAAGCCATCAAACCATCGTACCACCGAATCATCGTCTTCTTGTCCAGCATTTCCGTAAAATGGGGGATCCTCCAGCCTCTCTGCTACACTCACTGCCAAGAGGCATCGAAAGCTTCTTGTAGAAGTCACTCCATGCAGATCAAATTTGGCCTCGCACAGTCGTGGGGCCCCCGCATGGGTTGCGGCTGTTAATGACTTTCGGGAAGCTACTCGGAGCGGACGTATAACAGACAATTTGTGTGTTCGCAGTCTTACGTCTGAAAGGTGCCGTGTGACATGGTTTCAGCCTTTTTTCCAGAGGTTTTGTGCTCTGCCCGTACCGACTGCCGTTGCTGACGCACCCGAGAGCAATGTTGAGGTCGCATTCCACACCGGATAAGAAGTATGCCACATCCCATCATCGTATGTCTTCGTTGAAGCCGTCGGTAGAGTGCTGGAACTTATGACAGCAGGAGGTGGAGGTTGAAGGGGAGACGGAATGCTCGCAGCGGCTTCTGGGCCTTTTGCTTCCGGATTTTTTGCTTCTGCCGGCTGCGCAACCTCCGAAGCCCGATTTGAGCTTGCCAAGGACATAGAAACAGTCGGAATGGAGGTCCAGGTGGAGGCCGAGGATAGCGTCGAGGTGGAGAACGAAATTACGCATTTCACACTTGAAACACTGGTAAAGGTTTGGCTTGGGGGAGGCACTGTTGACGATGATGTTGGTGTTTCTCCAGGATTGACGACGGTGTAGGACGGAGATGTTGTCGGAGCAGGGTTTTCCGTGATATCTTGAGTAAAAATTATATCCACGGTCTTTGCGGGCTCTTTTTCGCTGACAATTTTCGTCGTTATAATCGTTTCGATCAACGGTGGCGTGCTGCTTGCGGAGGCGGTGACGGTCTTAACGCTGTCCGACGTCTGGATGAGAGTGAGGAGATCTGGTACCGAAGTTGATAAAGGTGTGGAAACTGAGCCTCCATCAACGGCCACAACAGAATATGCGACGCGCCTTCGGACTGCAGGCTGTTTGGGAGGTGCCTGGGGTTTCAGTGGAAACGCATGGGAGATGTGAGTTAGAGAGGAGAGCGCTGATATGACTAGAAGAGACGTGAGACGCATGATTGAGGTGATCAGAGCAAGAGAGTATGAACTGGGAATTGTCGAAGGGAGAACAGAGTGGAAGCACTCGAGAATCGAGATACTTTCGCAACAGGTGGGAATTGCGCAGTATGCAGATGCAAATGCAGCGTGGGGGAGAACGAGAGACAGAGAACTTAAGAAAAACATTTTTCTACCAATTGATAGAAATTGAAGATGGCTGGTGAACATGGTATGTATTTTTGGAATGGAGGTTCGCGAAGGAGGAAAGAGGTTGGGCAACCTGAACGATCACCGGAATTCACGTGGCTGGAGCCCGGACGCGCTAGTTATGTATAGGACCTCCGATTAGCGCATTCTACTATCAGATCCGATAAGGAGTTCGTGAAAATAAGTTGCATCTGACTGCATGTCGCAGTGGAAGTTTTGTATCGGTTGGTGCGCCGGCTTGTGGAAAACCCCAAAACCTTTCAAGACATCTCTAATTCAAGCAAATAAATAATGAAAACAAGAAGCCCAAAACAGACCATCAAGCATTAAGACAACCTCATCAAGACCGCGCAACCATCAGCGACCTCAGATACTCGGCAAAACCTTCCTCAATGCTCGCAGAGAAGTTTACAAAGAATGCCATCGCTTTCGAGCCGGGAATCGGGCAATGCTGCAACAAAGCTTTTACATTCAGGACCTGTAAATCCTTGATCGCGACGACGTGCTTCATCCATTCCATGTCCTCGTCCATTTCGTCCAGTCTTACTATCAAGGCAAAATCCGCCTTGCTGTAGGTGTTTTTTTGTTTCCAGTATAAGGCGGGCTTGTTTGCAAGCGACGGTGTCCCTCCTTCGACATAGAGGTCAAGTTGTACCAAGCGCAAGTTCTGCGAGATGAACGCGCAGGCATTGCGCCATTCGCAGCGATCAAAGTCTTTGGTGTATGGTAGAGAGCGTTTGACAATGTTCATTCGCTTGATGGCGGAGAGAGCGGCAGGCGTCAGGTCTTGTAGGAAGGGGAGGATGCTTTCGATATCCGTGCCAAAATCGAAAGTATGCTCCGAGTACAAGACGTGGGAGGCCTCGGCGTGGATCTGTTGGTTCACACCTAGGATCGAGGAATGTATGTCTCCGGGGCCTCTGTAAAGGCAGTATGTCGATTCGGCACTGCGAGAGCGCATTCGATCGGCTATGTACCTGAACTTGCTTCGTCGTCGCATTTCTCGCTTGCGTCGCCCGTATATGAATTGCTCCTCCGTACGTATGCGTAGAGTCATATCCTTGTGATGCGAAAGCAAGAGCTTGTATATAATGAGACGGATCTCTGCTGGCACCTTCAGGAAGGGCGCCGTGGCCATTGTAGACTCCGACATGCGGGCAACGTCTGCGTGCACAAAGAATCCGAGACTGATTCCCTACTCTGCACCACTAGGTAAGATGAATGTGTGGATGGACCCAGCGAAAACTATGTGTGATGAAGATTAGACCACGACGTGATTAAGATGCGCGGTTAAGAGCTCTTATGCATTTCTGCAAAGAACATCGAGAGAAGGGAAAATTGTTCCCATCTCGAGTCAGCTACTCGTATCATGTTAGATACGTATGTTATCGTCAGATGCGTTTGAATGAATGTACTAGTCCTAGTGTGTCCTTGTGGAATCAGCGGTCAGTGTCGTAATACGACCAATCAGCGTACGATCGCATCCGTTCTTAACCTCCAGGGTGCTCCGTAGTCTAGTAGACTGGGGCCAGGTGGGAAATCCCCCGTACCTCCTGCGCCTCAAGGAAACGATATCTGACTGCATCTGAAGATTATTGATTATCTGGCCTCTTGGACCGAGGGAGCGATGATTGACTGTCAAATGTTTGCGGCCTCGGTGGAATTTTCCTCTTGGCGAAAGCTAAACAGAGGAAATTTTGGCCCGTACCATAAGCTCAGCATCGTTGCCAATACACGGTAACATGAATGAATATGGTCACGGATGAAAGATGGTGATCTGGCTTGGTTCCTAGGACGAAGCCGAAAACAGTGGGATTGCAACAGTTGGGGTATCGTAAATTGAATCCAAGGCAAAGCTTCAAACTTCAAACTTCAAACTTCCACAAAGCGCCTCTCACGATGGGCCCCTTGCTCTTCCTCTTCCACTGCCTATGCCTCTTCCAATACCGCTCCCGGCCCTTCCAGGCGTTGTGCCACCTGCTCTGGCCGTTCCTCTTACTCCTCCTTGACCGCCCACCCCAACATATCCATTGCCCCCTGCTCTGCCGACCCCTCGGCCTACACCTCTACCTCTTCCTCGTGGGCCCTTGGTAGTCAACCCTTCTGTCATCCTCCGTCTTTCCTCTTCCTCCTTTTCCCTCCCTCTCGCTTCCTCCCTCCTTGCCTCTTCTACTTCTCTCCTTTCCTTCTCCTGCCGCCTCAGCACCACCTCGTTCTCCCCATCCGCGATATCCTGACTTGCCCCCTGCCATCGCGGATTCAAGATTAGCCGTTGATTGTGTTCGGTCTGGCTGAGTATGCGCGTCCACGTTGTGAGGAGAGTAGATGCATTTGAGACTGTAGCAGAAACTGTTTCCATGTTACTCTTGGCTTTCTCCAAAGAGTCGACGACCCCTGAGATGACCTGGTTCATGGTGCGGACGGAGGACAGTTCGCGGCGAAGAGATGCTTCGTGGGCGGCAAGGTGGTCTTCTTCAGTATCTGGTGGTTGGGCAGGAGGTTGGGACTTCGAAGTCTCAGGTTCAGGTCTCCGCTTTTTGGTGGGCACGGAGGGTGAGGCGAAGAGGTCTTCTGTGTCGTCGGCGTCGCTGTCCGAGAGGGATAGGGAGTTAAGGTCTGGGGGAGTGACACCATTTCGAGCCATTATTTTGTAACAACAGGAAACACAATGTTTACACGACCGAATCGGAGACCTCTTGCGCTGACTGGTTCAGTTGTCAAGCAGGGCGGGGTTGGAAGACGTGTTGTTGATATTGGAGGGTACTCTACGCGCTTAGGCTTTTCAGCCATTCCCCACTAAATTCCCGCCCTGCCACAGCATTTTGACGACATTCCATCCTCAACCACCAGAACATAACTACAACTTCCTTACCCTCTGCTTCCAATCCCTTCTACTCCAGATATTGTAGCATCATGCATTTGCAGCACATTATTTATTACTGCATTGAATAGCTAGCTCCGCCGAATCCTGTGCTCCAACGGCTTCAATTCGCCCGACGATCAACCATCGTTCCAGCACCCCCTAGCTAATATTCACTTGCTGCGCTCTGAGGTCGACAAAAAGCTAAGCAGTTAGCACCACTAAGCGACCGTGTTGAACGCCTCGGGTTGTACTTGGATATTGCAGTATGGCAACAACGCCTCCGTCAACATTAGCTGTATATACACCACCGACGCCGCTTCACGGTGCAAAGTACGACGAGCATTGCCCGAAACCCACTCGCAAAGCCACGCGCAACTCTTCATCACGCACCCAACGCGCCATTGAGACCCCACCTCCAAACCCGGTTAATTCTCAACACATTTCAGCATCCCTAGATCCGAAGAAGCCGAATACGCTACGTCCTGCCCCTCACACCTATTCTCCTCCGTCTTCGACACATACGTCTCCTCGTAAGAAGTCTTTAAGAGGCCCATTTTCATACCACAACAAGGACGCTAGCGCCATGGATGGTGCCGGTCCATCTTCAGGAGCTCCATCGCTCGATCTGTTCCACAACCCTGACAAAAATCCCACCTTGCAACAACCGTCGTTACATCCTGCTGCAAATATGCTTCCCACACCGGCGAAGACACCACGCAAGAAGCCCGTGCAGCCAGCAGCCGTCCAAGCTGCAGCTAGAGTACTTTTTCCTTCTCGACCAGATACAGTGGAAGATGCAATGCCGAATCCACGCAAGAGAAGAAACAAGAGGCATGTCGGTTTCTCCCTTTATAGCTCCATGGAAGATGATGGCGACGCGGGCTCGGAAAACCAGATCGAAATCTATACGGACTCCAAAGACAAAGTTCCAGAGCTGGATCCGAGTGAGGACAATCCATTCTACGACCAACATGCCCGGACTGTCGCTTCTGTAGAGCCTCGCAAAACGAAAGCTAGCAAGAAGCGGAAAGCGGAGCACAGTATAGATACGAGTACAGAGATCGAGGAGGCATTCAACCGCGAAGAAGGCATGGTCTACGTCTTGTAAGCACTTCCATCCCTTCATCTCACTGAAGGTGGCACTGATTCTTGTGTTCAGTCGCGGCAAGAAGATGTATCGAAAATTTCCCCATGATGGTCTAGAGTATAATGACACCAACAACCGTGGAGACAGTGAGCGCGAGTCCTCTACTATACGTCCATTGACTCGTTCCTCAATCAAACCGCGCCTCCTTTTCCCAACGACGCAACAAATCCACGAGCGTACCGTATCTACCATTGACGATGAAGAAGCTCCCACTGACATCGAAGATCCCCAAGATCATGAGCTGACCGACCCGGAGGACGAGAAACCGATTACCACTCCAATTAAGGCCTCAGTTTTCTCACCTGCAACTCCGCCGACCACTGGCCACGCAACTAGAGCAGTCACCAAGAAGGCAGCACTTGACTCGCCTTCAGGTCGACCGGAGCCGGTCCAAGCCGTTCCGTATGAGCGGCGTGGTAAGAAAGTCAGTCCGTTTGATGCATGGGCACGTACGAAGGCTGGCATGAGTGGGAGTGAAGGCAAAGGGAAGAAGAGGGAGGGAGAGGCTATGGAGAAGAATGAGGGAGTAGCAGGGAGCAAGAAAGTCAGGGGCAATGGAGTGGTTTGAACGTATCTAATAGACATGCTACGGCATGTATCCCACTCAGAGCTTTCGAGCTCGCCAACAACGGACTTCGTCTCCAGCTGTGTTTGCAATTTGGGGTTTTATTCAGCGTTTGTCAACGACAATTGTGATAGCACAGCCGATCTGGCGAGCTGTCGGGGGTGGAATGGCAGAAGTGTCTTCATCCACGGTCATAGAGGCTGCATGAATGCAAAGACCGGGAATTTTTCCATGCTTGTAGCCTAGTCTGGCTAGATTGGCTCTCTGCTTTTGCTCATAACATTGGGTATTCGATAAACATCTCAATATCAAATGCAACACCTGCCGCAACCCTCATAATTTGAAGTCAGCCACACCCCTTTCCCCACCCCCTGTTTCCCCAATACGCTTGGAAACCCTTTCCACCAGCTCCTCTTTCTTTTGGCTGCCTTTTTCACTACAAAGCTCATACACCGTCGCTAGATTGAAAGTCAGCGCGTGGAAGCTCCTGCCCTTCTCAACTAATTGATCCAGCAGCTCCAAAGTCTTATCCACCTTGCCAGTGTAGAACAGACAAACGGCTAAATTCTGTGTAGCGAGATCGCTGCTTGGTAAAGCATTCCACTCCTCCACCGCATCTGCATAGCGGCCATCTGCCATGCTGAGCAACGGTCTCAAGTCTGAGGCGCTGGTATCGGAAAGACACTGCCGTGCTGCATCCACATTTCCAACGTGGATGTAGAGAAGAGCCAGGCGCCCTTCTAGGACTTCATCCTTTCCGGTTTTAGGTCGTAAGCTCTCCAAATGCCTTACGGCAGCTGCAGCATCACCCATCTCAGTCAATGCGTTAGCCACGCACAGTCCCAGTTCCTTCAATCTCTCCTGCCATTTTCGGGTTTCTTCCGGGTCCACAGCTTTCTTCACCTCTGCCCTTGCCTCCCTTGCTAGGTCGTAATAACCTCCGACACCTCTCCTACCATCTCCGTATCCCACTCCTTGTAACCGCACGGCGAGAACCCTCAACTCCCACGGTAAGATGTTCTTTCCAGTAACTTCGTCGCGGTAGAATGGGCTGTTGATGTCTTGCAGCGCTTTTGATTCTTCGGCAGCGAAAGGGAGGTGACTTATGAGAGTCAAACAGGCGAGACGGGTGTAGAGAAGCGGGAAAAGCTCGTTGGGAGGGGGCGCAGGTGGCGTGCAGAGCCGTAAAGCTGCAGCTGTGGCGGCAGAACGAAAATTGTGATTTGCGAGAAGGGTCGGTGTTGGGGTGGAGGGAGGTGGCTGGCGTTTGGGCGTGCGGAATTGAGAGGGTAGATCCTAATGGATGTCGTGAGCTCTGCAGGTTGTATAGAATCCGGGGAGATTGCGTACTAGCTGAGATAAGGGGTGGTAGATGTCTGGCCGGAGCAGGTAAGTGAAATCCTTGCTAGGCGGGGGTGGAGGGGCCGTGACGGCGGGTTGAGCGAATGGGCGCTCTGGACTGAAAGATGTGGTAGGTATAGGGATATTCGCGGCTTCAATGGTGACATGGCTGGGTGTTTGAGGAGATTGGACAGCTAAAGGACTGAGATGTCAATGTCATGCTTCAAGGAGGGACAGGGCAAGCATACTCGTCCGAATCGAGGGGCCCCTTGGTCATACGTCTTGCGAGGGGAGCTGCAGGATTGTTAGTAAGATAAGCTTGAAGACCGACTGGCACAGGTGTGGAAAGTTGTTGTCATGTCGAATTACCTCGATTGTAGGAGGCATTTCTTGAATGCCTTTTGGAGGTCGAGCTACCTTCTAGACGCTGCGGACTTGTCATGTTAGGATTTGCCAATTTAATCAGAGGCTGGGTTGAAGTGGAGATGATGTAAAGAATTCGGGTGTACTCTAGGGCCAAGTTCCGAGGGCATCTACCCTAAAGTATAGGTACTTAACCCCTGGAATCAGTCGGTTCTACGCCCCACCATCTCCCCACTACTCCACTCCCTCAAACATGAGCTCCACTGACACTTATCCTGGACTTTTGCACTCCATCTCCCCACCTCTTGTCGCCTTTGAACATCGCCACAATCCTCAATCTCAGGCTTCTAATACCCTTATTTTCTTAGGCGGCCTCGCCGATGGACTCCTCACAGTTCCATACGTTCCCCACATTCAATTCGCCCTCCCTTCCTCGTGGGCTCTTGTTGAAACCACTCTTTCCTCTTCCTATAGACAATTTGGAATTGCGTCACTGGGTGAAGATGTAGCCGAAATAGCGCGGCTTGTTGAATACTTTCACACATTGCATCCAAAAGGTAAAATTGTTCTGCTTGGTCACTCCACAGGAAGCCAGCAAATTATGCACTACTCCATTGCCCCTGGTTCTCGTCCAACGATCGATGGTGCCCTCTTTCAAGCCAGTGCCAGTGACCGCGAGGCGTTGGCGTCTTGGCTCTCGGCAGATGAATACCAGTCTGCTTGCGCAGTCGCCCAATCTTATATTTCCGAAGGCAGAGGAGAAGATGTCTTGCCCTTCGAGGTGACCGCGTCCTGCTTTCAGACCGCACCCTTGTCGGCAAGTAGATGGATCAGTCTTGCAAGTCCAGGAGACCATGAGGGAGAAGATGATTATTTCAGCAGCGATTTTGACGACGAGAGATTAAGTAAAATATTCGGAGAATTAGGAAAGACGGGCAAAAGAATTGGTTTTTTGTACAGCGGAAGTGATCAGTATGTGCCTAGTACAGTCGACAAGTCGAAGCTCGTGGAGAATTGGCACGAGCACGTTAGGCGTGGAGGAGGTATCATCGACGAAGGAAGTGGAATCGTGCGAGGCGCAAGCCATACGCTTAAAGAAGGTGGAGAGCCGCTTGAAAATCTAGTCGGAAGGGTTATTGGTTTTCTAGAGAGGCTGGAAAAAGAGGACAAGTCGTAGAGTAAGGTGCATGCCAAAAGAGTATACAAAATGCTAGATTCTTATGGAGGTATTTTCTCTTCGACTCGATGGATAAGGGGTGAACCTATGCAGGGGAGCATTGATGTAGGCAAATGATGGTCCGAAAACACGCAGCTTATAGGCAAGTAGGATACGGATACCTTAGAGGTAGCAATTCAAGGCTAATGTTACATCGACGAGCCACAATGTATCTCTAGTATGCAATAGTGATGAGACAAGCACAAAGCTCGCCAAAAGTCTGTGCAACGTGACGTGTTGCATCTGCATGCACGAAAACAATAAGAAAGCTCAAAAGGCCCCAGGCTGCTGGAAAAGCCTCTGACCACCAATTGTTGGCATTGCGCCTCCAACTACAGGACTGCCAATATCAGCTGCTCTCACACTCCCACTTATGGACGAATTTCGTCCGGGCTCGTATCTGATGATCCAACCCGATGGGTCCTGTAAACGAGTAAACGAGCCATCTCCGTTTTGTATGTTACCAGGGATATCGCAAGTTTCGAGCATCTCCAGCAACGAATTGATGGGCGCTTCATGTGACGGCTTCACCAATTGCACTTCGCGGAGCAAATCTTCAGCACGGAGCCAGCCAGAAGCCTGCCCGTTCAAAGGCCTGCCTTCCATCTTCTCGCAGGCTGTGCGCACCGCCATTCTGATTGTCGCAGCTCGGGATGGGTTTGCGCGACTGGCGCTGCCGATAGATCCAAAGGCATTGCTATTGTTCGGTCTACCAAAGCCTGTAGACCTGTCAGCAAAAAGGCGATTCATCGGAAAGAGTCCTCCTCACCAGGCCCATTTGACCAAAGTGGCGGACCTGACGTTGGTGGACCTCCAAACAGCGACTGCTGAGCTGACCAAGTATTCCCATTTCCGTTTTGCATCCCACGAGGAAGATTGTCAGTCCTTGCAGCTGTATCGCGGGTGATCAGCGTTGAAACGCAGAAGTAATAAAGACCGACTTACTACTAGTAGGATCTGAGAACCCCGAGTTGATACCAAATCCTTGCCTTACGGAACGAGGTGCTCCGGGTGCCATACTTCCTCGCCGAGAATCGTTGGAATTAAACGTCAGCGGAACATCAGTATCGTCAAGTAAAGCTTTGCTCCCAAGATGATTACTGAGGTCGTCAACGTCCGTACTGGTAGGCGTTGCGTTTCCCCCTTGCTGGTGAGGAGCGGCACTTGAAGGTCTTTTTATTGGAGCTGGGCGGGCGATGGGTTGTGCTTGCGCAGGCGTAGTTGGAGTCTCAAAACCAGACCTGTCGAAGGAGGCTGAAGCATTTCTTGAGTGGGTATGAGATGGTATGTTGTCTCGAGACAAGCCATAGCGAGAAACATCATTCAAACCGACGCTCGGCAGGCCAATGGGCGATATTTGCGACGGTGGAGGATCCATCATCCCTCGTCCTTGCGGCATCTGCCTCGATCCATTGACCCCAGGCGGGAATGGTATTCCATTTGGTGCCATGAAGTTTCGGTATTGGTGACCGCCAACAGTGGCTTGATTTGAGTACATGGCAGGATGGTGTGGCGCTTGTTGTGTCATTGGTGACAGCGGAGGACCAAAGGTTGACGAAGGAAACGAATTTGCTACCATTGATGGCATGCTAGAGAGGCCTGGAGGCTGTGAGACTTGGCCGGAGTGCACACCAGTTTGAGAGTAGTGAGAGGATGGTTGAGATTGCTGTGTGAGAATGGGTTGAAGTGCTCCTTTTCCTCCGCTCAACGTGTTGTTCGGCCCAGCTGACACACCCGGGGAAGTTGTGGAGCTCGACGAAGCGGGTAGCGAGGTTTTGGGAGAATTATTGCGGGACTCTTGGAATGATGGCTGACGCTGGCGCATCGGCGTGGGAGCCTTGGGGACAACCGGAGTGGCGATCTGAAGATGCGGGGACGCATGGCTGCTTGCTGTAAGAGGGGGATGAAGGCCCGGAGGCACTGAGCCAGCGATAGACGGACCGTTGGCCGGCGATGGTCTCTTTGGAATACTTTGGGCGGTTTGCACGAATTGCTTCGCCGCTGATTCATCTTTTCTGTTTTGGGTTTTTGCCTCCGCTTCGCTCTTCGCTCGAGCATCACGCTCTTTCTTTTCCCTGGCTTCCTTCTCCTTCGATTGTCGCTCTTCACGTTCCTTTTTCTTGCTCTCCTCACGCTTCCTTTTCTCGTGTTCCTTTTGCTCTCGTTGTTTCCGCTCCTGTTCTGCCTGTTGTTCTTTGGCCTCTTGCAGCCGTCTCTGCTTTTCGGCTTCCTTTCGTTGTTTCTCTTCTTCCTGAGCTTTTTTCTCCGCTTCTTTCTTCCTCCGCTGCTGTTCTTTTCTCTGGCGCAGCTCCTCGGCCTTTTGCTCTTCAAGTGCTCTGGCAGCAGCTTCTTCGGCGGCCTTCTCCGCGTCACGTTTGGCTTTCTCCTCATCCTTGGCTTGCTTTTGCTGGCGCTTCTTGTCCTTCTTCTTTTGCGCTTCCTTGGCTTTCTTGGCTTCACGTTGAGCATCGACACGAGACTCGTCGTCTAATTCCTCGAGCAATTTTTGTTGTCGCTCAAGTGCCACTTTCTCTCGGTATGCAGTTAGGACTCGTTGTTCGAACATTCGCGCTGCGAATATTTGGAACATTCTACGTCCTTCTTTCATCCGGTCCTGCTCGCTCATTGACCCCTAAAAGTCGTCAGCACGAGTTCAATGAGTGTTTCATTAGCCATTACCATTTCGTCTTCTTCATCGTCTTCATCGTACTCTTGACTATCGTACTCATCGTCTTCATCGTCATCATAGCCATCATCGTCCAGAGGCGGACCATGATTGTGACCTTGCATTGACGGATGACCCATACCGTTAGCAGCATACTGTGCTTCTTCTTCTCGTTGCATCCGCCGTTCGGCAAGCTGCTCCATCATCTCGATAAACTTCTTGCCATCGTTCTTGATCAGATCATCTGCAACTGTCAGTATCCCATCTGGAAAGCATCAGCACATTGGGAGTAATGACTGCCTGTATGGGCGCGTGGCGTACCTTGCACGGTTAGGTTTTCAGGAAAATTGAAGAAGTCCGCAGCTGGTCCAGCTTGGTCTTCTCCGTCGTCGTCCTCGCTTATCTCATCGTCCTCCTCTTCATCACTGTAGTCATCTTCTTCGACAGCCTCGTCATCTTCGCCGATCTCCTGAATGCGGCCCCTGGAAGACCTTCCGTTGACGATTTGAGGATGCCGATTCGGCGGAGCTCGAGACATTGGATGATGGAATTGAGGAGGTGCCAATATCTTTCCGTCCTCGCCAATGATCTGCTGATTATTGGCATATTGTTCCAGTTCTTCGTAATAAGCGTCGTATAATACCTCCAGCTCCTCCTCAATGGCTGTCCGCTTCCGACCGCACACCGTGCAACTACAAGAATGCTTTTGCTGTTCCTTCATCTTCTTCAAAACGGCTTCCTTTTCAACTTTGACCAAAGATCGCCGGTCTCCTTCACCCAAAGACAGCCAGAACTCTTTGATCCTCTCTCGTTCTTCCGCTGTCGATGTGTTCCAAATGCGGTCTTTGGAGGCATTTTGTGAAGGCTGATGGATTTCTGACGGGAGTTGCTGCCCAAGTGGAGGTGGAGGCGGTGGAGGTGGCTGGAATGATGTGGGGTTAGAGGGTGGCATATGGTTGGCCGCAGAGTAATCTACCTGAGGAGCTGAGATGGACTTTGCCTTCTTCTTCTTCTTGGCTTTGCCACCAGACGGCTCTGGAGGTGCATGATTGTGTGGAGTGTGACCATTAGTTCGGGGTGGAGGGTAATTACTTCTGTATTCCCAAGAGACGTCCTCCCCATCATCAGGTTCATACTGCTCTGGTTCGTCATAATCCGAACCTCCGTAATCATAACCATTGGCCTCTCCTCGAGCTTGTGCCGCAGCCATCTCTTTGACGATGTCCTGATATGCACTGTCTGCTACATTCGCGAATTCCTGTGCGAGCTGGGAACCCGTCATTGCATGCTGCTCTGCGGCCTTTCTCGCGGCTTCCTTTTGACGTCTTTTTTGTTTCTTCTTGTTAACCCCACTACTACCAGGCGCATCATCCAGAAGTTCGTGGTTGATGTTGCTGGTGGACTGTGCAGGCCCTAGGGAGGATATTCGAGCGGTGGCCTTGCCCGCTAGCTGATTAGGCTTCGTAGTCTCCAGAGGCTTCATAATATCCGGTGGGGGTGCACTAGTCTTTATGTCTTTCGCCCCGGTGGCCTTTGACACATTCTTCGTGGCTAACGGCTTGGTTTGATTCTTTGAGCCCGATGTTTTAGTTTGTGCATTTGAAGGCATTTTGCTGCATGCTACCAGCTCTGAGGGAACGTAAGCACTACAATCTGCAGAGCTTGCACAGAAGCCTCCAGAATCCGTGGAGAGTCAAGGAGGGTCTGTCAAAGTAGTGGAGACGAGCATTCGGTGTTGATGAACGGGATCCAGTTCCTAAGCAGGATTGAAGGAACAGGTGGCGGCAGAAAGGTCCGAGGTAGAATTGATTGGTGGTCCGTAGTTTCAACAACCAGAGCTCCAAACTTGAATGTCAGTGCTCGGGAAAGGAAGTTTCCTGGATCATATGCTTTGTTCGAGGATTGAGACGTCCCACCAGCCCCCCAAAATTACCGCTAGTGTATCGAAAACCATCCCGCCAATTGACCGAAATAGATGCAATTGGTATCAATCACTGCTTACTTTCTGTATGGATGATCTATACTGATCAACAGCTCCTATGCCCATCTACCCCATTGCATTGGATTCATGACGGCGGGACTGTCATTGAAGTCCATCTACTTTTCGGATCCAACCATACCCAAAGCTACCTTTCCCGCAAGGCTGATTACACGGCACCTTGTGTTGAAACGACTCTCCTCGGCCGCAGGCAGAGAGCCCCCTTCTCCCGTTCACCATACACCGGGGTAATAAGAGAGAGCGTTACGGATTTGGATACGGCTCCAGTGCTTAAAGCTGCACCGCGCCCAGTTTGCGCTTGTTGGGATTGTATTACCGGGGCGGGACAAGAAGAGGACCGAGACACTCCTACAATGACTCAACAACAAGGGCAGAATGTGATGCGAAGGTACGTTGTGATCATTTCTGGAAAATTCAACACTTGTGATAGCATGGTTCACTCAGCATTCCCAATATGAGGAGAAGCGGAGTCACATTCTCATACGGAAGATCTCAGAGGTTATCATTTTGGAGAGTCCATGCCCGGGAGTTACTCTGTTGGTCAACATGAACGGGCTGTACGTGGAACTTTGCCACGCCAGATTCGAGTCTTCCAGGTTAAGCCAAATTGATACATCTTTACATAGAAATGATACTTCAGTCTCTTCTTAGATGCTGACATTTTTAAACATCCAGGAAGCTGGTAATTATTGGCGACGGTGCCTGCGGAAAGACAAGTCTTCTCAGTGTCTTCACCCTGGGATATTTTCCTACAGTAAGTAGCATCACCACCGAGGCGTGCTCCATGGCTAATTATATGTAGCATTATGTGAGTTCAAAAAAATCTACAGAGATCTGCGGGATGGCAAACGTAAAGATACCTTGAACAGGAGCTAAACCTATTTTTCCTGTTGCAGGTGCCTACGGTATTCGAAAATTATGTCACGGACTGCAGAGTAGACGGAAAATCTGTGCAATTAGCACTGTGGGATACAGCAGGTCAAGAAGACTATGAAAGATTACGGCCTTTGGCGTATTCGAAAGCACACGTTATTCTGATCGGCTTTTCCATTGATACACCAGACTCACTAGATAACGTGAAACACAAGGTACGCTTATGACACTCATGAAAGTGGAGAATGCTCGGATTTGCTGATCCTCGCAGTGGGTCGAAGAAGCCAATGAACGCTGTCCCGGAGTTCCTATCATCCTTGTTGGCCTGAAAAAGGACCTCCGAGAAGACCCCGTGGCTCAAGAAGAAATGCGCAAGAAGTCACTGCATTTCACGAGCGAGAACGAGGGAACAAATGCGGCTCGGGAAATAGGTGCACGGAAGTACCTGGAGTGCTCCTCTCTGACCGGCGAAGGAGTGGATGATGTGTTTGAAGCTGCGACTCGAGCAGCCTTGCTCACTTTCGAGAAGAGCGAAAGAGGAGGATGTTGCGTGATCTTATGAGGATTTGCACGAATACGAACTTTACGCTGCTGTTCATGCGTCTCGATAGAGACTAGCGACTTGGGTCCTACCGGGATCCGACCCTGACTGAACCTGCTTAGCATTTTCTGGCGTTGCTACGGCTTTGTCTGTGTATTTTAGGTTGCTTTTATCGGAGGGAGGGCGGCCATTGAATATGCAGGTTCGAAAAGCGTTAGATGGGGCATTGCGGGACTTCGAAGCATACCTCACAAAATGCATTCTTATTCAACTCGGACATGCGCATTCAAATTAGTTCAGTATCTCCCATCACGAATGGATCGAATGCACACTCTTTCAAGCCATCGGCTGTGCCGTATTACTATCATGTGCCGACGACGATGCATGAAACTGATGGATTCATTTGACAACTGAATATGATACGGTATAGTCAGGCCTCATCATCGTACAGCCTCCTCATCCCCTTGTCCATCCTTCATCCCAGCCTCCGCGACTAGGCCCCTCCGTCTGCGCTCTCGCATACTCAATCGGTATACCCCCATTTCCCACGACCCCTCCCCCTTCCGCGACCCTTGGGCCCCCAAAGATTCCCTTCCTGCTCACGGCCTGCCTATACAACCTCCCTCCATCACCCACACCTAATCGCAATTCCTCGCAGGCGGCGCGCATGGCATTGTATTGGCGTTCTAATTCTCGGTCTCGCAGTAAACGGTCACGGTGCATGACTAGCTGGGCTGCACGGTGAATGGTCCAATGACGAAGGGAGCGCAGGCGGGAGAGGCGGAGGGGGCGAGGATTTAGAGGGTGGTGGAGATGATAGCGTATTAGAGCTGTGGAGACATACGTTTAGTTTGGGGGACAGGAAATGGTTGCAGGGGAGATGCACTTATTCGCGGATCTGTCCTCGGACGTTTGCTGTTGCGAGCCTGAAGTTTTGCAGTTGTAGAGAAGGGCGAAACTGGGTATGTCAGTTGCGTTTGTCCGACAATGGGCTTGGCCAAGCGCATGGCCGAGCTTTCTCGAGTCAAGACTGGGATTCGGAGAGCCGTTGCGAGCGATCTCAGGACCGGGGAGAGCTTCATTATGGTACAACGCAAATTGTTGTATTTCGGTAGTTGACGAGAAGTTGTTTGTCTCATTCCTGCCAAGTTTGCATTGAATTGTACCGCACTAAATTTATGCATACTGTATCACCCGCCAAGCATTAAAGGTAAAATTACCATCTAGTCCTCCCCGAGTTCGACACCTCGCATGGATTATCACTCTCCGGGAGTATTGGGCTGAGTCCATGGCTGCCACGACAATCTCCCCATCCAACCAATTTCTAGGCTCGTTCCTCTTACACATCAATCATCTAAACACAACGAAGGCACCGAACACCTTCTCCACAATCTACTACCGACTTAGTCGCCTTGCACACCTTGCCCTTTGCAAATGTCCAACGCTACGCTTCGTTTCCTATACCCTACGGAATAAGGACGCAATCGAGCTTGAGACTATAAGCGACGTCTCCCAAGGATGACTCCCTTGAAAGGTATGGGGCGTTTGATGGTTTTAGTGGTCAAGTCGTCAATCAAAAGGTATTCAGGCTCTAGTGTCAAGTCTAGCGAGCTCTCTCAAATCGCTTTTTGCGTTTCACACTTTGGAGATCACCTCTATCAAAGTTGTCTAGGTATCTCTTTTGCAAGTCTTTGTGGCATCTCCTCGCTCTGGATGCCAAACGGCTCATCCCGTGTTACAAGAAACAAAGAGCTAGCGCAAATTGGGGCTTCAGCATGATCTTACTCCAAGCCGAACGACTTGACCTTGGAGACAGAATCAAGATTCCAGCAGAGCCTTTCGTTGGCCGACAATTTCCTTGAACCCTGAAGGCTATGTGTCCAGTCCCCGAGCGGTTGATGCAGCCAAGACCTCCGTTCGTTCTGGCAGTCGGCGCGCTATGTATATTCATCACTGGTATCGCGATTCTTGTGCTTTCCTGATTCTTCAATAAAATTTCCTCTGCTTGTCTTGGCTGTCGTGATAGCCTTTGCAGGGGACGACGAAGGCTTGCTTGTAGCAGACTTTCAGCCGTTACAATTTATCAGCATGGTGAAGAACTTCCCTGGAGGATATCTAAGTAAGAATACTTATGCTAATAGGTAATGGCCAATTTTAACTTTGGCGATTATCTTCCGCTGCGCGGGACGGGCTAGAGCGCAGTGGGGTAAGACATCTTAGCGGCACTAATCCCCAGGAAAGATGCATGTAAACCCCGCCCTCAAAACGACCATCTATGACGTCCTCCTACATCTTGTCGGACCGTCTTTGCATTCTTATTCGGCCCTTTCTCCTCTCTTGTTGATAAATACCGCACCTGCTATGCTCATGCTTCACATTGACAACCCTTGAATCATGGCTATATTCACCAAAGGTCGAACAGGAGCGAAAGCCCCATACTTTGGGTTGACTGGAGGATGGCTTACATTCTGGGTGGTAAGCACTCTTTCCGACTCAATTTCTTCCCTTCCCATACCCCTTTTGGAGTCTGAAGACGTGTTCGAGTAGCATGGACACATGTTTTGCTCTTCGAACATGTCTTCAAACTCAGGAATCCGTCTTAAAAAGAGAAGTGCTAACCTCGAAATGGTGTAGTCGGTTGCTTGTGCTACTGACATGACCTTATTTGGATACGACCAAGGTGTTTTTGGTAGATCCCTCCATTGTCAACAGCAATTCAAGACTTCGTTAACCTTAATTCCATGTAGGCGGTGTGATTGTGACCCCGGACTTCCTTGACACATTGAACTTATCTGGACCCGAGCATACTTCGCTCCTGGGAACAGTCACTGCCCTATACGACGTTGGATGCTTTTTCGGCGCCGTGTACGTATTCTCCGGGGCTAGATGTTGGTCGCATCGACTCTCAAGACATCTGTGTCTTGAGGATCCAGAACCGCATACAGGTTTCAAGGCTCGAAATTCCGTCTTGAATGATCAACACTAACTTACAATCCTACTCCAGAGCAGCCTTTTCTCTAGGTGAAAGATTGGGCAGGAAGAAGTCCGTCTTGTTGGGAACGACCGTGATGAGCATAGGAGCCATCCTTCAGATCTCGTCCTTCAGCGTAGCACAAATGATTGTTGGTCGCATTGTTGCAGGTCTCGGCAACGGCTTGAACACCGCGACAGCCCCTGTATGGCAAGCTGAGACGTCCAAGGCCGCCTGGAGAGGCAAACTCGTAGTCATTGAGTTGATTTTGAACATTGCCGGCTTCTCTCTGAGCAATTGGATAACTTACGGCTTCTCCTACGTCAATGGGCCTGTTGCTTGGAGATTCCCATTGGCTTTCCAGTTCATCTTCATATTCATTCTCTATGGAACAGTTCCCTGGCTTCCGGAAAGTCCAAGATGGCTGATTGCACACGGGCAAGTTGAAGAGGCTGAGCACATCATAGCTGATTTAGAGGCGACGACGGTTGACGACGCCTACGTTGTCACGGAGTCCAAGGAAATTCAATGGGCAGTCCAATATGAGCGCGAGAACGGCGTTAGCTGGTGGGACCTGTTGAGAGGCAAATCCGGCAATGGGACATCAACAGTCCGTCGATTGCTTCTTGGAGCTGGAGCCCAGGCAATGCAGCAACTCGCCGGCATCAACGTGACCAGCTATTATTTGCCAACAGTGTTGATCCAATCTGTAGGGCTGAGCGAAAAGCTGGCTCGTTTGCTAGCAGCTTGCAATTCCGTCAGCTACCTCGCGTTTTCCATGATAGGGATTCCTAATGTTGAGAGGTGGGGCCGACGAAAAATGATGATATACGCCTCCATTGGCCAAGCGCTTAGCTATATGCTCATCACCATTCTTCTGCGGTACAATGAATTGCCGGGCTATAGCGGCAGTAAGCAAGTTGCCTCGGCATCAGTGGCCTTTTTCTTTACCTATTACATATGTTTCGGCATCGGGTTTCAAGGTGTTCCTTGGCTGTATCCCACAGAGATCAACTCTTTGTCCATGCGGACGAAAGGTGCCGCTCTTGGCACAGCGTCGAATTGGGCTTTCAACTTCATGGTGGTAGAGATAACGCCAATCGGCATCCAGTCCTTGCACTGGAAATTCTACATCATCTGGACAGTCTTTAACGCATCTTTCGTCCCCATTGTGTACCTCTTCTACCCCGAGACCGCAGATCGGACCCTCGAAGACGTGGACCGTCTTTTCCGCGAAAATCAGAACGTAGGTTTAATATCACTGTTATCTCCCATTGCAACAAATTTGCTGATGTTCCGTCTGCTAGATATTTGTTTTCAGGGATCCAGATGCCATATCTACAAAGAGACCGTTGGCGTACATTGAGCATGAACAGGCCGAGGTGAGGCGAAATAGTAGTGTTGTCAGCGCAAATCCAGAAGCCATTAGGCGGAGGTTGGAGGCTCTGGACAGAGCGAATAAGGAGGTAGACGAAGAAAAAGGGGCAAAGGTATTGGAACAGGAGTAGATGTTTGTTGAAAAGTGAAAGCTCGAGAGTAAGTTGGGGTGGAGTGGATACAGACTTACAGAAGAAACACCGGGCATCTACCGGCTTCCTGCCCAGGAGAATGGGTTTGATTTACAACGGACCCGAGCGATGGCAAATTGCCATTCATGTAGCGCAGTTCAAGGATCAATCTTGTTTCCGAAGAGACTATCTTTTGTCTCTCCATTGTTCGGCACTACCTGCTGGCTCATTCCGCACGTTTCGCAGATTTTGGGGCTGGTTGTCCTTGTTCCGTGCACAGATCAGACAAAGGTTATCAGTAGTCCTTCCTTATAGGAGACCTGCTTTTAAAGTCTCTTCGCTCATTTCCCTACCTAGACAGTTATTGGATACTTCAGTAAAGGCTTTTAAACTTCTTAGCGCCGCTCCACTCCTCACTGCCCATTTAGCCCTCCTCACACCTTCCTTCCACCGTCCATTACCTGGACCCCTTTCCGTCACCACAACCCCTGAATCCCCTTCACCCATGTGGCTGGTCTCCCCCCTCGCAGATGCCACTTACTACTAGCATTGCCGCCGTATTCATTAAGACGACTTGCATTATTGGATCTTCGTGTTCGAGCTTTCCTTCAAGTAGCCGCATCAATATGTCTGCATTGTCTTTCGGCGCGTCTCCCCCTCGGATTGCACTCAGAGGATGAGTTGGGAACCCGAAGTCAGTCGGCTCTAATTGGAAGTGCTCGATCTCGACCTCTGCCTGTTCCGAGCACTCCAATGGCTCATTGACCTTCCAACAATCAGTCATCCCTGCGCAAGAGATTTCATCCAGTCCTTCCCGCCCAGACACAACCATCGCTTTCCGCATACCCTTGGCCTTTTTCAATCCCGATATACGCAATGCTTCTGCGAATACAGGACCGAGCGCTCCTTCCGTAACGCCTATCAAGCGGGCTTCGACCAATTCCTCTATTGGGTGGGCCAGCGGGCCGAGTAGGTTGAAAATCGTGCGTATACCCATCTCCTTGCGTAATGGACCCGCATAGCGCATACCAGGGTGGAAGTTGGGGGCGAAGAGGAAAGCGTAGGAAGACTTTTCATAGATCTGCGGGATGTTCTGGGCGTTGGAGGCTGTCAGGCTTGGCGGGGTTGGTAGTATGGAGGATAGGATGTCTGCTGCGCCAGAGACAGAGGTCTGGGCTCGATTGCCATGTTTGGACATCAAAAGTAGAGAAGAGGCAATGAGTGAGGCGGTAGTGCTGATATTATATGTCTGGAGCGAGGAGCCACCTGTACCGACAATATCACACTGGCTGCCTATGTTAGAGTATGTCGACATCGAACGCAGGCAAATGTACCAGCCCGCCATGATATGTTCCTTCTGTGACTCCTCGGGTCTCCACAATGCTCTTCAGAGCTGGTAAATCCACATGAAAGGCGGCTTTGCGCATGCGATCGGCACATGCTGCGAGAACATCGGCATCCTTGTCTCGTGATGTCAGTGATAGAAGTGTCAGGAATGTTGCGGCTTGAGCTGGTGAGAGTCGATCTTCGAAGATTAGGGAGAAGGCCTCGGCAATGTCATCTGCGCTGGTAGGTGTCTGCGTATTTCGCAGACTCTTGAGGAGGGACGTGATAGGAGTGTATTGGGAGGATGGGTGTCCTGTGGAAGACATGGTTGACTGTACCCTAGTTTCCGGTCTCTGCTACAGAATCAGGGAAGAAATCGTCCTTTTCTGTACATCTTTGAGCCTTGAGACTCGTTCCCACAATATTGACAACTTGACCGTACTTAAGTAAAGGCTAGAAGCCTGCCACTGCCAGTCGAGCCAGTCTAGACGCCGGCCCGGGAGCGCTGCCCGCGCCCCGCGAAGCCACTACTAAGTAAAAGTAGTCTACAACACAAAGGTTTGGGGGTTGATCGATTAAGGTACTCCGTATAGTACAGTAGGTACAGCACATTTTCCCCTATGTACTGTATATTCGCAGCTTTGGAAATGTACTCCTAGGATCTCTTGCCAACGGCATTCTAGCATGAATATATTCTATCTTCTGTCGTAGAGTCTGATTGCGAGACCACCAGGGCTAGCGATGGTTTCACGAGGATGCCTCAAAAACATCAAACCCCTCCACTGCCGGATGACCCAGCCAGACCCCTGAAAGATGATACGCTGACCGACGCCCACGCCTCCGTTTCAGTTACTCCTGGATTGCTACTGCCTGACTTTCTTTCCAGCGAATGGCGTCTTCAACAACAAGCCTCATCTCCTTCGTCATCTCGAAGCCCCCAACTTCATCTTCAGCTGCCTATATCCCCTCAGAATGCTCTTCGGGATTGACACGGAGTGTTTCCTTTCTGACCTCGCACACAAAATTGAGCTGCAAGGAGGACTTTGGCAACACAACCTTCTCCTCACCCTGCTTAACCGTCTTCTCTGTGGCATAAGCAAATGGCTTTGTGCTCGCTTTGACAGGGTTGAACGATAGAGCAGTTTCTTTGTAGACTTCTCTCACCAGCGTTTGGAAGATTTCGGCGTCTGTGTCTGCGACATGGCCGCCTGGGATTTGAAACACATTAGGAAAGAACTTTTCGTTGGCCGCGCGCTGGAGAAGAAGGATTTTGGCGGGAGATCAGGAAGTCGGGTGGAAGATGACCGCGCCCACGATGATCTTATCGTATGGACGACCAGCTGGTGACGAATGATTGATCCGGTATTGTGACTTCGTTAGACTGAGCAAAGCCTGCAAGTCTATTCCGGAAGTCATGGTCGTGAGAAGTGTAGATAAGCTGAACGAGATGCTTGCTTTGAGGCTATGTCTGAGAATTATGTGTGTGTATTTGTGTTCTTAAGCCTAAGGGATAATGAGACGACTCGGCCGAAGAATGGTCTAGGTTAAGCCTTGATGCCTCGAGGTGGTTTACGTTTTACACCAGGTACACTACAACCTCGATGATCTCGATGACATTGTTATGCCATCCCCAGAAAATGAAAGGCAGTATGAGGATAAAGTAGCCTCTCTTGTTGGTCATCTTCGTTCCTTATAATTTGAATGGAACTTACGACGCGGAATCGATACCGACGCTCCAATCGGGGGCATTGTGTATTCGCAGTCATACGGTCTTTTCAAAAAATCGATACAACAAACATCTCACGTAATGTAGTATCTTGCCTTAGCAATTGCGGCATGTTTGGCACGGCCCTAAAATGATACAATATGATACCCAGCCTTAGGTTGCCTCGTTACTACCTCTCATTAGCTGACCAAATTCAAACACGGGGCATTTCAATCTCTTGGCCTGTCAGGCGTTATACGTACTCATCAGTGCTGCCTAGCGCCGATGCCTGCGTACCGTCTACCGTAATCATCATCATCCGTGGTGCCGGCGACTGATATGCCAAATTTGAGCTCATGCATGCAGAAAACCGCTGCTTCGGCCCCCTCCAAAGAATCAGAAAAACCCAACAAAAGCGATATGTATCTAACGAAACTTACGCCTTGTCTACTTCTTATGTTCACCGCCTTATACAGCCCTGACAGCATGGATAAGGGGATAAACATGCTGTCCGTGTGTGGATATGGCCGGTGATATGGATGGCCCAAGCTTCTCCTTACCAGCACCAATCTATATTTGTATATCCAGAGGCACGAATACGATTCATGGGAAGCAACCGGTCGCTATTCCAACGGATTGGCTGACGCAATTCCCGAAGACCTCACCACAAAGACCAGACTCTGAGATGGCACCTTGTGCAGATCACTTGCGTCTCAGGGTGCTGAGGCTGGAGCTATCTGTTGATCTCTTCCCATTTCCTGCAGCAGAGAGGTCTGCGTGAGCCCAAGGAAGATCTAGCTTTTGTATCAGCGGTCAGGCTTGATGTGCTCTCGTGAGGGCAAGTAGCTCGCTTGTTCAATCAGGTATATATCCCGGCGCCGAAAGTTCAAAGCCTGATTCAGTAACGCTCGTGGGTCCAGTCCCGGGACATGATAGGTGGGGAAGGTATGCTGTTTCAGCAGATTTGAGCGATTCACGCTTTGTACATAATCTTCTACCTGTCTTGTGGCATGCACATGGCGGCCAGTCAAACGGCAAGCCTCTAGGCACCTTTGGTGATGGCGCAGTCTGGTCGCTTCATGGGCAGAAAATCGTGACTGGCGGCGAGGGTGGCATTACTTTAACAAAGCGGACTTCCACTATCGGCAGCTACTCTGGGGTCATTACAACAAGAGATGCAAGGCCGAGATTCCGGTAGACCACCCTCTGCGGTCATACAGCTTGACTGGAGCTGGCTTGAAATCCAGAGCACATCCGTTAACTTGCGTGTCCAATGTTCGATGGCCACTCCCGAGCAGAGACTTGACTCGGAACCACCTTTTTACATTTCACTCAACCAAAAGTCCGCGCTTTTCTCGCAATCTTTTTTTGCCCGCTCTCAGTATCCATCTTGCCCCCAGAAACCTGTTGAAGTAGGTCTTAGTGTTGGTGCGGATGTCAAAATCCCTGTCAAGACTCGAACTGGTCTTCAAGTTCACATGCCGTCCATATAATTTATTTCCAATATCCCTTCTGGAAATCAAACCCAAATGCATCAAGGATTGCTGCTTCGCCCTCCATCGTCGCCTAAATTTGCCACTGTCGTCTAGTATCATGTCTGAGTGTTCACTGCAGGTAGACCGAGGATTGAGCCACGGAAAGCTGTTGTGGACAAAGAACGGTTTTGGAGAAGACGCTGGCTGTGTCGAAGCCTCCTAAATGGTTATGCGAAAGTCCTCAACCGGGTGGAACTGCATCATTGCAGATCCAAAACCCTTCCCTTTCTCTTCACTCCAATGGCCGATACTTCGAACACCTTGCCTAGAAGCATGCTCGGTTTCGTTCCATACAGATGCAGCCGCAAGAAAAGTATCCTTGTCGCCTTCGCCAGGTGCACCTTGCACCTTGAGAAAAAAAGTGTAATATTACATTGGCCCGAAGTAATCATGCTGAGTGGACAGAATTAGTGTAAGTTCGTGGCGTTTTCTGGAATAATATATCACCCTACTTTGTTAACTGACGTTCTGGCAAGCGAGGAATGGCTCTCTCTGCTATGTCACAGTATATGTACTAGGTTGAGCTGACCCAATAGTCTGGAAACATCACTAGCTGTTTCGACAGGAAAGGTTCCGAATCGAACACTTCGCTCGGGTCTCCCACTGGCCAACAGTGGGCGTCGGCGAACAAGAGTTCTTCAAGCAACGAGAACAACATCGAAAACGATTTGTATTGAATTATGGGTAACCTATCGGCTGAGGTTTCGAGAAGGATGGACAGTGTTATACATTCAACGTCAGGTAGAACGAGCTCACAGATATGGCTCTCCCCTTACTGTTCCGAGGTCTGAAATACTCCAATAGGCAGCTGGCGTCCAGTCCTTCTGACCATAGGCAGGGAGATGACCAGGAGTGGGAGTCAGTCCCTCCCAACAGAGGAGATTAGATCTCCGAGCCAGGTATATAGCTTATGCTCGAGAGATTCGCTTCGATTGCTTGGACTACGCGCTGATGGGTCTCTCGCATAGTCTAGATACCCTCCTCTGACATTGAGAGGGATTTCTGTCTAGTGAGTTCATTTGACGCCGTAAATTGATCAAAATGGTGGGCGTTTTGCAGAATTGTTCCTTTCTGGTGGCTGGCAATCGGGTGCTGCTGAGGCTAAACTGGCTTGGAATGCGTCGCAAATTCAGTGTACTGGTATCACGGTCGACAACAACAAGACTACCAATTGGTGGTGGCCGGCGGGAGAAATAGACCTTCCATAAGACGATTTCCCCAGCAAAGAGTACGAGACATACTGCCGTTAACATTGGCTTGGCTAGGTCATGTTGAACTTTGCAAAGTCACTTCCATCGATGGATCTGGGACCCAGATGGCAGCTAAGATTATGTTTCCCAAAAAAAAAGGCCACGAGACTTGATCGTTGAGATACTATATGTGGGTACCGAGGTAAGGTACCTTGGCTTGGGAATGGTAGAAACCGTTGAATACTGAATAGCGTGGAGATAAGATTAGGGGTGGTGGCAGTAGCCTATGACACGTTTCGTAAGGCTGATGGCGAAACGCTAAAGTGTAAAGAATCTGGCGGTTCGATCCGTGTCAACTACCTTATCGAGTTTGTACTAAGAACCAACTTGTACGGAAACTCCATACTTCCCATTCCTATAATGCATATACTTGTAATCAATGATGACGGGCCTCCATCGTAAGTACCAAACGTTACATCATCTCAGGGTCAGTGGTAATGTAAAATACTAATGATTTAACAACATGAAAGCAATCAATCCTCCCCATATGTCCACGCATTTGTGCATGCTTTACAGAAAACAGGTCATCATGTATCAGTCATACTACCCCATCAGCAGCGTTCATGGATTGGAAAAGCCCATTTTGTAGGCCATGTGACCAAGCCCACCTACTTTCGTCCGGGAACACTCCACGAGGATGACGGCACTACTCATCCAAGACCTCTGTCGTCTGAAGAAGACGAGGAGGAATGGGTCCTCGTCAATGGAACTCCAGCGACATGCGCTCAACTCGGGCTTCATCATTTCTTCCAAGATAAACCACCAATTGATCTGGTTGTCTCAGGACCCAATTACGGACGGAATTCTACCTCGTTGTTCAGCCTGTCAAGTGGGACCATTGGTGGAGCTATGGAAGCTGCTGTGTGTCGGAAGAAGGCCATTGCCCTCTCCTTCGCCTTCTATTCTCGAGACCATGATCCAGAATTGATTGCTGGAGCTTGTCGTTTGTCTGTCAAACTAGTCGAGCATCTCTACAATCACTGGGATGAGGATGCGGACCTTTACTCTTGCAACGTACCTGTAGTCGCAGATGTTGAGAACCACAAAGTCCTCTATACCCATGCTTTGCAAAATTACTGGACTTCAGGTAGTTCTTTCCAAGAGATTGAAGCTACCGAGGATGATGAAGATCCTCAAAGCCGGGAGCAGGAGATTAGGGAGAGCGAGGAATCACAGAGCGCCAGCGCCCAGGGAAAGACGACGAGACACCAGCATCGGCACTTCAAGTGGGCACCAAAGTTTAGCGATATACAGAAATCTATCGACGAGAGTCCACCAGGCAATGACGGATGGGCGATCCATCAAGGATATACCAGGTGAGTTGCTTGTCGCACCGTAGACATTGTAGTGCAGCCTCGCTAATCTACTTCGCAGTGTGACTCCTTTAAAAGCGAACTACCGGCATGCGTCCAATATATCGATGGGAGAGATTAAGCTGTGAGTAAGTCAAAAATGTATATAATCTCAAAGCCACATAGCCGCACACAAATCCTTACAAAGGTCTAACATAATTATCCACGTGCTCGTTGGCCGCTGTAAAATGACAGCTCGCATTTGATTACCACGAGTTGGAAGTCCATCACTGACCTCTCTTGCTGAGCTTTCTAACATCCTCATGACTAGGTCTCCGGCAAACTCTCGGTCATCAGCTCCAGTATTCTACGCCGTCATCGACGCAGATCCTTATGTGCTCCCACTGATTCACAGCGCTCTCTCAGCGAATTTTCCTACTCAGTCCTATGGATTCCTCGACTCGCCTCGCACAACTACCATCCGATGTCCATAAGTTGCTTCAAATCATGCCGTACGAATCTTTAGACTTCACCCATCTCCTGAAACACCCAACAACTACCTTGGCAAATAGCTACATTATCCGTAAAGCATTGATCCGCAAACACTATTTACACAACACTATAACGAGTTGGTGGAGCAAGCATCCCAACGACACCAGTCTCAAAGGTCATGTGCCGCTGACGGTAGGGTTTGAGGTTGATTATGCAGAATTTTTAGACGAGGCGCTTGTGGAGTGTTGGGAGCTGAAGGAAAGCTGGGAGAAAGACGAAAGGGAGTGGTGGGTCTTGAAGCCCGGCATGAGTGACCAAGGACAAGGTGTGAGGCTTTTTAGCAGTGAGGAGGAGTTGAGGTCTATTTTCGAGGAATGGGACGAGCCTGACAGCGAAGACAATGAAGGTGTGGAGACTCCACCAGCTATCAATGGCCAGGACGTGATCGGTGCAGGAACCATGACTTCGCAGCTTCGACATTTTATTGCCCAACGATACATATATTCACCTCTGCTTTTGTCATCTCATGGAAAGCGGAAATTTCACATTCGCAGCTACGTACTCGCTGTTGGCGCATTGCGTACGTACGTCTATAAGGACATGCTTGCGCTCTTCGCACCGTTGCCATATACCGCCCCTGGCGCCTCATCTTCGGATACACGTTCTACAGCCTCAGACAACCCAATAGATCCAAGGGCCCACCTAACCAATACCTGCCTTCAGGATGGCAGTCGCGAAGGCAGTGTTGTACGTTTCTGGGATCTGCCAGAAGACGCAGACAATCTACCGTATCACTGGAAGAATGACGTTTTGGAGCACATCTGCCGCGCAACGGGCACGCTCTTCGAAGCTGCAGCGAGGGAACAGATGATTCACTTCCAAACACTGGAGAATGCATTCGAGGTTTTTGGGATCGATTGGATGGTGGACGAGAAAGGCGGGCCATGGTTGTTGGAGGTCAATGCCTTTCCCGATTTTAAACAGAGCGGCGAGGCATTGAAAGCTGTCGTTCAGGGGCTATGGAACGGGGTAGTTGGCGTTGCCGTCAAAGGCTTCTTCAATCCTGGGGCTGTGACCGAAGAAGGGATTGAGGAAGAGCGATTCGGAATGCGAAGGGTGTTGGATGTGGATTTGGGAAGGAGATGAGCCTCCCCATGAACGAAAGCTCAAGCCGCACGGTAGGAAGAAGTCCAGCCAGCTCACTAGAATTGAGTTCCAGACCGCGCTGTCCAACCTCCGCGAAGACTGGCCCTATCACTTCTTCTTTGCCGCTGCCGCCTTGCCAAAGAAATCGCTCATCTTCTTCATCCCCTTCGTATCGACCTTCTTAAGGTCCTTGATACCTCTAGACTCGCTAGCTTTCCTTTTCTTCTCTTCCTCTTCCTTCTTCCTCTTCTTCTCTGCTCTTGTCTCTGCGGCATCATCGTCCTCGTACATGCTCCTTTTCCGGCTATAGTCTCCGAGTGATCGCGAAGCAAGCGCTTCGGCGCGCATTTTGGCAATGTTGGCAAGACGCTCGTCGACTAGCTTGAAATCTACTTGACTCTTGCCAGATGAGATCAACGTGTTCAAAGGTTCTGCTATTGCTGGTGGGACGTAGCTTGATATAATGTAAGAAAGAGCTGTGCGCAGCCGCAGAAGGTGGTAGAGCTCGCTTTCGTTTGTCGCGGGAGTGATGTCTTCTGGAGTCGTCATCTCTGTGGTTGTCGAAAGCGCAGAACCCGTCGACTCTGCGGAGGCAGTACTGGCCTGTGAATCAACGGCATCCGATACGATTGACTCCGAGGTCGGCGTTTCGATCTGAGATGTTGTTGCATCAGAAACGGAGGTTTCTGAGTGCTCTACAACCATCACAGGAGTCTCTAGGGCCTTGCGGATAAATCGTTCCTCCATGCTGGCCGGCAACCCCTTGGCAATTATAGTCTTCGCTTTCCGCACCAGTTCACGCAAGAGCTTCTCATCACTGAGACGATACATCTTCTCGCCTCCAGCGTCCACGGTATCGCACACGGCTCCCATCCTCTGCTCCATTACCAAGCGTGTCTGCTCATGACCTGATATATGACCGAAATGTTTTGACTTCTCGGAGAGCTTTTCCAGGAGGTCATCTGCGGAAAGGAACAATCTCTTAGGCGTGGATGATTTTGCTGACGATTCATCAACGAATGAAGGCAACAGCAAGAATAGCTGGTCGATCGGGGTCGCAATCAGCATCTCTGCATTCTTGACTGTGTACCCGTCCGAGATCGGCCTGTCATTGGCTTCCGCGAGTTCTGGCTTAGGCTTCTCCATAGTCCTCGGAGCCTTGCCGGATGATGCATCCTCATTGTGGCTTATAAGCCTGGTTTGGCGACCTATCAGCCAACTTCGGCATGCAGATTTTGGCGCCGTGACACGTGTGAATTCGTAGAGTCCCTTGTCAGGGTCAAAATAATATCGGCTTGGAGTCAACGTCCGCGGATGAGCCAATGTACAAACGCGGGCTTCCGGGGAGGCATGTTCGGGCAAAACGAGGATTTTGGGAGGGCAATCAGCCTGCGGGAAATCCATTTTCGAGTCGCGGACGGTCGATCGAGAGATTACTGCGCTGACCGAGTCTTCGTGGTTCTCAAAGAGCAGCTTCGAGGACGCAGCCACGCGTTAGAGACGTGACAAGCGTCCCGCGACGCGACGCGCTTCTAAGCGCAGGTTTCATCAATCTTGATAAGTTCATGACACAGCGCTGTCATTCCTATTCTTACGAAAACAACTTGGACGCAATTGTGGCCATTAAGTTCGGGAAACTGTTTACAAAAAGGGTCGATGGCTAAGATCTAGCTGCCCACAGGCGAATGCAGAGGCTCCCATTGCATCGACGCGATTTGCAGTACCATGTCTACTGGTATGCTTTCCAATACAGGGAGAAACGAATCCGCTGCTGATCGGGATGTTCAGGGGCCTTCGACCTAAGATGGCCGCCTCGATCGCCGCATGAGGCTCTTCTAAGCTCTCCGACGGGCCGGCAAAAGATCCGGCAGTACTACGATCGGACGTCTCCCTCTCCATCGCCTCTAAAGATTCCATCCACTACAACCATTCTGGGTCCGATGAGACGGAAATTGACCCCTCCGGATTCCCCTGGCGAAGATGGCGGAGAAGAAGATGAAGAGACCTTGCAGTTGAAGTTGGCTGCGATCGAGGCAAAGCTCAAGCTCAAACGATTACAGCAAAAGAAAACTAAAGCCGGTGTATCTAGCTCAAATGTTGACTGCGAGAACCGCGGAAAGGATCAAAGCTCAAGAAAAGAGAACCTTCCGCCGCCATCTCAGAGTCGAGGGACATACGGAAAAGTGCCCTTGGCCCGCCCCAAGTCTGCTACGGACGTTCAGATACCGGTGTCTCCGCAGAGAAAGCACGTCGCGGCTGAAGAAGCACATTCGCCTGGGAGGGTATTGCTAGGCATTGACAAGGGTTTGAAGGGGAAAAACATTTCGTTGCGTCGTCCTCAGGGGGCACAAGCTAAAGACGAGGATCCTTTCCGAAATACAGCGCCACTTAGTAGTGTTCCAAGAAGTGTAGGACTTTCACGCAGCTCCACTGTCCCTCAGTTGGATCAATCGGGTAGATCCAAGTCCTTTAGCGAGAAAATTGCGGAGACGAGGCAGCAAGACAAGGCCCGCAAAGAAAAGGCGGATAAGCTGCAGCGACAGAAGAGTTTAGGGTTCGGGGTCCAGCAACAGGATATTGATGCCTTTAAGACTGCCGCCGACAGTACAGAGCAGGTTACGGAACGTCGATCAAAGCACGACCCTCAGGTTGCGAGCAGCGGCTTCTCGAGAGACGAGGTACTCAAAGCTGTAAATAAACCCAATGGAGGCCTGAATGAACGAAGCAACACCAGTGCTGGTGTAAGACGTGCTCGAGCCCAAGGCAAGTCTTCTAATGATATTTGGATAAACCCCAACGCGCAACCTGAGATGTTGAAACCATCTTATCCCGCATCAAACGATTCGAGGAAAAGGGCGCGATCTCTGTCACCAAAACCCAAAGCTTCAGATCCGCCTCCGAGGGAAGCCAGTCCAGAAACGTCCACCTCTCTCTTCGAGCCCTTCGCATCCCTTCACCTCTCTAAGCGCCTTCTGCCTCACAACTTTTTGACTGGCACCTTTTCCGAGAAACACATCTTCTTGCTCCCGTCACTCCTTAGCGCTGTCAAGTCTCCCGACTTTTTACTTCCAGATGTCCCGGAGCCGGATCACGTTGTCCTCGCTATCATCGCGTCTAAGTCATCGCCTCTAATTCACAAAGGTGCTCACAAATCCACAAGCGCAGAGAGCACCTCCATCGCTGAAGCGGCCGACAGCGAACAGAATACAAATGGCAAATATATGGTCCTTACGCTGACCGACCTGAAATGGACGGTAGACCTCTTTCTCTTCGCGACTGGCTATACAAGATTTCGGAAGCTCACTCCTGGAACGGTTGTTGCTCTTCTAAACCCTGAAATCATGCCACCACCACCCGGTAAAGCGGATACGGGTCGATTTAGTCTCAAGCTTGCGTCCAGTGATGACACCGTCCTTGAGATAGGCACCAGCCGTGATCTGGGATGGTGTAAGAGTGTACGCAAAGATGGTAAGCAATGCGGAAGCTGGATCGACAAGCGCCACACCGACTTCTGTGAATTTCACGTCGACGTTGTTGTTGAGCGTACGCGAAGAGGAAGAATGGAGGTTCAAGGTATGAGCGCGCCCTTTGCGCCTGGCGGAAGGCGGGGAGGGAGGACAGGGCATTTTGGCGACTATAGACGGGGACAGAAGCCCGCACGAGACGACGGACTTTCCAGAGAAGGCCCTCAGTACGATCGCGGTAGTGCTTCCCGATACTTTGTCGCCCCCTCTACCCCAGGTTTTAGTGCCGCTCAGCTACTGGATGCAGATGGTGGGATTGAACGGGGAGGGAGTAAGGAAGAAAGGATACGTAAGCGACTAGCGGAGAGAGAGAAAGAAAATGAGATCGCAAAGAAGCTGGGAGAAGGTGGTAACGGAGCAGGAAGCGAGTATCTGCGCCTGAGGACAGGAGGCGAGACATCAGCGAAGAACGCGGACCCTCAGGCAGCTGATCCCATCGATGCGACATCGCTTGGACTACTGGGAAATAAAGCGAGAAACGTCCACCTGAGTCCCATCAAGAAGAAGAGGAAGGTCAGCGCACTGAGCGTGGATGGCTCCAGAAAGAAGACACGTTTTGTGACTGATCGGGGTATCAAAGAAGCTGGGCGGGAGAGCTTTGGTGGGGACGTCGCCATGGAGGATGCGGACGATGATGATGACGATGACGGATTAGAGGTTGTGTAATCTATATGCGCCCCCATCAAGAATTCGTGATGAAGCTGAGACTCCTTTCCTCAAGATATCAAAAGAACAGGCAGGCTTTATATCCCCAGCAGTCCGTGGGAGTGGTTTTATTCTTCACTCCCCCTTAGCTCTGTACACCATCTGCGCACTAGCATAACCATGCTGTCAGAGGATACCTAGGCTCTATTTTAGCTCTCTTGACGAATGGCTTATGCCTTGAGAGCCCTTACTATTTAGCTCGGCCGAGCAGCTCCAACGGTTGCATCGCGAATTGGTAGAACGGCTTACGTCCCTAAGTCCAATCTCCCACAATACCGCGAGAGTCGAGCAAAGTCGCCTGGGTAAGATGGACCGAGGGACTGCAAACTTCTTGTGCTTGCACCTGGAAAAGAGCTAGATCACTGTTCCTGTACCTCGTCGGGCTCTACCACCCTTGTCAAGCGTGTAATATTGGAGAGCTGAACACCTGGAATCGCAGCGGAGTCGGTCAAGTTGACGAGGCCCGCCGCAGCAGGATTGATGGCCAAACGATCGCCTGGTGTCAAGCCTCTAGCCGCGAGATCGAAACGAGAGCCCCAGGCGTAGATGATCACGAAGAGGCGTCCATGCTTTCCTTATGGTGTCTCGTCAGTACCACACGTTCAGAATCCTCCGCAGATGAAAATACCAGCGACTCCGTGCCCACCTCCCCGTCCATATGGGTCTCTGGTTTTGTGCAACACGCAGTGGTCGAGTATAGACTTCCCGCGTTGCGTAATTTCACTCCACAGCCCACTATCTGTTCCGGGAGACCCGTCGACGTTACTCCCGACGATGAGGGCTATTTTGCATTCACCTATCCTAGGACTAGTGTGCCCCTCTATGGAAGTGAACGTTGCTTCGAAAAAGACTCACGGGTACTCCATACTTCGGGCAAAGTAACATGGTTTCTCCACTGCGCAAGAGTGAAATCCGAGGCTTTCGCGAAATACGGAAGGAAAAAGGCATGATCCAAGGAATCTAGATTGAAGGTTCCTTTCCTGACTGGCGCTTTGCCGTATAGGAGGGAAATTCAGGCTTCGTAGACTGGCTCGCCGTAGTCGCTGCGGCTGCAGTAATCTGCGGAGAAGGCGAATGCTGACAGAGAGACTAGTATGAGCAACGTACGTAATATGACATTGCATTGCGCAGTTGAAGCTGTTATATTCATGTCAACTTTCATCTTTATTAACAGGCATGAAGGACGAAAGATGAGAGGCCTCTGGCTTTTTTTTTATTTCGGCAATTAGGACGCACCATGGCCTCATATCGCATGTCCGTGGATTTGTTCCCCTGGAAGTCAATGCCTGATGTCCGTGACCACCATGCGCAGTTGGTGAATTCATGCGAAATGCGATACTGGCCGAAAAATCGGAACAACCTCCGTCGTGTGTGTGTACGGCGAGAACATGGACACTCACGATATGGAGTCCTACTAAATTCTAACAAACATTGTTAGCTACGCCGACATTTTTGGATAGATTCACAAGGCTGCTGCATACAAACACACAGCAGTGCGTGTCGAGAAGGATTGTCCTATACGGAGCATCGGTCTATCGGATTTTGTCTGCAGTAAGTTATATGTACAAGTCCATTGCATATTACATGCAAGGTCACGATAAGTCAATGCTAAGGCGTTGTCAGTCGGGTAATGATCGGGCCATCACCAAGAAAAAAACAGAAGCGACTTACATCATAGAGCCATGTCCTGGCTCACTTACCACCACCGCCTCAGCTAGCTTCTCTTTTGTAATATCGGGTTCCCTTCTCCGGTAGTACTTCTCTTCCCAAGCTGCCTCGATAGCCTCAACCCTATCCTTTGGCACCAAATGCACAGAACATCCACCCCAGCCTGCTCCGGTGACTCGGCCACCGTACGACCCGGCCTCTCTCGCAATTTCGCACATCTCATCGATCTCGGGACAGCTGTGAACGTACACATCTCGGCTGGAAGTGTGACTTTCATTAAGTATATCGCCCAATCTTGGAAGCAAAACGGTATCAGCATCAGCGGGTGGGTTTAGCAGTAGCTGTTTGAAAGCCTGTACGCGGAGAGCCTCAGTGAAGACGTGACGCGCTCGTAGCCCAAGATGGAAACGCTCGGCACGGATGGGAAACTTGGTCATGAATCTTCGCTCAAGAGCCTCGACTGACATAGATAGAGTGGAGGCAATCTCTTCACGAGTATAGCCTTCAGAGTTGTCGAGAAGCTTGTCTATAAGCGAGAGCATTACTCCGATCTGTTCTTCAGCACTGGAACGCTGATCCGCTTTCTCGGACTCGTAGTAAGCATTTTGGAAACCACGAAGACTACTGCCCAAGGGCCCAGAGTCGGTCTTGAGCTTCAATCGTAGTTTGGCGGCCAAGACCTCTGCTGCAAGCGTGCATTCGACGACACGCAGATTATACTGTTCAGGAGCTGCAACATGTTTATCTGCAGCAATAAAACTTTGGGCGATCATGAAAGTTATTGGAGGGTCAGTTTTGGGAAACGGTAGCGCCTCGGCATACAACTCGGGCGAAAATGAGATGCTGACTGCATCACCTCGAACGGAGAATACAGACGCTGCTTGATCCATGCCTCCAGAATTTACTCCGACGGACCGCTCCGATACAATGGCAAGTTCCACCAATTCCTTTTTGGGGACTTTGTCCGAGCCATTGGCCCGCAGAGTTGCTAAAGCACTTGCGCAGACGAAAGCAGCGCTACTTGATAGCCCACCGCCCGCTGGCACAGTGCCGTCAATAAGGACTTGCATTCCACATGAAGAGAAACAGGAATTCTGTTTTCGAAGAAGGTCGACGGCGCCGCTGAACCCGGCTTTGAAGTAGTTAGTCCATTGAAGTGTGGAAGCATCAATCTCGACGTTTCCATCTTTCTGTACCGAAAACTCGCCCGATTTGAATTTGTGAGGGTTGAGATTTTCAACTTGAACCTTCACTTCTTCTTGATTTTTTCTCGGTACTGGGGAGACTGCAATGAGCACATCTGCGGCTATGGCCATGGGAAGGACCTCATAGAGCGAGTAGTCGATGTGCTCTCCAATGAGATTGACGCGGCCTGGGCTGCGAGCAATGAACTGGGGAGACCGTCCATATAGCTCTGAGAATCGAATTTTGAGATGTTCAAAGCGTGCCCTTTGGGACTCGAGAGCATCTTTTGGGTACAAGTCTTCCAGGTTTTTGACCACTGGGACGGGCTCGTTCATCGAACTTTTGGAAGGCATCCCAGAGACTTGGAGGGTAGATAACCCGGTGAAGGTGAGGCTTAGATAACCTTTTAGATGGATGATGATCTTCGTGCTCAGAGTTTCTCAGTAAATTTGTGACTATGATTACTGTAAATTTAGACGTAAGGTATGTAAGATATGTTCGAATTGGCACGCCACACGACCTCAAGGCCTGTTTATTAGTGATGAGCCCGAGCAACGTCTTTGGCGGTGCTCTTGCCCCCTGTTACATTTGCTATGCTATGCTGAATGAACCCCTCCGACAAAAGGGAATTCAAGCGTTTTGGCCGTGACTTTGATACAGTCTGAGTAGACAAAAGGAGGTATAGTACACCAAGTGTGTGGAATTTATCATTGAACGAGGGTGGAGATGCAGAAGCACAATCTATTTCCCCACACTACTTGACGCTAGTAAAGTAAATCTTGGCAAACTCCTATGGACATGGCCGCTTTAGCGGGTGAGCTAGCTCGGCACCTCGGCTAGCTATGAGTACTCGTAAGCAGAGTTGAAGAAAATGTTCACACACAATTCTTCTTCGCGCTCTCACTCAGCCTGACATAGATACTTCAGATACGGTATAAATGAGGGGGGAAAAAGCTCAAAAGGAAGCGGTGCGCCATCTCTTCTCTCTGACTCTTCGACTTGACAAAGTAACGTTATTTAATACAGTGAACATCATGGAATATCATAGTACACTTCACACGACTTTGCCAATACTCGCAGACTCGTCCACCTCGATGCTTCCATAGTCACTCATCTCAATATCTGCCCTTTTTTTGCCACCATCTTACCCTCATTGAACTCATGAATCTTCGGAGTTATCTCGACACTCGATAATCTCTCGGATGTTTTGCTGCGGTCCGAACGACGTAAAGCAAGGCTAGTAATTTATGGGGTCGTCTATGTTTAGTGAAGACGGTGCGCGTCTGATCAGAGGATTTCGAGGCGGAATACATGCTGCTAAAAGGCCAATAGAGACTTCCGCGGTCGTCCAGAAGGTTTGGCGGGGTTGCAAAATGGTTGGTGTTGCCTTTCGAAGGATCCAAGGAGACTATACTATGTCAGTGTTCGCCATTAAGAAAAAAGTGCTGACTGCGACATTGAGAATATGCCGTGTGGGGAGCATATTAGCAAACAGCTTGGTGACGTAAAATAATCATACTATGCCAAAGACGAGTGATCTATTCAATTAAGTCAGCATTCGAATGATACTGATAGTGTATGCGTGAGAGAGCAATTCGACTCACAGCGTGCCCAGCAAAATGATGGCAGTCAACCCGACTTTGGCCCTTCTGCTTATCTGCAACTTGCGAATACACGGGTATGGCAGCGCAAGAACTGCAACATCACCTAGTAAATCCATGATAGCGAACCACGAGAGTAACCACTCCTGCGAGATATGAACATTGTGGCTTTCAAGAACTACCTGCATTAAAAAGAATGTGAGACCCCAAAGCGTGATGAGGACTATGAGAGTACTGTTCACGATTCGGAGTGATTTACGCTGGGCAAAGATGCGGCGGTAGAAGAAGAGTACGCTAAGTTTGATGCAGCTGTATGTGAATTTCTCGATGACAATAGTGGCATTGTCAATCTGTAGCGAATGTTGAGTTAGTGAAACGTTTTAAACTTCAGTAGTACAAGCTTTGTGCTAGATGTATCGGAAATATATACCTACCTTGGTCTGATGTGCAGCGCGCCAACAACAGTCGACTCGTTATCTCTTCTAAGCTCTTCTATGACAGCGGCTATGTAATGCGAGAACGATGATTCTTTTGGGCCTTTTCATATTTACACAAGCTGATTAGGAAGAAGAGGCTTTGTTATCATACCGACGATCCGCATAGCACCTTGACCAAGGACTAGGAAACAAGAGCAAGCGATCAACCAGTCATCGATCCCTACAAACGTGGGCGTAAGACGAATACGCACATGAAATCCCAAGCACACAGCTACAAAGCCAAGCAGTGGTAAAACAATGGCCGTAACGATGACACTAGCGACTCCGTACATGCTGAAAAGCAGTCCTTGATATGTTTAGAAGGGTTACTTTGCGGAGTCAGTAAGATCTCAACTAGTGTAGGATTTCGACCTGAACGACGCTGTTGCCACCACCCATATTAATTGTGGTTCAGGCGTCCATCAGCGCTCAAGAAACTCATCGATCCAAGGGGTAGCAGGTGTGCTACGCATTTCGTGCCGCAAAGGATAAACGAAACTTTGCGATGCATTTGTACGACCTCATCTACATAAACATACTTCCATTTTTGACTGAGACTTGATGTTTATTGGCTAGCAGTCTGGATGCACACCATCAGAAACAGATTCTGGGAAGATCTGGGGTCACAGTCTAGGAAGACCGCTAAGCAAGCCAATAGCTTGCGCGGATGTCCTGCTATTCCTGCACACATCCTTCAATGACATATCTATGCATACCATATGTCTCGTCGGCGAACACGGCTCCATATCACGTACCTCATTCATGTACTACCCGTCCATAAAAAGAAAAGAGGCCTTATCCTATGAACGAAAGATGACCCGCACCTTCTGATTTTTCGAATAATAATGGTGGGGTCTATACCATGCCCACACTCCTTGTCCTCCTTAAGCATGATCGAGCCTGATTACACGCAATCGTCACCCCATATTCTGAAAAGGGTTGGGGTTCAGCTCACCATGTGTTCGGGCTCTTTGATGCCATACTCCGCGGCGGAGTCTCGTGCTCTTGCTGACCGAATAGCATCGACTTGGGTGCCTGATTGAAGACATGTTGCGCCCCATCTCCCTAGGTGGAACTCATTTCACATTCAGGGTAATCTCTTCTTATACTTGAATTAGTACGCCGCTTATGAAGGACACAAGATGGAATTGGAGATCCTGAACGGATACACCATTACGTTAGCGGTATTTGTCTTGATATCTTTTCACAGATTGAATATCAGCGCCAGTTACCGTCTTCCCTCTCTTCAATCCATAAGCAATTTCAGTAAAGATGTACTCTTGGTTTGGAAGAAGATATGGCTCTCAAACCTCGGTTTTAATAGCTCATGTCTTCTTGTGCTGTCTCGCTGTGCTACTGACAGCGAACGAGATCCTTTTGGGAGACTCTTGACAGACGGTGTATATCAGCAGCATTCGGCGGAGTCTAGTGAGGGAACGGCGAAGATGTCAAGTGCGGGATTGTAAGTACTATCAGATGCGATTGGATCAACCTTGGGGAGAAGATAGCAGGGATTTGCCGGTTCTTTTCAGACTGCATGTGGTAATGGTATAACTCTTCTCCACAGAGAATGACTACTTCGATATCAGTCCCTTAGAAATGCAAGAGCAAGACGCATTCTATAACTTCGCTGGCGCCAACTCGCCTTAGGTTTTGGGATCAGTTCTGTCTGTGAAAGGGGGCAACACATTCGAGCTCCTTAGAGACTGCTACATTCACGATGTTGTGGAAAGGCAAGCAGTCACTGAGCGCGACGGCTCCCCGGCGGTGGAGTTGCATCATGTGTACATGGAACCAAAAACGCTTTGGGATAATGAATAGCTTGCAAAAGCCTAGACAAGGACTCAAAGAAACATAGACGACCCAACTTTCCGTGAGTACGGACACGGTGGTATCGCTATTCCAAGACAATCAATTACAGCACCTAGAATTTTCCACTGTTAAATTTTATGTTCGAGGTGCATTCATCAAGCAGTACAGTGAAAGAGGTAGAGCATGTCGATGAACAACCATCGCTTGCGAGCGACTTCGCTGCTAGCGATTCAGCTTTAAAGAGAACTACTCTTGAATTGCCCTGGGGATTCCGTTTACCGTAGGGCTCTTTTTACCCTGGTGGTTCCATTTGGCCTGGGTTTCGCTTTACCTTGCGTTCCATTTGCTACTGCTTGGCTTGATATTTCCTACCTCCCCCCATCTACTAAGCTGCACCCGTATGAGAGATATTTGGAGTCCAGGCAGATGTTCCATCTACAACACATTGACTCAAGGAACTGGCAGGCGTCTCTCAGTCTCACTTGATTGGTAGACATGCCGATCCCAACGTGGATTCTTGCGTGGCATGCCGGTCAGTATTCTTTCATCACCATGGAATATCGTTGTTAGACCGCCATGTCCTGTATTCTGACCAACCCACTTCCCCAACCTACGGCCAACCATCCTCCACATCCACAATTGTTTGGGTTCCATGCCAACGCCGTCACAGCGGTCTCCTCTTCGTAAATTGTACTCTTAGCCACGCTTTCCTTAGGTTTACTCCCATGTTGCAAGCCAAAATACACCATTTCTCCCTTGTAACCTTCCGTAATACGACTCATACCCTGATGAGGGCCCTGCCCTGGTCTCCTCACCCACTCATGCTTGAAGACAACTTGCTGCCAGCCTGCATCTTTCCTCCCGAGCGCTTTTCTCATCGGGTTCGTGATAATGACACTCCCATCGGCTCCACCTGCAGCGATAGAAGAATGACATTTGCCTACATCCACGATCCCCTGTCCAGGCCCCGGCGCGCTTCCCAGCTTCCCGCAGGCAATGCTGGCATAGAAACAACGCAAACCCCACAACCGTAAGGTCTCCGAGGTCTCCTCTAGAGCGACCACTGAAAGGAGGCTGTCGCAGTACGCGAGACTTGATGGTGGCGTACGTGTGCGCGTTGAAAGGACGTAATCGGTTGTAGGTGCGCGGAGAGAGGTCAGGCGAAGGTTGCCGGATAGCGAGGAAGAGATTAAGAGGGTGGGATGAGTGGGATAGGCGGTTGTGAGCGACAGTATGTAGGTCGAGTGTAGTTGGAGGAACAGCCAAGGCCCGATGTTCACATGCGTTGTTTCGTCTTCTAGGTCGTAGCCACTGAGGGACGGGAGGCTTGGGTTCCGGGATCCACCATTGGACGCATTAGCTGCTTCAGGAAATTCATTGTGCTCAGCTGGAGCAGGGGTAGGAGGCCATGCGCTATCATCTGCCGAGTTATTCGAGTGCAAATTTGGTAGCGATGAATGGGGGACTTGAGGGTAGATATTGTAGATTCCGAGGGCGCCATTGGAGTATCCAATGGCAAGATCTGTGGCCGAAAGCCAAGTCAGGCACGTGGTGACCGGTCTGACGTCTTCTTGCTCTGTAACTGCGAGAGGTAGAAGCCCCGAGCTGGCCGAGAACACTGCTGACTGGACCTTCACTATTGGTATTTGAATTGTTGGTAGCCATTCCACGTACGTCAAGCAATTGATCACGGCGAAACTTACAGTAGCTCGTATTGGCCCCTTGCCCCTTTTCAAGCTGGACGTCCAAGACCCTGGCGCAACCGTCACCCCAAATACCGGCGAGCAACCCAATAGAGATCTTGCCAAGAGCGTCTTCGTCTCTCTTGGCCCTGGGTACAGGGCACCATCTAAGTTGAGTAATTTCTCCCCATTCGGTACATAACACCTGTTTGAGTTCAGGTCGTTGGGTGGGACCCATGGTGTTGTTGGAGGATTCAAACGACCATATCTGAACACTCGAAGGAGCAGAACACGAGGGTGTGAATGCTGGAGCTTCGATTGGCGTTGTTGCGCGAGTGGAGGTCGAAGCTTCAGCAACTGCCAATGCCAGATACTGTGTATCACCGTAATGATTTGGGGCCCAATCTAGACATCTTACACGGGTACCAACATTCAACATCCAGCCAAGCCTTCGTCTCTTGCTGTTTCTGAATTCTTCTCCAGATTGTTCAGACGATTCGAAATCAGTGTCCCATGCTTCCTCGAGGCTTAGGGTTTGCGACAGTGGTAGGGTAAATACCTTCTGTCTTCCGTAAGGCCCCATAAGAAAGCTGTGACTGCTAGATGTAGTCGGAGGCAAATAAGCGACACCCTCTTCCGAGCTCAGCACTGGTACTTTTTGCTTCTTAGCAAACAAATTTCGACCTCCGTGGTCATAGTACCAGTCCCAACCTACCGTTGCTTCCATCTGACGCTTTTCGTCGGTGTGCGAGACTGAATGGCACATATTCCCTCTGCATGGTAGTGTGGGATCAGCAGCCCATTGGTCTCTTGAATTGACAACATGCAAAATGTCTTCGACGTCTGAGCCGGAAAACAGCATGACCCGGCTTCGGTCATGGTCAGTTCTCGTCGGATTCTCGAGCATACCTCGAGAATGAACGTTAGCATCTTGATTGGAAGAGTAACCCCTTGGCTTTCGCTTATGGTCTTTGGTAGTACTTCGAAGGTCACGTTCTTCTGGATCCGAGCTTGCATATGACTGGGCATCTTCATACTCTTCCTCTGGTGTCAGGATCGCCGAGCCATCAGAAACTTCGTCAGCGAGAGACTCTTCCTCTTCGTTGCCGTCGACATGGTCTTCTAAAAAATCATGGTCATTTTTTGAGTCTTGCAGCTGCTGCAGTACTTCAAGATCTTCCTCAGAATCCGAATTCAACAATGTCGAGGCCTTCAAAAGCATCGACGGTATATTTCTTGTTGGGCACTCGCTGTCTGCCAGACTTTCGGACGGAATTATTTTGAGCCATAGCCTGAAGTGCAATATTCTACTTCATCACAAAGCGCCGATTCTCTTGCCGCATTCTGTGTTTACGTGGGTTATAAGACTCGAGCTTCGGCGTTGACTAGTCAGCAATTTGCTCAAAGCCACCGTTGAAGCATAGACTTGGGCTTTGAGTTACTTTCATAATTTAGCAAGCATTGAATGGTCACTTCAATTGGCCTCTGACCTCGTCGTTGTTGTTCCCTCAGTCCGTCAGACGTGCCAAGATCGCTAAACCTCTTCGGGTTAGCGGCCCTTTGCTTAGCCTCTTTGGGTTAGAGTAGTCCGCTGACTTCGCAGCCTTCCGTAGTAAGCAGAAGGTGCTAATCCGAAGGAGCTTAGCGGACTGAGCACTCTGAGGGATTGAGGCAACAGACAGGAGGCCTCAGAGTCATCAATCTACTCACTCGCTCACTTACTGGTCCTTCGCAAGCTCGTTAGCGGTTAACGGTGCTCGTGGTTTGAATACTACTCTGGCCGCTCTAGTTATTCCTTTGGTTCGTCATGACCTCTCTACCTCCTCAGCGCCAACAGCCCTCCCAACAGCGCCGATCGTCGCCTGAAGCCTCATCCTCGCAACAACACCGGAGATCAAGCATACCTCAATCTACGACTTCGGAAGACTCACAAACTGTTCTACTAAACCACCCCTCGTCGTCGGAATCCTCTCCGGAGCCAGAGCCTCAGCCGAAGCAACAAGCGAGGCCGAAAATACAAACAGCGGAATCAAATAAGGAACCTCGAAAATGCTGGATATGCTTTGCGGACGAGACAGAAGATACTCCAACTTCTTCTGAGTGGCGGTCACCTTGTCCATGTTCTCTGACAGCTCACGAGTCGTGCCTCCTGGACTTTGTGGCGGACCTGGAAGCCCCACAAAACAGGAAGAGCTATGGCCCTCCGAAGATAGAATGCCCGCAGTGCAAAGCCAAGATCACCATAGCTCGGCCTCGTAGTCTTATTGTGGAAGGTGTGCGAGCAGTGCAGCGCGCTGCTGCACGACTCATCTTGCCCTTCACTTTCGTCACCTTGTATGTACACTTCGGACCCCGTTCTTCCTCATCCGAACGACTCTTCGAGTTGCAAGACATATTCCGGATGCAGAAGACCCTTGACACCTCTCCGAACTGTCTTGTTACTCGGCTTTGCCTCGAAGAAGTAAGGCTGACTCCGAATTTAGGGCTGGAACGGTAGTCACGGGATGTCGGATGCACGGGTTTAGCACCATCTACCTTTTATTTGGCCCTGAGGACGCCGAGCGTTTGTTAGGAATCGATAATGCCGTCGGTATCTACAGCAGATGGGCCCTGGGTCTGCCCTTTATTCCCCTCGCACTCATAGCTGCGAGGACCAGATACGCTGACAACCTCTTACCTATCCTGCCAATATTCTATTTTGCGTCGACTGGCCCGCAACGGGACGGCCCACTTTGGCCACCAAGTGCTTCAATGACCGTGGCTATCTTACCCTACATTCGCGCGGCGTACAATGAATTCTACGACAGAGTATGTGCGCCGAGGGAGAAGGCTTGGATCAAGCAGATCCAACCGCGAGCTGGTGATCATGAAGGAGACGAAGAGCATGAACAAAATCAAGAACAAGCAAATGAATTCGAGGATGGTATGGACATCGGGCTTGATCTACAGGTCGAGATTGTTGAAGAGGAGGAAGGCCACGAAGAAGGGCAGCCAGCAGGTAACGCTCCGGAGGAAGAGCAGGGCCCCGCCAATCAAGGTCAAGACCGAGTTCAAGATCAGAATCCGAACCAGAATCGGCCTGCGGAAGGTAACCAAGCTCATGTCCCAAATGTACAACGGCGTTTACACCACCATCAACATCAACACCAACACCAAAATCAGAACGGGGTACAGGGTCTCGTCCTGAATTTCTTCTCTCTACCTCAAACCATCATGGGTGCTCTACTCTTCCCTAGTATCTCTGCGGCCATGGGTGCTCTGCTTCAAGTAGCATTACCTCGTTCTTGGACAACACCACCAGGCCGCTGGGATCGATATCCAGCTGGTTTCTTGCAGTCTCGCTTTGGGAGGAGCATCGTCGGAGGGTGTTTGTTCGTTGTGTTGAAGGATACGCTCATGCTATACTCGAGGTATAGATTGGCACAGGACCACAAAAGGAGAAGGGTGGTCGATTATGATGCGAAGAAAGGGAAGAAGGCCGGTGCAACTAGGTAATGATAATTCGGTTGCATTAGGACAGCGCTCAATGGGCGAAGAAGATGGACACATGGATGGCACTTCTTTGAGGATGGCAAGCCTGCGATAGTGATAGCAGGGTAGACTTAGCTCTGGGATTAGTTCATCTGAATAATGTTCATCAATGAAATTTTTGTAGCCACCATTTAGTGATCTGCATTGCAGTGATTGTACCTACCTTACCACCTTACCTACCTACCGTACCGTACTAAGTCTTACTCGAGGCGGCGTGCCATGCCCATTCTGGATTAGTCTCTTTTGACATCCATCAGAGAAGTAACATCTCTGGTGTCCTGGGTGCCAGTATCAGCGGAGCAAAGTAATGTGTTAACTCTACAAAAAAACAAGCAAATCGAGATGAGATACCTTCGATGTGTCTCAGACTGATTATATGGATGTCTCGAAAATGACAGCATATCCTTCCTTGGTTGACATTTGTTGGCGACAAGCGCATCCGCTGATGGCTAAACCCCATGTCTGCAAGACGTTCGCGCTGGAGGCATAAGATGTCGGCAGTACCGGAGGATGAGGAATCACTCTTAGCTTCTGGCCGAGAATCAGAAGACCTTTCTCGCGGGTTCGGAAAGACAACAAGGTGGCAGGGCAGATGCCGTTCACTTTTCCGACAGCGCGGGATTGGGGCCGGAGTTGCGACCATCATGACATTGGCTACACTTACTGCAGGCTTCATAGCCCTCTGGATGCTGTATGTATATCATCCTTGAACTTCTTGATGTTATTTCTGACAGTCTAGATTCTCCAGAGAATCTGGAGCGACTGCGGGTTGTGACTCCGTTCTGGAGGGCTACCAATGTCAACCAGAGCTTTCTCATGCTTGGGGACAGTATTCTCCATATTTCAAAGTGCCATCCGAGATCTCTTCTGACGTACCATCTCATTGTCATGTTGCCTTTGCACAGGTACTTTCTAGGCACGGGGCTCGAGATCCTACCATGTCAAAGACCTTGGCTTATTCTCAAGTCATCGGAAAAATCAAAAGCAAAGTGAGGATCTTTCAAGGCGATTTTGCTTTCCTTGCCAACTACAGCTACACATTGGGCGCAGACCAGCTCACCGACTTTGGAAAGCGAGAACTAGTAAATTCAGGGAGGGCTTTCTTTAATCGATACGAAGATCTTGCCAAGAACACCCTACCATTTGTCAGAGCCTCGGGTCAGCCGCGTGTCATTGACTCCGCTCAAGAATTCAACAAAGGGTTTCATCGTGAAAAGACAGCTGGAGGAACCCAGGATGACGAGTACCCGTATAGTGTGACTGTTATCAGCGAGGCTGACGGTTCGAACAATACCCTGGATCACGGGCTTTGCACCGCTTTCGAGACCTCTAATATTAGCTCCACCGCTCAAGCCACATATGCCTCCGTATTTACTCCATCGATCACTGCACGTCTGAACGCCAATCTTCCAAACGCAAGCCTCACCCTTACAGACACAATTTTAATCATGGACCTGTGCCCATTCGAGACGGTGGTTTCATCGTCCAGCAACCTATCTCCTTTCTGCGCTCTCTTCACTCGAGCCGAGTGGAAGCAGTATGATTACTACCAAACACTGGGCAAATACTATGGCTATGGCGCTGGTAATCCGCTTGGACCTACGCAAGGTGTTGGATTCGTCAATGAGCTTGTTGCGCGCCTAACGGGGAAGCCGGTAGTTGATCATACGAGTGTCAATCGAACGCTTGATACAAACCCCAATACTTTCCCCCTGGGAAGGAGCCTGTATGCAGACTTCGGGCACGATAACGACATGACTGCCGTCTTTGCGGCGCTAGGACTGTATAACAGCACCCTTCCTCTGAGCACGACTCATACGATGACTGTGGAAGAAATGCACGGGTATTCGGCCGCTTGGACTGTGCCTTTTGCGGCCCGGGCGTACTTTGAGAAGTTGCAATGTGATGGGGAGGAAGAAGAAATGGTGAGGGTGCTGGTGAATGAGAGAGTGCTGCCCTTGGAGAGTTGTGGAGGCGATACACTGGGCAGATGTATGCTTGGTAGATTCGTCGAGAGTCTCGGCTTTGCGCAAGCTGGTGGGTATTGGAACCAATGCTTTGAGGAATCAGGCGAAAGAGGCGACGTCGAAGTGGCTTAGTAAATCTCCCCAACCTTCGTGTTGTTCGGTCTGAAGGCTAGCACAGCTCAATAAGCGGCATCATGGCGGTATCTCTCCATTCACAATGACGTTTCGAGGGATATCAATACTCCGAAACGAGTAATTTGGGCTTTCCACCGCTTACATGCGCAATATCAGCGGGCAATTACCCATTTGTCACCCGGATCCCGAGAGCTTGTAATTGAGATTTGCCCACAAAGCTGCCTCATCATGACACCCTTGTGGCTTGCTCCTAGGATACAAGGCCTCGATAATTTGACGATGCTGCAGGTATTCTTACCTTCGTTAAGTCAATGAATGGGGATCTAAACCTCCTTCGACGATCATCTTGTCAGCTCAGGGGATTTCAATTTAGGAAGCTTGTCAACTCATGATGATCTCAAAGGCCACTGACTTGCTTTAATCGAGAACTCCAGAAATCTCCTGCCATAGAGAACGATTGCAGAGATGATAATTCACTTTTCTGGAATAGCGGTTCTGGCCGGTATGAAGACTGTAATTGACATCAAAACAGAATCCTTCGCTAGATCTGACATCCATATCGATTAATCACGGCTTCGTCCTACCGAATAATTCGCTTTCACAGATATCCTGTCTTCTCTTAAGACAGCTTGGGCATGACTTTGGTGATTGTATTATTCAAGTCCGGGCGTTTGCCGTCACTTGTTTGGTAACGAGTTCTATATCTTGGTCAACCCTCAGGAAATCTCATCACACCTATTGACGCTTGGAAAGGGGTTTTAATTCTCATGCTCAAACTTTAAGAGTCAAGCATCCCCTACTGTTAAGTCTTGCGGACCAAGTTGACATTGTCCACCCGACAAAGAACCTTCTCCGAAGCTTCATGCGTAGGACGAGGATGAGACTGAGCGTTCTGCCCTAATTTGTCCGCCACGTCGTCTAAAATTCAAGCCGTAATCCTCTCAGTCGAAGGCTTGCTATGAGATGCATAACAATAGATAGGTAACAGCTCTCGGGGAGGCCAATTGGTGACTTCCAGAGTGAAATAAATCAAGGCATGGACTGGGGAGAATCCATTCGTCCATGTTATATATAAAAGTCACTATTTCATCTGCGGCTCTGTGGTACGACTAACTGATGCTTTCGAAGGCGTGCACATGTTGGCAGGATTTTAAGTCAATTGCTCACTAAGTCATCGAAGGAGCTCGATGGACACGAATTTGACCGGTGGTGATCCGTGAATGCGGGCAAATGGCGGTCGGTACTTCTCCTTCAGATTGCTTTCACGGCTATTTATACCCATCATTTGATCACACTTGCACGGGATCAATGACTGCACCATTCTAGAGCAACCAATACCCTATCAAGCGAAGAGCAAGAAAGAGCGACCACTGCGGCGCCTCAAATCCGACAAGCAACAGCGGCGAACAGTGTATTACCGAGTCACCCCTGTTCTGCTGGGCTCTTGGTCTTCCAGGACTTGGTCAAGCAGAAGGGTCTGAATACGTGATTTGTACGAAGCAAACAGTGCCAGACAACAGAAAACCTTGTCACACAGTTAACGAGGAGGAAAATGTCACTCGTTCAAAAATTTCTCGTAGCAGCCGCAACGTTCTGCGAATGTTGATCATTTTTGGTGTCTACGTATCAAGAGTGAATGTTCACACAATTCAGGAGTTGCATTGTTCAAACTCCGGGTTTCAATAGGGGCCATTTTCAAAGGCATTGTTGCGCACGTTTTGACAATAGGGGTCCGCTAAAAACCAACCGAACGACGGGCGAAGTGGGTGCGACGAAATCTCCAAATTGATCACAAAGTGGAAATTCACTCAATTGAGACCTGGTATTGACGATCTGTTGTCCTATTGTCTATTCCCAAATATCTTGCTTTTGTCAGATATAAAGGTAAGTGCTCGTCCGTTTTTTTTTTTGCCTTGCCTATATGATCAACGTAACCACATCCTACTGCTCACCCACCACGCACATTCTTCTTTGATCTCGTCACCCCATTAATAAAATCCCGCTCGCTGGTCGAGTGCATGAACACTGTCCTCTTACGGTCAATCACAACATCGAAATGGCAGCAACAACTGGCTGGAAGGACGACTTGGAGGTCCCTCACCCCTTCCCGGTCGCTTCGAACTTGCCAACGAATACACCGCCCCTCGCCGAATCTGCTGTTTCTTCCTTTTCCGGCTCCAGCGGCATCCGCAAATCTACCAGTATGTTGGTATTCGTCCGTTCAGTCCCCCACTAACCTGTGTAAAGTTGACATGAAGAAGAAGAAGGAGACACACCTTCGTATCTCAGGCCCTGCCCCTGCTCACCGTATCCGGGCCATCTATGACCAGAAGATCGCCGCATTGGAAAATGAGGTGAATTGCCTGAGAAACTGGTGGTGGGTGGACATGATGGATCGCCCGGACAAACGAGACTGGGGCCAGGACGGCCGTTGGAGCGAAATTTACAAGAGGGAGCACTGGCTCCGAGGGTTGGAGTTGGCAGCAAACGGGTGGGTCAAGGCTGACTTCGCAAGGGAGAAGATGATGCGGGCAGACATGAGAGCCAAGGAGAGGGAGGCAAGGAAGGCCAAGGAAGCGGCGGAGAAAGCGAAACGGGGAGCTGGCCACCGCGAAAGTTGTGCTAGCTGCGGTGAGAAGGGAGCTGGAGGAGAAGAACGATCAGGTCGCAATCGACCGCCAGTTGGCTATGACTTTATTGGCTGCTACACGGTAGCGGAGGAGAGACATTGGGCTATGCTCGTTAACTGTGTGACAAGGTTTTCTGTTGTGCTTGTCCGTGGCCCTTGGGAGGACCTGTCACGGTGGCTGGATAGCAGGCAAGCTGTCAAAGAAAGTAACATTCTGGAGCGCTAGACCCCTACTCACGTAGCTTTTGGGCATCGACCCGGTAGCGTTGGTCACTCATGACAGAAATGGCCCCAGAAAGAGCGCTAAACAGCCTAGGAACTTCCTCGTTGATGCTGCTCTGGTCGAAGGTTTGAGGGTTGGTATTGTCTCGACTGTCATTTCTTTGACACCTATCCCAATAGCAACCCTTGTGACATTCGAGAGGTATGAAAACTCGCTGCATGGGACTTGACACGATGAGAAACTGTTGACTATATCCAGCATTGTGCTCTTCCGCTGTCTTAAGTATCACGTGAAACGAAGGGGGATTTATGCCACATTTCCAATCCATCAGCTAGTCTCTTTACCTTCACGACGTCATCCCAGAGCGCTCCTTCTGTACATGACATCATGTCCCATAGTCCTCAGATACTAACAAGGTTGCAGATAATTGCTCGGCACCAACCCTGGTCTGCTCTTCTTGCCTGTCGCCTCCGCCTCCCACCATCCATCATCTTGCAGTCTCAGAACTGCTAAGACATCACCCTTTGCGAAGCTCAGCTCCTCCGCTATAGCGGCGCGATACATATACAATGCTCTTGCTGTATTAGTGTATTAGCATGATTGTCGCCACAGTATCTCTTCCATCATGGTCACAAAGATACGCAATGTCCACAGGTGGAGGGACTCACCAAAATGCAAAATTGGTCTTCCGTCTTGAGTGTACTTCCGTCCGTCCGCTGTGCTCCTACTCCTAATTCTGCTAGCTCCGTGATCTGGCTGCTGTGGCTGCCCGCCGTAATAGCTGATTGGTCGCCCTCCGTTTCCTCGCCCTCTTTGACCGCCGCTACTGACATCTCCGTTGGAAAGCTGCATTGCCATACCGCCGCTGCTATTTGGCCGTTCTTGTCTTGCGTACTGTGGTTGTGGCGAGGGTGCCCGGCCTACGTCGTCCGGTGAGTTGTGCTGAGAATAGAGGGGCTTTGTAGGGCTCGCGCTGGGGCTTTGCCTTGGGCGGCCGACATTGTTATACGGATTCGGGCTTGCAGCTCGTGGATTGCCCTGCTGACCTTGCCCTTGGTATCCAGGTCTTGGGCTAGTGCTCCTCATAGGACGAGGTGATGTCGCGCGAGGCATCTCAGGCCCGCTACCACGGGTACCAGGGCGAGAAGAACCGTACATTTCTTGATTCTGGCCAACATATTTGCGAGTGGTCGACTGCATCTGCGCAGAGGTGAAGGCCGGTTGCGGAGCATCAAGACGTCTGACAGATTGGTCGGAGTAAGAGGGTGGTGGTGTGCCTCGTTGCGCAGCTGAAGTATCTCCATTCTGCATTCCGGATGCGCTCGGAGGTCCAGGGGTAGCAACGCCCGCATAACGGTCTGCTGACATGCGGACTGAGGATTCTTTGTTGACACCTTTAAGTTCAGCGAGAGCAGCGGCGATGGGGTCTAAGTCCTTGACGGGAGAGTGCATGTTCCTTGGAGCGGGCTTGTTGCGGTTGGAATCAGGCGAAGCAACATCGAAGACGTTGGGTCCAACGTTCAACTGGAAATTGGCTCTTGGATCGACGGGCTCGGGACTTCCTGAGTAACGGTCATGTGAGTTTCGAGCATGGCCGTACTGGCGAGTTGGGCTAGAGTCATCATGCCGGCTATTCGAAGAACCCCAAGTGTTCCGAGCAGTAGGGGTAGCTATTGCTGGAGCCTCTTTCTCGTGCTTGCTCTTTCTACGGAACGGGCTGTTGCTGAAGAAACCACTTCTCTTCTTCTGGATCTGTTTCGTCGGGCTCATTGCAGGCACCATTTGACCTTCGCCGTGCTTGATAGGCGATTGCTTTCCGCTCACAGGCTCCTGACTCGAAAAGGACGTAGGATTTGAGTACTCACTCTGAGAGTCTCGACTTGATGGTCTTACAGGGCTGGCAGCAGAGCTACGCTCAGAAGGTGGTGCAGTTCGACAGAACATAGTCATTCCGTCGGTAGGATATTCGTTGTGGGGCACAGTGGGCAATTCATCTACCTTGTGCTGATAAGGAGCCTGCGTCTGGGCCTGTCTTCGATAGTCGATCAATGGAGGTAGCTGTTGCATGGCTTTCTGTGGGGTCATGGTCGTCTCACGACTCGGAGGTGTATTCGTCTCAAGGTGGCCCATGCGTGCAGCCAAATCTGACTGAGGATCGTGGTGGGATTCGAACGTTGAGGGTTGAGGAGAAGAGCTGCGGAAAGCAGGATTGATGGTCCTCTGGAACTGAGCGACTGAATAATCGTCTTCTGAGGCTTCCGAAACATTGTCATTGACATCGCCACGACAGAAGTTGATATACTTTGGAGGATCGGGAATCTCTTGCCCAGTCCCTTTCTCCTGAATGAAACCAGAGATGTCCTTTTCGACTTCGCACCCTTCAAGTGAAAGCCGTATCTTCTCGCACGACTTGGAAAAGTTAGCAAAGCCTTAGATCGAGCTTTGATAGACACTGACAGCGTCATCGCTAACACAAACAGTCGAGGCCACGTTTGCAAAAGTCCACAAACTGCTCTTCATAAAGTCAAGTCTCTCCTCCTCAAGATCTTGAAATTTCTATGACCATTAGCTGCGCTCAACCTCTACAGAGTGCAATGTTTCTCACATCACATGCAGCCTTCCAGTCTCTATTCCATCGTCCTGTCGTTTCTTCAAGTATTTTAACGGCTGCTTCATACTCGTTGCTTGTGGTAGCTAATTGGATCTGGGTCTTCTCCATCTTGGCTTTGTTCTTGCGCTCTTCCTGCCCCATTACCATATGGCCTTGGGCTAAGTAGCCTTTTATCTTCAGACAGTCCTGTTCATACCGGTCTCGAGACTACTTCAGGTCAGACAGAAGCTTCGGAGTCTCGATTATGTTTGCGCACCTTGTTCACCGCTTGAGTCTGCTGTTGCTTCTGCTTGAAAAGTTTCTCGATACCAGTCTGTACAATCTTTCTCCGCTCTTTCATTCCTCCGGCAAACGCAGCCAACGGTTCTTCTAACTCGCTTTTCATTTGGCCTGCGATCCCCTGATGCGCTTTTCCCATGGCTTCGACTTCTCCGCGCATGACGTCGAGGGAGGCTCGTAGAGTACCGGCTTCTGACGAACCGAGCGGTTTGCGACATAGCGCAGTCATCTTTCGGGCATAATCGTCTTCTATCGCAGCTCGAGCTAAACACATGTGAGCCTTCGACTCCATTCGAAGTTGCGCTCCGGTGTGTACTGTTGTAGAACGCCTTCAATTCATCGCAAGTTGCTTTCCCATTTTGCATACGCTCTAGCAGTGGCTGAACACCAGCGTCATCCTTGCCCCAGAAATTGTTCGCGACTGCCAACATCAGCGCCATTTCCCCAAGTGCACGTTCCATATTCTTCTTACAGGATAGGGAAACGCTGGGCCCTTCTGCGACAGTTCCAGGCATTCTGCCGACGTGCTGGGGCGTCGATCGCCCGGTCCCCCAATTATTCTTCAAGTACAGTTGTTAACCTCGAACGTCAAACTTCTTGAAAAATGACGGACTTGATTGTATGCAAATTGTATGTGAACTGTATATGAATTGTAAGACAGTAATATAATTACATGGATAGGAATGATACTCAAAGGCTAGCCTTTATTTTTCATCTTCCATAAGCTCAAGATTTTTAAACACGGCTGTTGTCCCAGAGACAAAGGGGGGGGAGGCTTATACTGAATAGGCTTTAAACCAGATAGTTCATCTTCGGTTAGCGGCGCCAAGTCCTTTCGGGGTTGAGCCTCAGAACATTGACCTTTTTCTACTTACATGCCTCACTTCTGTACTCTATTCGAATGACATCAAGCTCTCTCCTTCCCCCTCTCTTGTTCTCTTGTTCCGCCCAAACAGTGATCCTATATCCACAGTCACCAGATCCCGTCAGGATCCTTACGAATGTTTGTCTATCCTAGATGACCAGCTTCCCTCCCCCTCAGCCTGCAGCTCAGAACTCGATTGCTTCCAGTACAAACAGGAATTCGGGCGCACAGCCAGTGAGGGGACAACAGTCAGCCTGGGGGCTACCTGCCCCGGGAACAAGCGCTCGCCGTGGGCTCACTCCTTTGTCAACTAATCTTGGCTCCTCGTCGCTTGAATATTCAGGGCGCCCAAGTCACACCTCATCCTCCTCGCCATTCACACCATCCTTCTCGTCCGTTCTCAACTCCTCAACACAGAACGAAAACAGCAGACAATCATATCCCTCCTCTATAGCAGCGACAACCTTTCCTTCACTGCAATCTGGATCTCAACAAGCTCCATCAGGTCAGTCGCTCTTGTCACCTCGGTCAAGAGCCATCACGCCATCTTCGACTCCATATTCGGCGTCCTCCGCCGCGGCTTCGACCACCGCATCTCAAGCTGGAGGAGGTGGGGGTAGTGGTGGCGGAGGAAGCTCTAGGCATCAAACTTTCTCTCCTCCATTACCACAATATAGTTTGAGCTCTCCCACAACCAACGCCTTTGATCGACCATTCACGGGGTCAATCTCCTCTTCGGCTGCGTCTGGCCAATCCTCTGTATCTAAGATTGTCGTGACTCAGGTCTTTCTGCTGCTGGGCTCTATAACGGAGAAGGAAGGTAAAGCAAAGTGGGACGCCCAAGCAGAGGCTATCCACAAGGTATGACTCTCCAAACCTCAGCCTCCAATGATTTGCTCTGTGTAGCTTTATTGTTGACCGTTTCGTTTGTAGCTCGTGGACTCGAACGGCATGGAAGTCTTCTCTAAATATTTTCGTCGCCTCCTTGTTGGGAACTCTCCCCAAATATTCCCAGGTACCAATCGCAATGTTGAAAATCCCAGCAACTACTACCTATTAGTGCAAGAGATAGAGAAGATAACGCAAGATTCTGAGCAAGCTCCAAAAATTGCAGAGATAATAGACACTTCTGAAGGCGATATCTTTCGTGACTTTGACCTTGCGACGTTCATGAATCACTTCGGACTAGATCCGTTGGCGAAGACTTTGCTGGCTTCAGCTTTTACGCACGTCTCGAAAACAGATCTGAAGGCTAAGGGTATTCTCCAAACCACGTCGTATGTCGGCTTCTGTTACTGAATCTTTGCAGCTGGAGCCATACTTCTTGAGAATTTCGACGGCATCATTGCAAGCCTCGCAAATCTCGAAAACGACAACTACGATGTCGCTCCTTCGTTACTCGCAACATGCGCCCTCAGATTCTTCGAAGATTTACCCCAAGATTCAAGAGCAAATATTGACCTGAAGCGCCTGGGCTACGCGCTGGAGCATCGCTATTCTCAAAAAGGCATAACAGTGCCATCGGAAGTACGATCAGTACTCTTCTTATTCAACCTGTTAGAAATGAAGTATCACCTGGTGAAGGAGATTCATCTCCGTGGCCCTCAAGTAACGAGCAGTCCTACAGCCGCAAAAGAATTTCTATCACGGCATACGGATGAAACCTTGGATGAGAGACAGGTAGCCGGTGCACTTCTCTTCATGGTGCTGATCCCAGCGCGACAGCAATACTCTCCTGCTGTGTTTGTATCTGCGGTTCACGACTACGTGGAGCGTTTCTTTGACTGGCAGACAGTGGTTCGGGAGCTGGATCTCAAAGGTCTTGAGGTCTCAAGGGACCAATTCCTCGCTCTATATAATGCACTGCTCCCAATGTCTCAGGAGAACGCTCAATTTGACATCCAGCAACTTTGGGGAGGTCGATGGCGCAACCCCCAGACACAGGTCTCATTCATCCGAGCTTTCCTATCGTGTCAGCCATCAGAGCTCGATGCAACGAACATACCCGACCTACGCCCAGCTTACGATGCCCATGCGTTATTGGATGCCCCTGAGAACGTTGCGCAGCATGCCGAAAGAGCAATACGAGACACGATGATCTCATTAGATGCAGTCACGGCTATGTTCGATCTCATCGTTCGCCCTGATGAAATGCCGTCTCAGGAAGTGGAGGCACTATTGGCGGAGATTATTCGTGGCAAAGAGGCACTGTTTCTTTGCTCGTCTGCAGGGATCGCAAAGCCATGGAGCAAAGGACAGGAGTACATCATGTCAAGTCTATTGAGGATCTTCCTGGACAAGGAGCGACCAGATCACAACTATGTTCTTCACTCACTGTGGAAACAAGACAAAGGATGGGTCGCGACGAAACTCGTCGAAACCCACATCGACGATCCGCTTGAATTAACCATGATAATGGATCTTGCACGGGAGCAAGAGTGGTTGGTGGACTTGTTCACACTCATGAATGGATTTGGCCTAGATCTAGCTGCGCTAGCACATCGCGAAGGCCTCCTTGACCTTGAAAGTTGGGCAGATGACAAAATCGCACAGGATGCCAGTGGATTCGTTATGGGTGTTTTCAAATTCTTGATGCTGAAGGCCCAGGACGAGCTCCGAATCGCACGAGACGAACAGTCGGAGCCGCGGACGGTGAGCCTGGCCATGAAGACGGTCTATGATTTCCTGGCCATGCTAGACCAGCATATGACAGATAGATCCGAGCTGAAAGCACTCCAACGACAATGCTTACAGGCATACCCAAGATTGATCATCTATTGTGAAGGGATAGAAGAGAACGTTGATGTCGACTGCAAAGAGAGCAACCGATTACCAAAAACTGCGGACCATGAGATGCAAGCGCTATACAAAAGGATGTACAATGGTGACCTGAAGGTAGAGAACATCTTGGAGTATTTACAAGAATGTAAAGCCTCCAATGATCGGAACAAGGTTGATCTCTTTGCTTGTATGATACACGGGCTCTTTGACGAGTTTTCATGTTTCGGCGAATACCCCCTAGGCCCGCTAGCAACGACTGCCGTGCTGTTCGGTGGTATCATCTCAGTCGGCCTCATATCAGATCTAACCCTTCGAGTGGGTCAAGAGATGATTTTGGACTCCGTCCGGGACTATCCGCAGGAAGCGTCAATGTACAAGTTCGGCCTTCAGGCATTGCTACATGTTCTTGATAGGCTTCGAGAGCCGGAGTGGACCGAATACTGCAATCGACTGGCGCAAATTCCCGATCTTCGTGGTACCGAGCCGTACAGAAGAGCCCTCGAGGTGCTTTCACAAAATGGTTCTCAAGGACCGGATGATTCAAATGCTGTCAATGGCTTAGCGGATGGAATAAGCCTTCCAAACGGCGACATTGACGACTTCCTTTCTCCAGACACAACCTTCCGCTTCAAATCCGTCAACGCAGAGCCCTCTTCAGCTTATGATGAGCCTGACGAAGAGACACAAGAAAAAGTCGTCTTCTTCTTTAACAATGTTTCTGAGCAAAATCTGAAGAGTAGATTGGGTCAGCTCCAGGAAGCGCTCCAGGACAGGCATCATCAATGGTTCGCCTTCTTCCTTGTTGAGGGGCGTGCCAAAGTCGAACCAAATTATCAGCCGCTTTACCTTGACATATTGAACCTCCTTGGCAACAAAGTTCTATGGAATGAAGTCCTTCGAGAAACCTATGTCAGTGTCCAGAAAATACTCAACGCCGAGTCCACAATGCAATCTGCATCCGAGCGAAAGAATCTAAAGAACCTTTCTACATGGCTGGGGTCTTTGACGATTGCACGCGACAAACCAATAAAGCATAAGAACATCTCCTTCTTGGACTTCCTCATCGAGGGTCTCGAGACACAGCGATTGATCCTCGTTATTCCGTTTACCTGTAACGTCCTGGCACAAGGCACAAGGTCGATCGTATTTAAGCCACCGAACCCTTGGGTTATGGAAATAATCGCAGCCTTACTCGAATTATACTTCCATTTCGATATCAAGCTGAACCAGAAGTTCGAGATTGAGGTTCTCTGTAAGGAATTCGGCATGGTTGTGAACGAGGAGGATGCTTCGACGACGATTCGAAACAGACCTCTCCACGACGAGGACTTGCCGAGTAGTGTGCTACCCGACGGGCTGGACGGCTTCGACGATATGAATTTGAGTGGAATTAGCCGGACCGGTCGAAGCTCAAGGTTTGATACTGACACATTGTCTTCTGCTTTGCCGGATCTGGAATCTGTGCTCGTGTTTCCGCCAGCCACCGGCAGCCCTGCTACTCAAGCTCGACTACGTGACATTGTTCAAGAGGCCGTCAAACGCGCTATCTTGGAGATCATCGCTCCGGTTGTGGAGAGATCAGTCACCATCGCAACGATCGCAACTAGTGCTCTGATTCATAAGGACTTCGCTCGCGAATCGGACGAAGATCGAGTGCGCAGAGCTGCACAACAGATGGTGCGCCAACTGTCTGGAAGTCTTGCCCTCGTTACTTGCAAAGAGCCCCTCAAGATGAGCATGACAAATTACATCCGCATGGCGCAGCAGACAGATTTTCCAGACCAAGCATTTCCTGAAGGTGCTATTCTGATGTGCGTGAATGATAATCTGGACACGGCATGCAACATAGTAGAGAAGCAAGCTGAAGAGCGATCTATGCCCGAGATCGAGGCTCACATCGAGGCTGAGATAGCACAGCGACGACAACATCGGGCCGAGCACCCCAGCGAGCCCTACATGGATCCAGCTTTCAATCGGTGGGCCGGATTCATCCCAGATCCCTACAAGCAGGCATCTGGCGGTTTAAATCAAGAGCAAATGGCAATCTATCTTGAGTTTGCCAGGCAATCCCGGGGACCCGCAAGCCACACTCAAACTGCTTCAGCAGACAGCGGGAGACAGCTGCCCGACGTACTACAGGAGGCATTTGCATCAGTGCCGAATGTCCACACTCCCGCCGAGACGCTACCAATGCCACACCAGCATTCTCAGCAGCAGCAACAGACCGGTCGTATGCTCCCGCCGCCGGTGCCTAATTTGATGGCCGCAGCCCAGACAAATGGATACGCGGATCTTGACGCCGTTCAGGATCGCTTATCCCAGCTCCTTGGTGAAACCAGTCGAATGGTGAAGGAAAATCCAGATCGATCTATGAGTGAGATACAACGAGACCGTTGTTTGGTAGAGGTCCTTAGCCAAGCATGGGACCTGATTGCCTCGTCTCCAGATACCATTGCCATGAACTGTGCCGAGGAGATCTGCAAAGGGATCTATGGGAATTCCATGATACGTCTCGAGATCGAAGTGTTCGTGCATTTACTGGCACGATTGTGTCTGACGTACCCAAGCATCAGAAAGGAGGTCGCGATATGGGCAATGAATTTAGAGGAACAGAAACTTTTCAACATCGATGTAACGGCCGCACTGGTCAAGGTTGATCTTTTGCAACTAAAGCAACTCGACATGTTTTTGACCGGTTTGATCTATGACCGGGAGGAGCTTGCGCTTGAAGTCTTGTCCGACATCATGGATGCCTTGCTGCTCAACGACCATCCGACGGCACTACGGGCCGATTTTGCGAGCAGCTTAGGTGCTCTAGGCCAATGGCTCATGGAGGATCCCGCCCTGATCAAGGCCGAGGAACTTGTCCAACGACTGAAAGAGTGGGGAGTCAATGCGACTGTCGACGTCAGACCCGACGAGAGTCTTATTAGAAAGCATCAAATGCAGTACATATTCGCAGAATGGGCTGCAATATGCGATGCTTCGCCAAAAAGCCCTAGCGAAAATATCTTCCCAGCCTTTATATCACAGTTGCACCAGAAACAGTTGGTCAGCTCACAAGAGGATATGTCTGTGTTCCTTCGATTCTGCATTGACGACGCGATGGATAATTACGGCCATGCTAGTCTGAATGCTGATGGGAACTCGGACGAACCGTTTTTCAAGGTCGATTGGTTGGCCAGGCTCATTGTGCTACTGGTGAAGAACCAAGGCGAAATCAATGGGTCTGTGAAACGTAACAAGGCCGCGTATATGAATTCAATCTTGGCCATTCTTACCTTGATAATCAACAACCATCACGTCATGCAAGGAGAGCGCTTCAACCAACGGGGTTTCTTTCGCCTCCTTTCGAGTATTCTGTGCGACTGGCATGACTTTGGGCGAGAAGGAGATACACCGGACCGAGACATGCTCATCGTCTTCGCAAACAACTTTCTGATGTTGACACCTCATCACTTCCCAGCTTTCGCCTACAGCTGGCTTATGCTGATCTCGCACCGGCTTTTCATGCCCAGCCTGTTGAAGCTCTCAAACGATGAGGTGAGCTATGCTCTCTCCTCTACGCACTGCTTTACTAATATCTGGCAGGGTTGGGACTCATTTGCCAAGCTCATGGAGGCAGCGCTGTCGTACATCTGCCAGTTTCTGAAGCCGAGCACCATCACACCTCTCGCAATGGACCTCTACCGAGGCATACTCCGCATTGTTCTCATCTTGCACCACGACTTCCCTGAATTCTTGGCGGAAAATCACTTCCGCCTCTGCAACTCTATCCCACGGTACTGCACGCAGCTTCACAATCTTGTGCTCAGCGCCTATCCGTCTTCCTTTCCAGAGCTCCCTGATCCATTCGTGACAGGACTAAAGGTAGATCGTCTAGAAGAGATGAGAAAAGCCCCCAGGATCGTTGGCGATTACACTGGACCTCTCATTCAAAGCAACACCAAAGATGTCATCGATGCATCGCTAAGGAGTAATGAGATCTCGAGTGACAATCTTACTCATCTAGCTAACGCAGTGTACACGTCGATTGATCGTGGCCTAGCTGTGGATCCCTCTCTTCTACACGCTATCGTCTTGTACATTGGTCAAAGCGCAATTGCGACGGCTGGGCAGAAGGGCGGTCAGCCATTTACCGGTGACTCTCCTCAAGCCTCTTTAATGACCAAGCTGGCGAGGGAGCTTCATCCAGAAGCACGCTACTACTTCCTTAGTGCTATGGCTCACCAACTTCGCTATCCCAACAGTCATACCCACTACTTCAGCTATGCTCTCCTCCACCTTTTCGGAACAGATCTGGCGGATCAGCAGGAATCGGATGTGCGCCAGCAAATCACTCGAGTACTGCTTGAGCGTCTCCATGTGATCAAACCACATCCATGGGGCCTTGTCATCACAACATTGGAACTGATCAAGAATTCGGACTACAATTTCTTCCAGTTGCCATTCATCAAAGCTTCACCATTGGTAAATCTCTACATACGATTTTCTACGAATGAGTGCTAACCTATTGTTGTAGATTCGAACTATGTGTGAACGCTTTTCGCATTCGGCGCAAGAGCGAGAGCATTGGGGTGATCAATTTACTCAGCACATATGAATGCGGCGCTGGCAAGGCGCACGGTGACATGACATAGGGGCACGCGCAGGCTACTTTAATAGAGGAGTTTGACGATTGCAAAAGCGACGGCGAACGGAGACTCGGGGCTATGACAGGAGGTGTTTGTGCTTTATTCCATCATACATCATCATCTGCCCACAATTATGTAGGGCGAGAGGAAAGGTGATATACTGGCTTTGTGGTGTTGCTTTTGATCAGACCCGTAACCCATGGGCGGTCCACCCATGATGTCTACCATGACTGAAGAGACTGAAGAAACGGAGGAGCAGCTATGCTAGCTCATGTATCATAGGCAAAGGGTGAATTGTAGGATAATTGGGTGCTTTGATTGCTATAATGCCTCTCCAAGCACAAGACTTTGGCCATATGTTTGCCATGTCAGAGCTTAGACAGCTTTTCAAGCCACAGCGGATTCAGTACGCCAGGGTCAAAAGGCGGCTGCTGCTCCTTCTTCCTCATCATCTCGTCATGCCACTTTTGCAGCTCCTTTTTCAGCCATTCGCTGATCTCTTCGGCAGCTTTTCCGGGCATTTCCAGGTGTACAGCATGGTAAGCCCCCTTCACGTATTTCGACTGTACTTTACCAGAGACAACGCCGCCATTCCCATCATCCCCGACCCCGGTTTGGTCAATCACCGTTTGGGGATACGCAGAATTGCCAATATCGGACTTGGTACCCCACAGAAACAAGAGCGGTGGCAGAATCTGAGGTAGAATACGCCTCACATGCTTGACTTCGCCACGATAGAAGCCTGGAACTACAACACTATCGCCGGGACGGGTCTTGTAGTCTGGTGCCGCCTCGTAGCCCGGGAAGGGCGGGTCAGGCCGCGCATAATTGTATACTTCTTGGGCTTTGGGAGTCGTCAAGGTCACGGCGTGCGGGTGCTGCTGCGTTGGCATGTCACGCAAGTCATACTTGACCACGCGTTCAAAGACGCGCGGATCGAAGACGGCGTAGTAAGGAGTCGCGCGCAATTTGGCCGCTGCTTCTTCGCGAGATGTCCACGTATCTCTTCGTCTTGCCAGAATGGCGATCCGATGCTGGGAGTGCTCTGGAGGCTTGTCGACTCCGTGCGATTGGAGTCGGTATCCGGTTTCGAAATAGGGCTCAATTAGTACCATGCCTGCGAAAAGGCGTTGGTGGAGGTGGGACACTAGAACTATGTTATTACAGCCCCATGACTGGCCGATACCGTAGATTGGAGGAGGCATCTGGGCTGCGAATGTATTGACCATGTGGAGCATATCCCTGGCGCTGTCGAGCCAGTGCGGTTCGTCTCCTATGATTTCTTCATTGAGTAAAAATGAAGCGCCATGGTGGGTCACGTCGCACGCCCAGGCACCGCGGATTGGTAGGTGGGCGACAAGTTCGTCGAGGAATGGCTCGTAAGATTCTTTGGAAGAGCCGATGCCGTGGGCTAGGATTAATGTAGGGTCTCCTGGTTTTGCTTGTCGGTCTTTTGGAACATAGTTTTTGAGAGATAAACGTAGATGGCCGTTTTGCTCGTCTTGGATTCCTCTTCTAAAGCCTCGAATGTGAGATGCAGGAATGATGTGCGAGGTGATGTTGAACAGATGCTCGGACATAATGGCGCTTGCAGGTAAGACAATCAGGAGTGAGTGGGCCAATTATCAAGACCTACTCTTTGGTCTTATATCAATCTGTGTCGAGCACAGGCTCTGCTAGCATTCTGCCGTTTTTCTTTAATTCCTGCCATTCTCAAGTCAAAGGAAGTAATAGCGAGGAGGTCGGCTTGGCTGAAGTCGATTACTCTACCTCCGGAGCAGCACGCTGACGCGCCTGAGACGCCCGAGACGCCAATGCACGACATCTCTAAGAATAGTAAAGTACTTAGCCTAACAAAAAATATTTATAAAAAACCTTTTTCTATTAATCTTTATTGTATTTAAAAAAAAAAAAAAATTTTTTTTTTTTTTTTTTTTTTTTTTTTTTTTTTTTTTTTTAAAATAAAAAATTTTTTTTTTTTTTTTTTTTTTTTTTTTTTTTTTTTTTTTTTAAAAAAATTTTTTTTTTTTTTTTTTTTGGGGGTAAAAAAATTTTTTTTTTTTTTTTATAATTATAAAAAAAAGGGGAAAAAAAATAAAATTTTCTTTTTTTTTTTTTTTGGCTACTTTCATGTTTACCTACGTCACTTCTAGCCTGTCACTCTCCTTTCTTTGTCTTACTTAACATTGTATACATCTGGCATCTGTAAATTGTCCATTCATCACAGCTCAAGTGACGTTCCTTTTGCAGGCAAATCCCGCATGTAATTGAGGTAGATGTTTCCATGACGAGAGGTAGCTTAGCTCTGGACTCTTCGATAAGTGAGACCTTAGCTCATCCGGTATTTCCTTCACGGTATCATCAGTAGTCTCTGGATTCTCATCCGAGTGCAAGAAGATCTTCATTTCCTGCTGATCGCAAAGTCACCAGCGCAGCATGAGTCGAAAAGAGGTGGTAGATGACAATCACTATGAAGAGTTTGAGCGTCATCATGGAAATGTGAACGCACGAACAAGTGCCAAAGGCCTATGGCTTATGCAACAGGCCTCTGACCTAGAACTTGACAAAAAAAATTTGCACCGCCTCCATTGCTCTGCTCAGATGGGAATATTGGCACAAAGATTGTTGTTCGCATAGGACGGCAGCGCAAGAAGAAATTCTTACCGCTATCGAACAGAGTGTAGAAGTGGCCAACATCTGGAGCAAGAGCGCTTGGGATTGGCCTTGGACCTATTTTGGAAGGCTCGGACTGGCCTCCGCTTATATCAAGGAACTCGCGGTTCTGGTGGTTTCCCCAGATGCAGAGCTTCTCCATCTGCTATCCTCTGGCTGGCCTAGCCCTTTCTTCGCAAGTTCAGGATCTGAGAAAGCTTTACCTCTCCCTTCCCTCCCCATCCCGCAACACCATTCTCGACTTCCGGTCTGACGGCTACGTACCAAGCCCACGCTCTCTTGTCGAGCTCTTCGCGGTCCAAGAGTGCCCAAGATTGGAACACTAAATCCAATGCCCGTAGGACCAGGCCTAGGTTCCATTGTTTTTCCACTTTTAGCATGGCTGCAGACTTCTTCTTTGGCGACGATGCTTCGTCCGTTGGAGACGGTACCGAGGCAAACGACTTAAGCAGATACGCTCTTGCGGATTGAGCAGTGTAGATGGGCAAGCCGGAACCTTCCGCACCCTGCGCACCAGAGACCAGCGGACCATTAGAGGAACGCAAAGCTTCGAGGTCAAGGCCCCACAGTGCTGGCTCATCATCGGCTTCGCTGTCTTGCTTCAAAGTCTTTTGACTGTCCATAGCATCTGAGGTCTCTTTCAGATTTCCTGCCGCCTCAGGTTTCTCCTTCCACTCGTAACCCCATCTCTTCATAACTCTAATACTCCTTCCCATTACACGAATTTTGGGCTGCCCTTGGCCCCAGCCATCGTTTTCAGCACTAGTCCCCTTCTCTATGCCCAAGCTGAGGGCTTTAGTCCTTGCATTCACGCTTACGACTGCTTGAGCCAGGCTTAGTCGGGAGGATAACGGCTGGGTTGGCATTGTGAATTCCAGTAACTTGGTCGCAAACGCCAAGACTAGTGGGGCTCGATTGGTGTGTACAATAATCTTCGCCAGCTCTTCCTCGTCAGCATCGGATTTAGGGAGGGCCAGAGACTCTTCGATCGCAGCTGGAGTAGCAACGTCTCCCGTAGATACGGTCTTCTTGCGCTTGGCTGGTGATTCCGAAGAAGGGTCTCCAGGCTCCCTCCCTCTCTTCTTGGTGATTCTTTTGGCAGCACTCAATACTTGCTTTGCGAGCTTCTCATCTGTAAATATAGCCTGGATAGCTGTGATGGATGACTTTGCAAGAGAGTCTGAGCTGAGTCAGAGGTCAGCTTGTTTTAATTTTGGACCAGACCAGAAAGACTACTCTTGCCTTGTGAGGTTGGCGCTCTGTAGCTCCTTAATCTTGCTCATAGCCGTTGGAAGCGGTATTCTCGCATCTTGGGAGAGAAATCGCAGCAGCGCCTGAATCTCTTTTTTGGTGGTCATCTTGGCTCATCAACAGTTGACATATTTCCTATATCGGGAGACAAGAGAGTCGAACCGTGAGACCGAAGGACGCCTGCATCACTCATGATGGCAAGGTGGAAGGAGGCAGCAGCTCCACCTAGCGTTTTACAGGCCCGCTTCACGGACTTATCTAGTCTGCAACCCTTAAAGCCGATCGGGAAAAACACGCTGTTGAAGCAGCGTCCGATCTCTATACTGAGTTACTTGGTTACTGACGCTGCAATCATCACTGCCATTGTGAGCTTCAGTTCTCCTTGTCACATTCACCTCGCCATGGTAAAGGACTCCAAAATCAAAGAGTTCCCGGATATTAGCAATAAACTTACAGCACCGACCAAGAAGTCTATCTTCGAAAAGCAGAAAGCGGAAGCGGAAGCAAAGCGTCAAAGAGAGCAGGAAGAAACAGCTGCTGTCTATGAGGATTTCGTAAAGTCTTTTGACGATGAGGAGAATGGAGTGAGATCAAGTGGTGGCCCTTCAAGAGGAGGAGGCTTTGGAGATCGAGGAGGATTCACGGGACTTGGAAAGAGACACTATTCTGGGCCACCTGCCGGAAATGCTGGCAAAAGTGGCTTGGGTGGAGGACGTGGTAGTGGACCAGGCAGTCTAGGGCCACCTTCGACATCACTATCACGCAAAAGAGCTTACGATGGATCGCTACCTACGCAGAGGGAAGGTCTGTTCGCTTTTGAAGATGCTAGGGAGGGTCCAGCAGACCCCAAGACTGCTTTACAGCACTCAGACGACGAAGACACTGGCAGTAATTCGAGGACGCAGGAGAGAGCTATACCAAAGCCTACAATTCGTCTGTCATCTCTGCCACCAGGCACGTCGCCTGCCGCAATCAAGGCTATCCTGCCCCCAAATTTGACAGTGGACGCAATACGAATGTTGCCTCCCTCTGGGCCCGGAACAATGGAGCGGAAGTCTTCATCAGCGGTTGTGACTCTGGCTAAAGACACACCCGCGCTCGACATTGATACCGTTGTTAGCGCTCTGCAAAACAGATACATGGGCCGTGGCTTCTATCTATCGCTTTCGAGGCATTTATCCTCGGCTTCGATAGGCCTGGATACGCCATCGTTGGGCCTCTCGTCTTCAATATCCTCCCTCCCATTTGGTGCACGTCCTATACCACCTCCCAATCTGGGGAGAGCACCCCCAGGTGGACATCGCGGCGGATTTGCTCCACCATCATCGTACAATTCAACACAATATGGGAGAAGCGCTCCTCAAGTCCAAGTCAATGTCAATCCACCAGGAGATCTTAAGCAGCTCAAGCTTATACACAAGACTCTGGAGGCGCTACTGACCCATGGCCCTGAGTTTGAGGCTCTCCTTATGAGCAGAAAGGAGGTAAAAAACGACGAGAAATGGGCATGGCTATGGGATTCTCGTAGTGCTGGCGGTGTGTACTATCGCTGGAGACTGTGGGACATTCTTACAGGAGCATCAAGACGAAAAGGGCGCGACTTCTCATCTTCCCAGCACATCTTTGAAGGTGGAGCAGCATGGGCAATGCCAGATAGAGGCCTGCCTTTCGAGTACGCGACCCGCCTCGAAGAGCTTGTCTCAGACTCGGATTACGACTCATCTGAAGACGAAGACTCTGGAGACGAAGGACGTAGACGATACGCTCACCATCACGGAGGAGCACCCCCACCCGACGGACCCAGTCTAGATGCCGACAACGAAGCCTACCTTAACCCACTTCAAAAAGCGAAACTTGTCCACCTCCTCGCAAGACTTCCTACAACCAACGCCAAGCTCCGTCGAGGCGACGTAGCTCGCGTAACGGCTTTTGCAATCCAGCACGCCGGCGAAGGCGCAGAAGAAGTAGTCCAGATGATTGTATCCAACGTACAAAACCCCTTCGCGTTCACCAGCGCCAATCCAGACCGCCAGCCCCCAAATGAAGAAAAAGACGACGACCCACCCGCGGAAAACACACCCAACCCTTCAACAATGGAAAAAGAAATAGAAGACCTTTCCCCAGCCAAACTCATAGCTCTGTACCTAATCTCCGACATCCTCTCCTCCAGCTCCACCTCCGGCGTCCGCCACGCTTGGCGCTACCGCCAACTTTTCGAAGCCGCCCTCAAACGCCACAAAACCTTCGAACATCTCGGCCGCCTAGACAAACGCATGAATTGGGGCCGTCTGCGTGCCGAGAAATGGAAACGCAGCGTCCAAAGCGTGTTAGCGCTATGGGAAGGCTGGTGTGTCTTTCCGCAAGCGAGTCAGGAGCATTTCGGTAGCGTCTTCGCCAATCCGCCGCTTGGGAAGGAGGAGGAGGCGGCAAAGATGGCGAGTGAGGAGGCAGAGAAGGTGGCGGAGAAGGCGAAGAGTAGGTGGAAGACGGTGGATGAGCAGACGGCGGAGAGAGAAGCTGAGATGGCGAAGCGGGCGGAGGAGGATGATAAGATGGATGTGGATGGTGAGCCGATGGTTGAGGATGAAGGAGATGTGGATGGCGTGCCGATGGAGGATGAGGATGAGGATGTTGATGGCGAGCCCATGGTTGATTCGGACGACGAACAACCCAGCGTTCCTAGAACAGAAGGATCAGAGGATCAGCCTAAAGCAGAGCTGTCGAGGCGGGAGGCACTGGCTGCTTCCATTGCTGCGAGATTGGGCAAAGGAGCTGGTCCAGAAGCTCCGAAAGCTGCGTCGCCCGCTGCAGCTGCACGGACGCGAAGGCCGAAAGCAGCAGATATGTTTGCGGATTCTGATAGCGAGTAAGATGGTAAAACATGTATATTTGATTACATCCTGGTAAATAGTGCTGTGCTGGATCATGCCGGATCGAGCCGCCTGTCAGGCAAGCTATCACCAAAAGCAAAAAGAGAAAATGAAGGCGGCACTTAGTTGGAATTAAAACCGTCTCAATGTCACGTTAAACCTGGCCACCAACCCGAAACAATGCCCCGTCGGTGAACAACCTGATTCAAAAACAAAAAGTATCGAACAGCACAAGAAACTCCCCTCGTCGACATCGACTCTGTTAGAACCCTGAGGGTTGGTAACGTACCCGACCGTCAACGTTGCCTGCCGGACCTGCGTTTTGAGAGAGAGAGAGGAACCGTTCAGACATGCTCTCTCGAAAGACGGATGTTTCCGCCCTCGCTCGTTGCCGGTACGACGTTTTCACAACCAGAGTGGGGGAGCTCCGGACGGCGAACTGGGTGGGGCCTCTTTGGAAACAGGGAAGGAGAACACTGAGGCATGCATGGGAAGAGGAGCTGATGCGATTGGATGGATACGGGAACCGGGTCTCGTGCCAACGTGCAAAAGACTGTTTGTCTGATTATGCTTTTCCGCTGAGCGTTGAGCCACCGAATAAGATGTTTCCGCTCGATGCGCGTGAGAGATGCCGATTCACCGGACACCAGACGCTCGATCCACTAACGCTCACGCATATTAAATACCAGTCACGGTGCCGACACCACGCTGCATTCCTCGGCCCTAATGGATACCACCGTGAATTGAACCACCCTTTACACTCAGCCCTTCCTTCAAGTCTTCTTACAGCAGAACCGCAGCAAGCCCAATGGCACCACCAATCACGCCTCCCGCCGCCTCGATCCTCCCAGCACCGCTTTTGCTCTTCGATGAAGCCGTGGTGCTCGCACTGGTCATCGTGGCAGTGCCAGTCGAAGAAGTAGCTGCAGCAGATGAGGTGCTAGAAGCGATGGCTTGGACGTCGGAAGGCATGAGGGTACCGCAGGTCTTGCAGGCTTCAGAGCCGGGGTTGGCGATACGGCATTGGGCGAAAGTGGCTTCGCAGATGAAGTTGGGCAGGGTGCCTTGGTATGCGGCTATGTTTGAGGGACCGGTGCCGTTGGCGCAGGTGCAAGTGAATTCGAGGGATGACTAGAAGGGGTTTGTTAGCTAAGTTGGGTGGGGCGTTTTGGGGTTGAAGAATGGATTGAGAGTGGGAGAATGAGAAGGTTGGTGAGGGTGTTGGTGATGATGATGGTGACGGTGGTGGTGATGCTGCAGCTGGGAAGAGTCTTGTGTGGGACTTACGCCAGTGCAAGAGTTAGCTTTGGTCTGTGTTTGTCCACCACATAACGTTGGGCAGTTGGCCGTTTCGCCTTGACACCATTGATCTACGTTCCCCGTCAGCATTGGCGTTGTCAATAGGATTGGAAGTCGAGGAGAGGTATCATACTCTTCTCAGTCAAATCGACAGAGGTGGGATCGAAAGTGGTGTTGCTCTGCGCGGCGGCAAAGCTCAGGACGAGGGAGATAAACAGGAAAGTAAGGGATAGCATGTTGATTTTGATAGCGCTGTTTTCGCACTGGATTGAGGCTCTCTGATCTGAGGGATTGGTGAGTGGATTGATGAGATTTATAAGGCAGATGAAGATGTTGATGTTGATGATACTCTTTGACGTGATAGAGTAGCAGGTGTTTGGGGAGGGAGAAGAGTTGAGTTGAGTTGAGTTGAGTGAGTGAGTTGTGTGATGATGAGATTGCTCGGGGACTGGGGGAAATTTGAAACCGAAATATCTTGGACTTTTAAATAATCGCGCTAAAAAGATAAGTAAAGTACCTTACTGCAAAATAAAGTAAGGATAGAAAATACGCTAACGATTTAACGTCCAGAATCCGACCAACCGGGACAGATGGGTTCCAACGGCAACGATTAGGTACATGTACATGTATATCTTATTAATTAACATATCGCCACCTCCAGAATTACGGCGGACGAAGGCTGATACTACGACAAAATCAAATCATTAGATTTTTTTCTGATTCTATTTTCTTTCTTTACGATTTCTAGTATCTATAGATTCTAATGTCTTAAGTTCTCTTTATAATATTTATAGAATACCTTCTTAAGATAATCTTATTAAGATTTCTTCTCGAAGTATTCTCAAGACACTCTTTAGGGCATACTCTCCGAGGTACTCTTCGTGATACGCTTCGGGTACTCCGGTATTCCCGAGTCGCTTCGGGTACCTTCGGGGACGCTCGAGTACTCTCCGGTAATCTTCGAGATCCGCTTCGAGGTACCTGAGAATTCTTCGAGAAATTCTTTTAAAATACCCTATAAGCTAGAGTTCTCTTTATAATATTTCTAGAATACTCTTCTTAAGATGATTTTTTAAGATGTCCACCAGGTCCTTCTCGAAGTTTTTCTCAAGACACTCTTTAGGGCATACTCTCCAAGGTACTCTTCGTGATACGCTTCGGGGTACTCTCCGAGTATTCTCCGAGGTTCGCTTCTGGTACTCTTCGGGGTACGCTTTCGAGTACTCTCCGGGTAATCTTCGAGATCCGCTTCGAGGTACTCTTGAAGAGATATTCTTTCGAGAAATTCTTTTTTAAGAAATACTCTTTGAGTTGACAGGGGTTGCCTAGCCAACATGACTAGTGGGCCTTGACCATAGTAGATATCAGGCTCTACACCAGTCATACATAGTCCAACTTATCCTTCTACCTCTGAACGTATCTAGTTAATCCCTCTTGCAATCAAGTCGATTTTGTTTTTGATAGTTTAGTTTTGTCGTAGTGTTATAGCATTCGTCCGCCGCCGTAACAGATCGATTTCAACGGCAACGATTCATAGGTACATATATATGATTATGTCGCCACCTCCAGAACCTCGATTCGTCTCCCCCATAATATAAATAGGACATAAATAGTAAAGTAGTCACGGATAATAAATACCTTTCACCCGACGGCATCCGCCCTGCAGGCATTATTCTTCCTCTTTGGCGTTTTCAATCTTGGCTTGGCTCTCAAAACTTGACTTCTAGTGGAATCGATCAGTATACATTGTAGGATTATCACACCTACGTAGCTCTTTGATAGTCGCCCAAGTCAAAAAAGCTGGTGCGCATGAATATCTGTCGAATCCCGAATCGAAAAAAGACGCCTCATACCGAATTGCTAAGTCCTGTAAAAGGGCTCCCAGGACCTCGGTCTCATATGCGCCTTGGTGAAAGTAAATCCTTTCCCCCGAGAACCATGGGCTGGCAGTCCACATAACTTCAACATATCATAACTCCTCTTCCATTTCCTCTGCCTTCACTGCCTCATCTACTGCCTGTGATCCGAGCTGGCCGCCAAATATGACCTTCTCTTGTGTAGACAGGCCCAAGATATCGCCAAAGCCAGGCTTGTCCTGTGCTACCGGCCCAACATTCTTCTTGTCTTGCGCAGTGGCTCCAAGCACATCTCCATTGGCACCCAAGAGTCCCAGTCCAAGCTTCGATCTCACACCTTCCTCGTCTAGTCCTGAGACGCTCGCTCGCTGCCTCTTGAGTGGGCTGCCAATCATTGCATCCTCAGGTGCTTTGGAAGAGCCTCCGTCATAGACAGTACTCGGGAGGAGCGTCGTGGGTGATTGCGCTACGTTTTGCTGATATGGAGGGGTAGAACCTGCGGTAGGAGTGTTGGAGGGGGGAGATTTCCTGTGAGCAGGCGCAGGCGAAGGCAAGTCCATCTGATCAGCGGAATGCTGTCGTTTTAACTAGATTGATTGTGAGCATCGGCGAGAGTCTTCAGTGGACTGAGGTATGCTTACCCTTATCTTCTGGACACCTTCTGCCAGCTCGCCTTGGCGTCTGGCGTCCTCTGGCGATAGCATACCATTGGCTTCCTGGATATCATCTCCCTCGGTCTTGATCAACACTTCTTTCGAAATCCCAACGTCTTCGTCGCTGTCTTCATCGTTGGACCTCTTGTTGCCGGCTTTGTCTTTGACCCCGTTTGTCTCAGATCGCTCATTTGGGTCTCGAAACGTCGAGAAGCCCATAAGACCGTTCGGGTTTAGAGGTTTCAGCTTGGCAAAATCGGCTTGCATTGATCTTCGCTTGCCGTTCGAGGCTGCAAGCTTGTCTGGGGTTTTTGGTGATATGGGGAGGATCCCCATCTTCTGGAGTTGCTCTGGTATACATTAGCTCCGTAGCGTATTTTATGATTGAAGAGTGCTTACTTTCGCCACGGTACAGAAACGTGAAGACAGCGAATGGTCTATCTGGAGGATCGATCCCAGTCACCGTCTGCGTACTAATCGACTTCGGATCTAGTGACTTCGGCTGGGCAAAGCTCGTTGTATGATCTACTTCTTCAGTGCTGTTCCCATCAGTCTTTGCTCCGTTCTCATTGCCTCTGCCCATCTCATCGTCATCATCGTGAGCATCGAATTGGGGCGAATATTCTCCCCTCTTGATCTCTCCAGATGCCAGTACCCTGAACAAAGCAACCTTGATCTGCCCCGTTGATTCAGGTACTGGGTCATCATCTGAGTCCGAACCTGACCCCGAAAGGAACATCTCATCCGAATCCGACATCTGCTCCAAGGGCGATTGGTTGTCTGCCCCATACCGAAGAACACCTTTTTCGGACCGGTCTTGTCCTCCCAGCAGCGAGGACTCAGCTTCGTCATCGCTGTCTGTTTTTAGCTTTCTCCGCCGTCTCTTTTTTTCTATCTTCTGTCGTCGTCGCTCAATCTTTGCGGCTGCATCCTTCCCTTCCAGATCAAGCCCGTTCAACCATCTCTCAAGCCCTACTTCTCGAAACAGGAACTCCCGTTCTGCAAGGCCCCCACCCTCTGACTCGGGTACACCAACCCATCTTGAGTTGACCCATGTCTCCTCTCCTCTTCGTAGAAGCGTAGCAACCTCCTCTTTGGCCCTGCCGTCAAAGTAGATGTACGCAGCGATGGTCTCGTTGGGTGATGTAGTTAGAGGAACGTAGGGACCGATAACACTCCCATATCTCCCTCGATCTCCTGTGAGGCTTGGTAGCCCACTGACTATTCGAGGTCTTGGGTAAGGGTTCTCTGGTGCTGATTTGGGTTGGGAGTACGGGACATTGAGACCCGGCGTGAGTAGTGTAATAGAGATAGCGAACGTAGATTGCTCAGGTTGGTTGGACGTCGAGTTCTGTGGTATTTTGGCAGGTGGAACCGGGATGTAAGAGCTTATGCGAGAGAATCGGGATTGCTTCTGGATGGAGTACTCTGGAAGTGGACCTTCCGGTGTATGAATGCTGACAGCAAGACCCTTAAAGCAAGGCATCTCTGCTAAGGACTGTGCTCTGTCGACCCAGAGCTTGGTGAATCGGCTCACCCCAAAGAGCTATCGTAGAGCTTTGCTAGCAAACCTCGTCAGTGCCAACAGGACAGATTCGCTGCGACGACCCGCGTGGCTGATGTACCCAGTTTGTATGCCTGGATCGGCGGCTGAATTTGGATCCAAGAGAGTTTGTCGGTCAGAAACCTTGGGGGCAGGAGAGCTTCGGGAGACACCAAGTCTTCAGGCGGGGCCGGGACGAGAAGAGCTGGCCGGTGAAGCTGTAAGAGCGAGCATCGCCTCTACAATGAATACGGCATATGCAAAAAAGGGGAGCTAAGAAGAAGAGCAAGTGATCAGATCATCTCTGTGGTGTTGAGTCCTGGGAAAGAGTAATGCTCGTGACGCGGAGAGTCGCCTTCTTTCAATATGGCTTTAGCCTCAGACGTAGGGCTGAAGCAAAATTGGGGATAACGACGGTACGAGCAGCACCATGAGTGCTAGTTTGAGCGTGTTTCAACGCAGATTTTTCGGGCAGTCTTGCACCGACGTACTGTTGGTCATAATGTTTCCCTGACCATTTATGTTAGTCGACTGATACGTCAACATTTACTCTACGCTAACATGGTGGCAAAGCTAGGAAGACATGCAAAGCCGACACACAATATCATAGAACTCCAGTGGGAACACCTTGCTCATAATCCCACCCGCGATACCCTCATGACCCACATCATGTTCTCAACGCCCCCAGTACCCTACCATCGCGAACCTAACCCAATCACAAAGAAGCGAAAAGTAGAGGGGCCAGAAAGTATGCCAAACAATCAATGAAGCAAGAATAGTCCACCAGCGTTAGTCAGTCATCCATCCATCCGCACTGACAAGAACTCGGAGGTGTAAATCTCTTGTCCATGGCTCCCCTCTTTTGGGAAAACCCGATGGTGAAGCAGCAGGCGCTGAAAGAGGTGGACCACCAGTGATCCCCTGCATCGCCTGATTCTGAATGAGGCTTTGGCTTTCAGTCTCGGAAAGGTAAACGGTGTTTACCAGGTGCGTACTCGGATTGATGACAGGACCCGGTTGGTAGGTATTTAGGATCTGCATCTGTTTGCAATATGGCTGACTAGGGTTTAGTGGGCGGCGCTCTTCGATCTTCACAGACTTGGGATAGGATGCTGGACTTGTAGGACTTTGACGTTTGAACCGTGATCCCGGGAATTGAGAAGACCCTGAGCTCGATGCTGCTGCGCTGGGAGACGCATTCGATGCACTGGCGCTCGCGTCCTGAGTAACGAAGATGAAACCTTCAAGGATCGTATTGTTCCAGTAACAGAACCAAGGCCTGTCGACTGGTTTTGCAATTGAGTCACTCGTCCATTCATCATCGTCTTGCCGTCCTATCAAGCTTCCGTGGTTTTCAAGTCCTTTGTCGGAGAACCAACGCTTGAGAAGCGACCGCTTCGCGTTTGGTATTCCACCGGGTATATCTCCTTCGTGGACAATGACAACCTTGTCGTACTGTTGCTGAAAAACATACGCAGGGCCCTTGTTGAAGTCGTCTTTGTCTTTCATGAGCACCAAGTTGGCTGGTTGCTTGAGTTGCGGAGGCTGGGAGCCATAACGCACGTAACCGTCAGAGGGCGTCTCATATGATAGAGATATTATTGGAGCATTCGAGGCTGCCATGGTCACTACCATACTTAGATTGGCGCCCGTTGCGCAGTCCCAAGCACAGCTTTGAGCACTGTTGGTCAGGCATGAGTTCGTGTTAGAGACGGAATTGGTCAGAGAAACAGCAAAGGTGCCAGTTGGAAGAGCTGGAAGGTTGGCTGGGGTGGAAGCAAGCGGTACTGCATCCGGCAGGCTCGGCATCATGGTCGCCGTGACTGTGGCAGTCGGTGCACTGCTTGAGCAAGTTAGCGATTGTAGAAATTGAGTAATTTGGTATATCCTACGCTGAGCTTGCTGAGGCTGTGACAGTATGTGCGGCTTCTGGCTCATTGTATCTTGTGGCTTCTTCGATGTGCTTATGGGCTATCATACCCCCAATTCCTCCTCCCAGTATGACCGCGAGGATCACGACCACTGACATGACAAATAAAAGCCAACATGGGATTACGCCGCAGCAGACTCGAACTCTGCTCTTGCTCTTTTCTCGGACTCTTTCCTTGAAGCTCCCACCTTCGTCTTTTGGAATGGCGGAAATAGCAGCAGTCGAATTTAATTGCGTGGAGCTGTCACCGAAAGGATTTGTGGAGCTTGCGTTGTCTCTTGAGCTATTCAGATGGTGCCTGGTGCTATGCAATGTCTCCTGTGAGTCTTCTGGTGCAGCTGGCACAGCGCTTCTCCTGATACTCCCGCTTTCGGAAATGTAATTTGGCGGTACGCCACTTCTCCTAACACTCCCCATTCCTGACGTGTACTTAGGTGGTATGCCGTTGGCGAATCGAGTATAGGGAGGGAGTTGCTCTGCATAGCCATCCGGGCCTATAAGGTCGTCAACATCTTCTCGATCAGGTCCAAGATGTCGCTGATAATCCTGATCCATGCCCGGAAAGCCAGCAACAGGAATTTGCTCATCCTCCGGGACAGTGTTTTGCGGGTACATGCCGTAGGGTTGTGTAGGTCCACTAGGTCCGGAGTAAGATCTCTCTGGTTGTCTTATCGTTGACGTTGTTGCTATGCTTGGAGTTCGTGTCAATCCGATGTCCTGCGGATACATTCCATACGGGTGGCTAGGTCCCATTGCTCCCCGATAAGGACTTTGTGCGCGAGAGAAGTCAGACATCGGTGTGGTCCTTGTTGATCTTTGTAGTGCTGGAGTAAAACTTCCGAGGTCTGAAACGGACGTGACACTGCGAGGTCCATGAGAGACTCGTGAGGCATGATCATCAACTGTAGGTGCAACTGAACTGCTCGTTTCACTTCGCTGTGACCCTCTGCTTCGCCGTGTTCGCGATTCGAAGGATTGTTGTCTATACGATGATCGCCTGGACGGAACGAAAAGTGAAGTGCCGTCATGACCATCATCACGATCCGTAGGGGTTTCGTAATGGCCATCGGTCACTTCATATGGCTCCAGGGCAAATTCATCGCTGAACACGTCTGTATGCGAGGAACGGACAGATCCACGGGCTCGTGATGGTATCTCGAGCATTGAACGTCGGTCGGCCTGGTTCGCCATTGGGAGAATCTCCGTTCTGCGCAAGTTTGGACACCAGCCTCGGAATCAACAGCGGCGCCAATCAATCTCTGTCGACGTCAATGCATTCTCAACTCTCTCCTCTTCTCAACTCCGCTCTCGTTTGCGGCGGCCAACTTCTGGAATCGTGGTGGTTGAAGATGGAATTGTGGACAACTGATCGGGCCAGGAGGTGCGTTCGGCCGGTCAAGGCTTGGCTTGGCTTGGCGCTTCAACGGAAAATACCAAAGACAAAAAAGCCCCTGAAAACATCCAAATAAAAAAAAAAACATTAAATCAAAAAAAACCCTAATAAAAAAAAACACCATAATCTAATACAAAAAAATAAACTACAAAAACCAGAGAAAAAGAGAAACAGGTGGACCAAAGCCTCTCTTTTGTGATGTCAAATTGCACGTGGATGGCGATTTGTTTTCCGATCCATTGATCATCGACCGGTATCTGCCACGATTCGCATGCGTCTATAAATGTCTTCATACACAGGCTATTCCTTGCTCATTTTGTACATACTATCTATCATACATACGATATAGTCACAGGTTCGCGGATAAACATGGTCCGAAATCTTCCAGTTACAGACTTGACACTCCGTACCGTCGAAGGTATTGGACTGTAAAATAGTTCTCTAGTATCGCGATCAACTCACCAACATAGTACGGACGTTTGCGTGTCCTAATGACTTGATCAGGTAATGACTTGATCAGGCTAAGATGGAAGTACCGTATACGGTTCTGCGGCGAGGATAATATACCAGGTCTCTGCCCGTGTTCAAGGATTTAATGCAGCTTGGCGCTCGAGAATCAGGGTTATCCTGGATGCACAATGGCGTGCAAGGTCTTACGTCTAAGGTATGGTACTGACCGGCTCTGGGACAGCCAGTCATTCCACAATATTACAGCCTTATGTAAAGTACCGGATGATATGATAGTGCTTCTGTTACGGGCACCAGGGGGATTGATTGTTTCGAAAACCAGCACTTTGTCAGGTTTCCGCCCATGCCTTGTTGAAAGATACAGTAGCTGCTGGCCCAACGCTGGAGATGAGCCCGTAGATGACAGCTGGGGAATGATCGCTCCAGGGAGTATTGCTATCCTCCAACGTTTCACTCCTTCTTGCAATGTAGGCCTAGGCTTTGATTTCGTATTTTCGCTTGAACATCTCATCGACTTCGGTCAAATAATAGGTCCCCTTGGTAATGGTCTCGGGGTTGCCCTTGGGCGTGTAGCCCTTTTGCAGATGTGCCTTTTCTCGAAGTAGGCACATCTAGTACATCGTCAGCAAGTACGTTCTCACCCGCCTAATGAATGATGGCTCACCTCATCATACGTCTCAGGGGGCACCGTCCTTCTTGCATCTAACCTCTCATGCAAGTTGAGCTGCTTAACCATGGGGCTGATGTCCCCTACAACCTTCAAGCTGAAGAAAGAGCTAGCCAGGCCGCTTCCGTAACTGAAAATACCAACGCGTCTGCCTGTGAACCCCTCGCGAGGTGCGTTGCTCAGTAGAGCGACCAGAGAACCGTAAACGCTAGCACAGTACATGTTGCCGCACATCGTAGGCACTTGAACACCAGGCTGCACTCTCGTCTGGAACTTCTTCTTGCTAAGAGCCATGAAAGTTTTCTCAACGGTCTTGTCGGTCAGCGATTCCTCATAGCTCAAGTCTCGAAGCTCCTTCGGCACTGACTCGAACGTTGGATTTTCCGGATTGACTCGGTAATCGTTGTAAAGCAAACGGGCGTAGGATTTAGCAACCAGCTTACACGTTGGAGAATGGAAAAGCACATGGTCGAAACGGTCAAGTGGGGTGACATCTTCTGGTGTGTTATGGACTCCGTTTGCAATCCCGCTCTTTTGTAAAGACGCTTCGCGTTCGTTGTACGCCTTGTAGCAAGCGTCCACTGCTTCAGTGTAACAACTGACGGAGAAGTGGCCATCCACAACGGGATACTCGGAGGTCAGATCTGGCTTGTAGAAGTCGTACGCATGCTGCATGTAGGTACCCCGCTTGCCTGGCTCGAAGGCAAGAGGCGCATCAGGACCTACTAGCATAGCAACACAGCCGGCACCACCTGTAGGACGAGCGTTTCCCTTCTTGTAGAGAGCGATATCTCCAGCGCAAACGATAGCGTCGCGTCCATCCCACGCAGAGGATTCTACCCAGTTGATGGCGTTGAAAAGCGCGTTAGTGCCCCCATAACAAGCGTTGACAGTGTCCACTCCTTCAATGTTGGTGTTGCCGACATCTTGGAACAGTTGCATAAGGACTGACTTGACCGATTTGGATTTGTCAAGAAGCGTCTCTGTGCCGACCTCTAGGCGGCCGATGGACTTGGGATCTATGGAGTATTTGCGGAGAAGGGTTGAAACTGTTGTCAGGGCGAAGGAGTAGATGTCTGCATGATGTCTCGGTCAGCTTGAGGGTACTTTGAAACCCTGTATTATTTATGTTTACCTTCTCGATCATCGCAGAAGCTCATTTTGGTCTGTCCAAGACCGATTGTGTATTTCCCTTGGCTAACGCCATCGAACTTTTCCAGCTCAGCCTGGTCGACACACTATACATTCGAATCAGTAAAATCCCTTATGTGAGAGTAGGATGGAATGAAAAATAGGGCAGAAGCATTGGAGACCTACCTGGCTCGGGAAGTAGATTTCGATGGCCTTGATGCCAATGTTCTGGGGTCGAGATGCCATATTGGACGTAGTCAGGCTGCAGGGCAGAAAGTTGGAAGTCGCGTGAGGAAGTAAACAGATGGAAAAGGGGTGTGAGAAGACTAGAGTACTGAGGGAATGATGTATAAAGACAGTTCCAATGCAATATGCGCACAGCTGAGCTGTTTCCCCTTTCTACTCGGGTCTCAATGACCTGTAATAAGGATAAATACGGTCTACTTGGTACTTGAGTAGGAGCTCAACAATCTTCGGATTTTCTCCACCCCGAGATTTTCACTCCGCTTTTCATTGCTTGCGACTGTGCTAAGCTTTCTCGGGTCTTTGCCGAACACCGGGGACGATCAATAGTATGCCGAGTCAAGTGAAGAATAATAAACATTGAAGGAATCCAGATAAGGCAGGAAAGGATAGGTACTCGTACGGTACTCAAAATAATGTCCAGATACAAGCGCCTACTCTTGACTTTTGATGCTTTCGGCACTCTCTTCACTCCCCGAGAAACCATCGGCAAGCAATATGTATGTACGTTTCTGACTGTTTCTCGGCATTTCGATCTAATTCGTGAGACCTGCCTTGGACACGGCAATGGCTCTTTCCCCCCGGTTGTGCTCGCTGGCCTGATCTTACTGTTCGAAACTGTGTGATGTGAAAGGCAACGCTGATTCCCACGTCTTCATCAGGCCGAAGTTGCCCGAAAACATGGGCTGTCTGGCTTTACTAATGATCAGATAGAATCGAGTTTTCGAGCTGGTAAGGCCTCAAAATCTTTAGGCACCGGGATTTTGCTCCAAGATCCATAGCATGCTAATCTTCTGCACGATCTAGCATTCAAATCAGAGGCAGGTCGATTTCCTAATTATGGAAAGACCGTGGGGATGAGTCCTTCTCAATGGTGGTCCAACGTAAGATGTTTTTCTATAATTCTATTACACGAGATGCGTGCTATATGTTTCAATTAGACTTGGGCTGTCAACCATTCAAATCAATTTCCACAACGTTTTGTTCGTTATCTTGAGGCCATTCTCCCTCGAAGTCGAAGTATCCAACAGAAGGTTCTCTTGGGAAAATGGGCTTGTCTTAGTGTGTGTGTTGCTTGCCTGCAAGGCAATGTGAAACCAATATCTCATGTCCATCTTCCTGAGTAGAGATTTCCTAAGAAACCTGGCAATTTACAGATCATTAACGCCACATTTCGTCCTTTCAACTCTGAGAACAGCCTGCCTGAACGACTTGTACCGGACCTGTTGACTCACTTCAGCTCTGCAGCAGGATACACGTTGTATCCCGACGTTCTGCCCTTCTTCAAATCCTTAAGGCAGATAAAAGTAGCCTCACATGGAGACTTCGTTTGGTCTAAGCCTATCATTGGCGTCATCACGAACTCGGACGACCGTGTGCCGTCCATCCTCTCAAGCTTGGGCTTGCAGGTCGGCTTGTGGAGACACGGAACTGACTTCCAGGCCTCCTTCAACGCAGAGGATGACATCAACTTTGTCATGCTGAGCTACGACGTCGGTTTTGAGAAGCCTGATTCTGATATATTTGATACCACGAAGCAGATGGTGCCCGGACAAGAGCGACTTCTGCACATTGGCGACGATCTACAAAATGATTACTACGCGGCAAAACAAGCTGGATGGGAGGGGCTCCTGCTGGATCGAAATGCTCAAAATAGACAGGAGAATTCTGGACCAGTACCGCGCATCACGGATCTGCAAGAATTGACACCATACATCAAATGATCCTTACGAAAAATCTTTAGGTCCAAGATAGCACCCACACTCAAACTAGGTGCACTATTTGAATTTGCTGGAAGACCACACAATCAACGTTTTCTTTTCAAAATGTTGTATAAACGTTTGGAGCGTGGAAGCCATTCGAATTCAAGCAGAAGAGTTTATAGGGAGAGACATTCAAATTCCACCCTGTTGAGCCATATTGAGGTACTATTAGGGCATGGCAAGAATAAGCATTCCCCGGAGAGCTCTCAGAGAGCCCCCGAATGATTCGCGTGCTTCGAAGTATTTGAGTGGTTCTTTGGGGGAGCCCCCCGAAACCCTCCAGGCCCTCCGGGAGCCCTTCTCACAAGCTCGATAGTGTAAAAAGAGTCCACTCATATTTCCTTACTCTTAGTACATCTTTACGTACACTTTATCAAATTTCATCTACGCTATAACATTGGAAAGCGCATAGTTTAGTCTATAAGTTTATAAGAATTTATTTTTATTTTCTAATAGAGGTGAGGAAAGGAACCAAAAAAGATAGATTTAAAGATTTTGAAGTTGCTTTTTCCAGCTTTCTCTTTGGGACGGTACGTCTTTTACCAAGACTCCCAAGCCAAGACCGGATAACGCCCCGGGCGATGCTTTGGGATTACACCCAGGTGAAGGAACCCCAGCCTCGATGTGGGGTTAAGTCTAGGCTCAGTGCCCGTATCGCACCCAAAGAAGACACCTAAAGTTGAAATTATCCGCTTGCAAAAAGAAAGTCTTAGGTCTCCAGCTATAGGGCTCTCTTCCGAAAGTAGGGTTAGGGCTTACACTAGCGCTGCCTACGACTTTTGGTGCAGACCTCCGTACTCGTATAATCCAGAAGTGAGTTCTTTGATAGAGTAAATTAAGGACACCAATAGATTAACCGACATTCGGCTAAGTGGAAGGATTTATTGGTGTCCTCGCTCTATCAAAGAACTCACTTCTGGATTGTACGAGTAGAGATGAAGAGATAAGGTGAGTTTTAGCACCGGGGAGCAAATTTGAAGGATCTGATTGGTTACTGAAGTTTTGGCTCGCTGAGAAAGCAAGCTTTCCAATTAAGAGAAATCAACATGGATTATACTTCGGATGCTATTCCCATTGCTTTCGACATACCGGTATTTCAAGGACCCGTACTTTACCTGATGGTAACCGATTCCCGGGCACTTGCAGAAGTCCCTGCATCTCTAGATTCGGGCTCTAAGCCAGACGCTAGTGAGATGCCGAGCTTCGCACATATACGGAGATAAGTGGACTTTACTCATGAGTTCATGACCATCTGGCTTGAGACAAAACCATATAGTTCAGTGAGTACCGCTCTGAAGTTTCTCTACGGGTTTCTTTTTTCTTTGACTTGCACACTATACCCATCCTTGCCAGTCGCTTCTGCTTTTTAGCCCCACTGTTACATAGCATAGCGCCTGCACCATGGACCTATCGAGCCCCGCAGCGATAGCCCGCCTCATCCTTCCCAAAGTCCCTCTCATGCTCCAAATCGCAATCTGGCATTCCCTCCGGATTCCTCAAACTGCCACGAAATGGGATCTCAAAACCGAGCTTATTGTCAAGACATTGCGATCTATGCTCAATTCCTCCCACCCTACGCCAATCTCGGAGCAGCAGAGGACGTCCTTGCACGACCCAGGAATAAAAGGGAAGATGTGGATATCGAAAACTACATTTCCAGCTCCAGAACAAGACCATGTTCTCAGAATCCTTCATCAAGCCGTAGAAGATTTGAAAGAGCCGGGCGAGAGATATACACCTGCTGTCATGGCTGCTGTTGAGGTAGAGTGGACCGGCTACCGTGCTAACGTTGACAATCATCGCCAACGGCCTGACCTTTCCGAACGCCAACACTACTCAAAACTCATGTCAGAAGTAAGAAGTGACGTGACGTTACTCTACTTTCATGGTGGTGCGTTTTTCATGATGGACCCTTCTACTCATCGGGCCACCACCTCCCACCTCGCTCACTTGACCAATGGCCGCGTCCTCTCTGTCCGCTATCGTCTTGCTCCTCAAAATCCTTTCCCCGCCGCCCTCCTCGACGCTTTGATAGCCTACCTCTCTTTACTTTACCCTCCTTCAGCAGAGTCATTCCATTCCCCTGTCCCAGCACCCCACATAGTCTTAGCAGGCGACTCTGCAGGTGGCAATATCTGTGTCTCCCTCGTACAGCTACTCCTCCAAATAAATCGCTCCACAACAAAATCAATACTTTTCCACAACCACACCATTGATTTACCTCTGCCTCTGCCAGCAGCGTGCTCGACCATGGCTGCATGGCTAGACATTACACGGTCTATGCCCTCCGTGACAGCGAACGCCCGTTACGACTATCTTCCCCCACCCTTCAGTCGAGAATACGCATCTACGTTCCCACACTGCGAAGCTTGGCCTACGGATCCACCAAGAGGGGACCTATACTCGGATACCAGCATTTTATCTCATCCTCTGGTGTCTCCGCTGACAGCGAAAGATTGGACCGGTAGTTGTCCGCTGTGGTTTTCTTACGGCGAGGAAATGTTGGCGGATGAGGTGCAGGTTGTAGCGTCAAAGGCGGCGAAGCAGGGTGTGACAGTTGTCTCGGAGCAGTGGGAAGCTATGCCCCATTGCTTCGCTCTAATACTGTTGGGGAGTTCGATGAGCAAAAAAGCCTACCAAAATTGGGGAGCATTCTGTCAGGACGCCGTGAAGGGAGAAAATTCAAGAACAAGAGGGCTGTGGATTGAAGCAAAGACAGGAAAGGAGAAAGAGGTCGACATAGAAAATATATGTAGACTTAGTGATGGAGAGGTTAAAGAGAGGATGGAAGCAGCGAAAGCAGCAAGACATTTAGGTGTCGAAGGAGAAGGCAAGTTGTTGCCAAAGCTGTAAGACGAAGCCGATTTCACAATGTATGCAAACTGAACCGGCACATATGGGTGTTTCCATGTCACCCAGATAGAAGATTGATGGAACGAGAAACCCGATACTAGTGTTACAGGCTCGCAGGAAACATCTCGGAATCCGTCAAGTGCATTGCTAGGATAGTCAGGGGTCGGCATGAACCTCTTTGGATATCAGAAAACATTAACTGCCGTTGGTATATGCAAACACTACAAGGGGTGGGTTGCCACTTTCCTGGGCAACTTACCTGCCGTCCCCACGCGCAAATAAATGTTACCTTGCGCCCTATACTCTCAATCCACGCATGAAGATATACAGATAAGCATGGCTTCTTCTTGAAACCGTCGACCGTGCTCCGGAACAACATGATCTGAAAAAGAGCTTTCGGTCGCTCTAACTTTGACAATGGGTCGATCGATGGGATCGTCGCGAGCTTCAAATGGGGTTAATTCCTGATGCAGGGCTCAAAGTATTAGCTACTGGTCATTCCGCGAACGTGTGCGTGCAGTAGGGACATTGAATGCAGGATCAGACTGTTGAGCTTGAATATTGTTTTGTTACTTCATGAGATATCAGAAGTTATCGTTTAGAAGTAGGAGTCATCACGGTAGAAATGAAAATCGAATCATGGAAGAAGACCTACCAATTACCACGCTCAATGGCCGGCGGTATGCGGCCTTATGACTTCGCCCACAAGATTTATTTAAGATAGCAGCAATCATTTCGGTGTCAGTCCGTTGTACATGAAACCCAGAGGGTGATCTGATGTTTTTGTGGAGATGTAAAAATCGAAAGACAGTTTGAGAGCTTCTCAAGCGTGGGGCTTTGCCGCGGGCTTGGCATCCCAGATCCCTACTCATTTGGTCATGTCTCTCCAACAGCCCATCAAAGACGAACCCATCGCGTGAACTGTCTACGGACGAACCTCCATTGCGAGTTACAAGACTCGAAGTCCATATCCGATAGACCAACAGCCCAAGACCTCACAAAATGGGAGGTAAGCAAGCTCTTTTCTTCCGCCTGCTCTAGCCACCGCGCCCAAGGCAGTGCAACGGTGCTGCTTCCCACCTCCCTGCTAACACCTCCTCTTAGACTTCAACGCTATCGCTCGTAAGTGTGATACACCGCTGCATAGCTCCGCCTCTCGAATACGATATTGAGCAAGCCGAGATGGACTAAGCAACATGCAGAGCAATTCACGGAATTCTACTACAACACCTTTGATCAGGACCGCAAGAACCTGGCTGCCCTCTACGTTCGTAGCCACCTCGAAACTCTAGACTCCGATTTACTGAACGAGTGCCTGAGAAGCGCGACAACTCTATGCTCACATTTGAAACATCAGCTATCCAGGGCGTGGCTGGCATCATTGAGAAGCTAACGGTATGGAGCACGCTCCAAACACAACACGTCGATATGCTAACGCGGCTCCAAGAGCCTGCCATTCAAGACTGTTGCCCATAAAGTGTCTACCCTCGATGCACAGCCCTCGAACGAGAGCGGAGGTATATTGGTCATGGTCACTGGGGCACTGCTAGTAAGCCCTTGCTCTATTGGTGGCTGTCTGTGGTAATAGCTGACGTATTGGCTGTTTCACAGGTCGACGAGGAGCAACGGCCGATGAATTACACCCAAGTCTTCCAACTGCTTCCGGACGGCTCGGGCAGCTATTTTGTGTTCAATGACGCCTTTCGGTTGATCTATTAGTGGATAATCGATACGATGGGGTGGAGAGGAAGGGCGATTTGCGGATGTCCTCAAGATGATAAACATCTCCTGGGCAACACGAGATATCGGCTGTTTGTTGCAGGTAGAGCAGCATAGCGGGAGTTTGTACTTTAGTTTAGAAGCACTTGGGTACTTTTCCCAAAATCTGAGGGTGAAATACACAATTATGTTCCTTGTAATTGATACGAATGGTTGCTCTATTGCTGTCATGATGTGACGACGTGGCGCTGAGGCTGGGACTCATGTCGCCTCTTGCAGGCAACAACTTGCTACTTTGCCTTCTCCGAAAACCGGTTGATAACAGCACACCATACTCTCAATGAAGAGAAAGCTTGCCCATTCCGTTATTTTACCAAAATCAATGATCGTTGGATACGGCCGCTCTCATAGAACTGCGGCAGTCGCAGATCTCTGAGCCCTGCGCTAATTCGTAGACCTACCCACGCGGCAGAAAGCCTAGACACTAACCAAATGGAGATTACGGCCCCCCACCAAATTTCTATGCGGAATACCATGTTTCTCCATTAATAGCCGTCCTTCGTCCATCACCGTCTAGAACAGCCTACGATCCTTTCAGGCATACTAATTACACACTCATTTATGGACTAAGAGGGGGAAATTTGGGTGTGAAATTGTATGGGGGGGCCCTTGATCTCCTAGCTTAATATCAGGTTAGTGTCCAGGCTTTCTGTCACCCGCGTGCTACCTTAGTGAAACCTTGACATTTATTGTCAGCAATCTGAATTCTGGAGAAGCCACGACCAAGAACCTCAAGTATTGACCAAAAGCTATCTTCACTGAACGATATCTACAACGTCCTTAGTTTGCAGCTCTTGCTGCCCGTCGACCATCGTTAGACTTCTTCCCTTGAAGCAACCTTGAACGCATAACCGCCAAAAGAGCAATTGCGCGAGCGCTCATCCCCTCACCTGTTGAGCCAAGTTTGGCGAGCACAAAGGCCCTTCAAGACGACGAGAGTAATCTGGAGGTTCTAAGATGACGCTCACCGAAGAGCTGAGGTCGCGCAACTTCAGTGAGTAGCGCGACAGCTCTTGGACACGGGGCTCTGCTAATACACTGCGTGCCACAGGCATCTATGGGCAATGGTGAGCGATACCTCTCTCTCATTGACTTTTATACGAGTTCTAGAGGCGTTCATCATCGACTCTAGAAGAAGCTTGAAAGAGGGGGTTACTGGTTGTTGGCTATCAAAGGCGCCGAGCCTTGGCGCTGTCACTCAGAGCTTCCAGGCTTCGAAACTATGGGTGACGACTACGAAAGCGCTCAGTAAAGGCTGAGCTTGCAAAACGTCGTTGGAAGAAGCAGAAATGGTGTCTGAACATTCGCGAATATCGCTGCTGATGATGTTTTGATAGGATGGGAGTACTGTGCATAGTCCTTTGCATTGCTCTTGGCATATCGCATCTTATTCATGCCGGCCTGCTCATCATATTCGGCATACTATGCCTGTAAGTGACTTTGATGCGTCCTGTGAGAGAACCCTACTGATTGTACATATAAAGCTGCTCGGGCCTCACACTCATCTTCGTTGAAATACCCCTGCTCCTTCGCATATGCCCGACTTCACCCACCTTTGACACTTTCATCCGACGGTTCACCACCAACTACATGCGTGCAGCTATCTACGGTACCATGAGCTTGATTCAATGGCTTAGCATCATCGAAGGACCCACGAGCTTGATCGCGGCAGCACTCGTGTTGCTGCTTGCGGCATCCTGCTATCTCATCGCTGGACTCAAGGGGCAAGGGTTCGTGGGGAGCAAGACGCTGGGTGGACAAGGTGTTGCACAAATGATTGTCTAAGGGTTTTGGGACTAAGGTTAGGCAGCCGTACCGAAGATTGATGCAGTGGAGGTCTTGGTATGAGGGAAAAGCCATGTTGATGGAGCGATTCACCAAGAGCGAGTTGACCCCATTGTCACCGCAGTATCATGGCGTTGTGGAAGAGAAGCAGTCCTTTGTACCAGTACACTGTCTTTTTATTGATTCATCCTTGCATAAACAGCGGATTAAGCGGGTCTCCTGAAGCGTGTGCTTTGCAGGGAAAAGCCTTGGAGCGCCAGGTGAATTAAAGGAGCGAAGGGAATGCATGAAGGACCAGTCAAAATCGATGGGTAACTCCACCGCCGCGCATCCCGGTTTTGCACCCGTTGCGTCCTCACAGCGGGGAAAGTAATACCTAATAAGACGTTGAAAAACACGTGAGTTGCAGAGCCCCACAACCGGCTCCACCGTTCTCTGCACCTCTCCTGACCGAGTACTCGTAGTAGACTAGGTACTTATCCATTGACGCAAACAGTTCCTCACATCTGCCTACTAGTACTACTGTAAGATACTACCTACCTACCTATCCCATTCAACCTGAGAGGTGGAAGAATTCGCGCATGGTGCGCACAGCTGAAAGAAAACGCTGGCCTTAAGCACGTCTTTTGCTTCCTTTAACCTTGAAAGCAACCGCTGCCGAGACATCCTTGGCGCCAATCATTCTCATCTCTGCCGTCTGCCCTGTTAAAGGATTGGACCACCCCCACACTTGAGCAGAAAGCTGCATCTTCCATTTTCTGCATCTTCTCAACCTCTTCTCTTCTCTTTCAAATACCATCATCCATTGCTTACGCTACCTAGAGAAGAAGTGAGTCGAACTGCAAAACCTTGCTCTGCCTCCTCCTCCTTTAAATGCTCCATCGATGGACAACAAGAGGGGAAGCCCCTCAACCTGTGAAAGAATGTACATATGCAGGGGATGAATATGTTTTGATACTTAATAAAGTCGTTATCAAACCCTTCCTGCATTGTCCCATTATCCCCTTTTCCCTCTGATGCATGCATGCTACCAAATTGCGTCATTGCTTTTGATCTTAAGCAGCTGATATCCAGTATTTGGCACGTCACGCTGGCGACTAACCAAGCATTCACAGAGTCAACGCCAACGGATACCTGCTATCCTTCATTATCCTCGAGGCCAACTAGAGAATCATGTCCGTCCCACAGGTACCTCCTCGTCCCGCTCGCTCGCAGCAGCAGCATCCCAATATGGCTGCGCCGGATATCCCCCAAATCCCCCCACGGCCGGGAGAACGTCGAACCTTGGAACGTTCCCAATCGCCAAACCGGGACAGTTTCGCCCGGTCTCCTTTCCATGAGCCTCCTCTGGGCATGAGCCTCGGGAACAAGAGTGGGGCCACATACACCCAAAACGCCTCCATTTCCAATTTGGACCTTCCGCAACGTCCGCCAAGTGTCTCTTTGCCATCGATCGGGCAAGAAGGAAACGAATACGCAGAAATCAAGTACAAAGACGAGTCTGCAGCGGCCGAGCCAGAAGGCAGCGGTAATGAGCCGCAAGAGACAAGAAATGTCGGCAGTGATTTGCCTTTACATGCCCCAAGGCCATCCTTCTCCAACTCTACGGCCAAAGCTAGGGTCTCAACGGTCACTCGTACTGACTCAACTCAAGCAGCTGCAGCAGGCATTGGGAAAGCGCTTCCTTTAGTCGACGACAAGGATCCTCAGGACCGTGTGCTGAAACCTAGAGTGAGCTTCCGCACAGCATCTTCCGCATCCACCGAACGTCCTGGTTCTGCACAAGCCGAGGATGATCGTGGCATTCCTGAGATCGGGCAGCGGGTGCCTATGTACCCAGATGCCGGAGATGTTCAGGCACCGTCTCCGTCTCCTTTCCAGCAACAGTTCCCCACTGCTGTCGGATTCCATAACTCTGGTATGCAGAAGCCTTCTAGGCATCATCGTAGAACGCCCAGCGGCAGAGAAATCTTACCTCCCGGAAGCTACGGAATGCATGGCCATGGTGTTCCGTCTACGGATCAGTTCGAGAGGTCCTGGTACGAGAAGCATCCTGAGGCCCTTGAAAAGGAAGAGCATGGACAGTATGGGCCGGGTATTGGTGGTGGTAGAGGCGAATGGGCTCTCAGCAGTGACGATCTCAATAAGCTGGTCCGGGAAACTTCAAGTAAGCAAGCTCAAGAATGGTCTGATTGACGCTTAGCTAACGTAAATTTCGCCAAGGATCTGGACCTAATACGCCTGGATTGCCAAATGAGCAAATTGGGTATATCGCTTCAGAAGAATATGCCTCTCGTCTGAACACCCCGGCGTCTGCGACCTTCCATAGACCATTGCACTCAAACCACTCACAACCACACGTCGAGTCACCTCTTCGTAAACAAAGCTTCCCTGTCGATGCCGAAACTAGCTACGGACTCGAGAAGAAGGATTCCCATGCTTCTCACCGTCTCTCGTCAGAGCATGCTTTGGAGAGTGAGACAGAAGACGACGAACTCTACGTTTCTCCACCGACCGTCCGAAAGAGCAAGATCCATGGAAACGGCTATGATCCGCCCACAGTGGATCTTGGACCGCGTGGAGGCAACACTGAAGCCGTAGGCGGCTTTATTGAAGAGCGAGGCCACGGCGTGCCCATACTCGCCTCGGACGAAGTCGCCAAGACACCCGAGGCAGAATACCAGCAGCCTGCTGTTTCTCCGGCCCAAGAACGAAGAGGCAGCAACTACTATTCTGGTGTCGACTCGGAATACCAAAGTGGATTTAAGATCGGTAGTCGCTCTGGTAGCGCGTCCAACAGCAGACCAACGAGTCGGCCTGGTAGTATTTATTCACTTCCAACTCTGTCAAGATTCTCAATTCACGATGAGGACCGTGAAAACATGCATACACCATTGGAAGATGTCGATGAATACGAGCCCCTCTTTCCTGATGAAGAAGGAAATAAGAGACCAGTCACTGCAGCCGAACGTCTCAAGCTCCGCGAACAAATGAAAAGATTTCCTAGTAAGGATATCTGGGAAGACACACCAAACAGTCTGCAGCTCCAAGCTACCGTGGAGACCCCCGAGCCATCCAATGAGCAGTCTGATCCATTTGACAAGGCGCCTGCTACAGTTTTTGAGACGCCTGAGCAAGAGAGTGCTCGCAAAGGCGAGGTCAGCGAAGAGGAGAAAGCGAAGTTGATATCTAGAGAAGAGAGACTAGCCAAGTCAAACTTCAAGCCTCATCTCCGTCAAGAGATGCACAGGCCTGGGTTAGCACAAAGATTTCCGAGTAGAGATATTTGGGAAGACTCGCCGGATAGCGCTCGCCTTGAGACCACAGTGGGAGACTCACAGGTCAGCGATCCCAAAAGCCCCCCGGACGAAGGTCTGGAAGCTGGTGCAGTAGTCCAAACTTCTGGAGCACCAAAAGAAGGCATCATTGCAGGAGAACAAGCTCGAGATGGGGCAACTGCTGGTGCAGCCGCTGCCAAGCCTCATATCCCCCCAAGACCCAATAAAAGCAAGGTATCGCCGCCGTCCGCGGACCTAGGCCAAGCTCCACCATCTATCCCGGTTCGCCCACCAAGAAGGGTTCATCAAGTCCCTCCTGCCGATGCGCAGGTTCCGATCGTCCCGTCAAGGCCTTCAGCCATTGAGGCAAAGCAGCCATCTCCAACTGAGACTCGAAAGGGTCCAATACTGCCTGAACGGCCAAAACCGCAAGTTCCAGTACGCCCAGCTAAACCTGTTGGCCGCGACTCCTCAGAGAGTGTGTCATTGTCCAAGACCACATCAATATCTTCTGTGGGCAGTGATGGAGCAATTACTAAGGAATTGACTTCTCCGCCTCCAGCGCCGAAACCGAAACCTGCGGTTCCTGCACGGCCTGCAGGAGGCAAGATTGCTTCATTGAAAGCTGGCTTTCTGTCTGATCTAGATTCACGGTTGAAGCTTGGTCCGCAAGGCCCCAAGCCTCAAGAAAAGGTAGAGCCAGAGGTAGAGGAGGAGAAAGCTCCTTTAGCTGATGCGAGAAAGGGTCGTGCTAAAGGTCCGGTGAGACGCAAGCCAGCGGCTCCTACGACCACAGAGTTGGCAGCTGCGGAGGGCCAGGAAGACAAGGCAGATGCGAGAAACTGGCAGATGCAGAAACCATGGACCGTTTGGGAACACGATGGAGCTTTAAAGGTTGGACAGCAAATATCGAGCACGCTGGGGGTAGAAGCTATTTCGCCGGAAGACGTCTTCAAAGCCGCTTATTTCCCAGTAGCAGACAGTCAAACGGACGGTACGGATGATGCAAAAGACATGCACCAAGCCAAGCTGGCAGTCGAGGAGTCTCTGATGGCCAATGAGCCGTTGACACAAAAAGAAGTTCAAGCACCAGATGCATTTCACGCACCGGGGGCATCAGAACTGCCCACCCCAACAGCAGAAAAGGCAGATCCGCTCAGCAGGGAAGCTACACCAGGCCCTTCGTCGTCGTCGTCTGTCCTGCCACCGACTGAGACAAACACGCAAAGGCAGACGGAGGAGAAAACGACACTGCTCAATCCTGGCAACAAGATCGACAAGACACCAACTTCCACTAACGCTGGAGAAGCACAAGGCAGCGCAGAAAAGGGGGATACACTCTAGTTCAAGATTTGTAGGCATGATTTCGGGGTTCGAGGGAGGAATGACAGAATTGGAAGTTCGATTCAATGCCTAGGATAGGGAGTTGGATTGGAAACCGAAAAGTTATAACGTATAACCGCAACCAAACATGTTCATACCACTTCACATCCCAACTGCTTCTCGGCCATGTCTGCTTCTGTAGCTGTATACGTGCTCCGGCCTTCATCTAGAAGGGTTATAGCCAAGATGGTCTTGTGGTTTGACAATTGAGTGGATCTGATTGGTCCCCTCCATCAAGCCGAGGCTCCTGCGGGAATGGCAATTGACAATTGCATGTCACCCACCACTCAGCATATCTCCCTTTCCTTTCGCCCACACTTATGTTCAGTCCTCCTTCTCTGTATTATAACTATGGCTTCCAAGACCTCAGTGTCTTTCTTAGGTAGAAGAAGTCTGACCACATCGAATGTCTCTGCACCAACCACCCGGAGAGCTTATTCACATTTCCCCCCACGCGGCGGCGGCGGTGCCTCCTGCAGCAATCGAGATCCAATTGCTTTTTAATCAGTAGAAGAACCCTCTCAACCACTCCATGGCGACGCCTTGCAGATATCGATGACTCATTTGACCCCCGGAAGCAGGAGCGTGAGAGCGATGAGGTCGATGTCTGCATCGTAGGCGGAGGTATGTCATGCGGCAGTCCACCCTTGAAGCATGCTAATGCCTCGCAGGACCTGCCGGCCTCAGCGCAGCCATTCGCCTCAAACAGATCGCCAACGAAGCCGGCAACGAAGCCTTCCGAGTTCTTCTTCTCGAGAAAGCAGGCGAGCTAGGCGCTCACATCGTCTCCGGCAATGTCATCGAACCGTCCGCTGTCAACGAACTGCTCCCTGACTGGAACAATCCAGATAACCCGTCACGTTTCGAAAGTGCTACCCCGGCTACTCATGATAAGATGCGGTTCCTTACCAAAAACAGCTCCATACCAATCCCCGCGCCCCCGCAGATGAACAACAAGGGCAACTATATCATAAGTTTGAATCAGTTCTGCAAATGGCTAGGGGAGAGAGCGGAGGAGGTAGGTGTGGAGGTTTACCCGGGCTTTGCGGCCAGTGAGGTGCTGTACAATTCGACGGACGGGTCAGTGAAGGGTGTGGCTACGAATGATCTGGGCATTTCACGCAGGGGGAAGCCCAAACCTTCATTTGAGCGTGGGATGGAGTTTAATGCTAGAGTCACGCTCTTTGCTGAGGGTTGTCATGGTAGTTTGACCAAGCAAGTCATCAAGAAATTTGATCTCCGCCGCGACAGCCAGCCCCAGACGTACGGGTTGGGACTCAAGGAGGTCTGGGAAGTCAAGCCGGAGAAGTTCAGGAAAGGGGAGATTGTCCACACGATGGGCTATCCATTGCCTTCATCTACCTACGGAGGCGGATGGCTTTACCATTTCGGCGATAATCTCGTCTCTCTTGGTCTTGTCGTTGGTCTCGACTATCCCAACCCCTGGCTCTCTCCCTATGGCGAATTCCAGAAAATGAAACACCACCCCATCTACAAATCCGTCATCGAAGGCGGCAAATGCATTTCCTATGGCGCCCGAGCCCTCAACGAAGGTGGTTTCCAATCCATTCCCAAATGCGCCTTTCCCGGCGGAGCCCTCATTGGCGACACAGCAGGTTTCCTCAACGTCCCCAAAATCAAAGGCACCCACACAGCAATGCGAAGTGGCATGCTCGCCGCCCAAGCCGCCTATTCAGCCTTGACATCGAACCCAGACAGCGGCACCGTCTTTCTGTACGATTACGAAGACGCCCTCCGCTCCAGCTCCATTTGGAGCGAACTAAAACAAGTCCGTAATATGCGTCCGTCTTTCCACTCACCCCTCGGTCTCTACGGCGGTATCATGTATTCCGGCCTCGAAGCCTACCTCTTCCGCGGCAAAACGCCTTGGACGCTCAAGCACAAAGAACCCGGCGACCACGCTGCCACGAAGCTGGCGTCCGAGTGTCCAAAGATCGAGTACCCGAAACCGGATGGTCAAATCTCATTCGACATTTTGACGAGTGTGAGCAGGACGGGCACGAACCATGAAGAAGACCAACCTGTGCATTTGCAAGTGGAGGATTGGGAGGCGCATAAGAATGACCAGTGGCCGAAGTACAAGGGGATCGAGAACCGGTTCTGTCCGGCCGGGGTGTATGAGTACGTGGAGGATGGGGCCAAGGAGTTTGGGGTCAAATTCCAGATCAATGCGCAGAAGTACGTGTCCATTTCCTCCACCGGCTTTACCGCCCAGACAGACACCCCTTGCCATCTATGCTTTGCGGAGTCGGGCGCTGACGACCCTGATCAGTTGCATCCACTGCAAAACGTGCGATATCAAGGCCCCGGCGCAGGATATCAATTGGCAGGTAAGACCACCCCCTCCCCCCATATCTACGCAACACCGATCCACCAAACACCGCTGACGCTTCGATCCTCAGACACCGCAAGGAGGCGAGGGACCAAAGTACTTCATGACCTAGATCGAACGTTGGGTCCCGGATGATGGATGATGGTCGAGTGTATCGCTTTAGGTGTACATATGGGTGGGAAGATGAACATATGGGATTTGGAAAAGGGGGTGGTTCGGTGCTGAGAGAGGTGAACAATGGTCACTTCACCTGTGGTCCTTTGATGTCAATGTCAGCTGGGCGCACGGCCTCGCACGGTGCATGGAGCCTTTACTATAAGGACCCGAGACTGTCTCCCTGGGTTCAAAGCTGTGCTGTGCTGTTCTACCTACGATGTGGATGTCTATCTAGTCAGTCAGTAAGGAACCAACTACATCGTGTCCGAGCCTAAGACTGCACTACGAGCACGAAAATGCAGCTGTGTCTTCGGACGATTCGCCAAAGTACATGTAGGGTGTGATTAAGGCAAGCATCTGACTTGGTGACACGCTGAGCAGGAACGTTGACCAAGTGGGGCGGTCCAAGCTTGAAGACAATAGACAGCCAGCCACAACGTATTAGCCTGTGGATACCATAGCCCGACACAACTTCTTTGACCTCGGTTGCAATTTTCCAATCCTGATACAAACGTCCTTTCCGTATGCAGCCTACCGCAACTTAAACCCCTGATATCCGAGAATCACCACTACCCGCTGAAAGTGTCTGGTTGGCAGGGCAGGAGAAGGTGCTCGGGGATTCTGTCATGATAAGCGGCTGCCCTCCTTCAAAGGCTCCTGCACGGAGAAGAGGAGGAGCAATCACCAGTATCTCGGCGGCGGGGGACGCTCATCGTAACCGCCATAAGCCCTCGGAGGCGATCGAGCCCTAGGCCTATCATATCCATTGGCAGCATACGGGTCCTCATATCCACGACGAGGTGGAGCGCCGTAAGGATCATCGCGGTAACCGCTACGAGCGGGTGGTGGATAAGGATCGTCAACGGGCGGGCGAGCTGCGCGAGGTGGAGGCGGAGAACGGTAGCTGCTGTGACGGGAGTAGTAATCATCACGGGGTGGGGAGCGGCGACGGTAATCATCACGACGGGGGCTGTAGCCACGCGATGGAGGTGGACCACGGCCGTAGTAGCCATCTGATGGTGGATAGCCGCCGCCGCCGCCGCCCCGACGAGAATGGTGGGGGCGAGCGAGAGCGATAGCGGTCGTTGCGGGGAACCTCGTCTTGGGTCTGTCGATGGCCTTAGTCGTGGAAGTGATTAGAAGTATCAGTGGGAAAACGTACATCAGCCAGGCAGCGAACGCTAGCTCCTTTGAAATCTTGATTGTCCAATTTGTCAACGGCGACTTTCAGGTCTCCGGCGGTCTCGAATTCCACGAATCTAGCGCTGTTAATGACGGTATAACGCTGAGTAGGTGTATGAATCTCACCCTTTGCCATCGCGGTCGCGGCCAACCTCGGAGTAGACGACGTCAAGCCCAGAGCGACGTGCAAAATCTTTGAGATCCTAAGGTCCAAGTAAGTCCGAGTCCAGGTGCGTACAGCCCAGCCAATTAGGAATGAAAGGCCCAATCCTGCTCTCCGGGGCCAGGAGCACAATGTATGCGAGATCACCAGTCCAGAACATCCCCAAAACAAAGACAAGGGAGCATGCAGGGCATTAGGTCTTGGCTCAATGCAGCCAAGCCATCCAATCCTCGGACCAATCTGGCCAGTGAATGGCTAGTTCGGACCAACGCGAAGATTCAGACTTTCGACTGTCCTTCGCACTGGATGCAGGTTACAGAGCAACAAAGCGTAGCTCGAGAGTGCAATAAGTGGAGACTCCTAATAGAGCCACAGACAGAGATGGACCCCAACGAGCATCATCCATAGATCCTAGAACCAAGGGCCAAGAACAGATGTAGTGAAGTAGAGAGCTAACCTGCCAACTGGTTTCCCCCGGAAGACCAGAGATCTGCATACGATAGGCCGTACGTCTGGGACGAGGATGCGTACGGTCGGGCGCAGGAAAGTCTCGTTGACGGGAGCCGCGGGCAAATTGAACGGTCAAGCGGGATCCGTTCATGTCGGATCCATCTTCACGTGTGCCACTGTCAGTGGTCTTCTGGCTTTAGGTGATAGAAGTGGGGATGCACGTACGGAAAGCTGTCAATGAAGGCGTCAGCAAGTGTCTCGTGAGGACGATTTTGTGCGGCATAGGCATTGGGAGCTCACCAGGAACCACATCCCTAGCATCCAATGCATCATCGTACTCGATGAAGCCGAAGCCGTTCATGAGCTTGATCTCGGTGATGTTTCCAGTACCATCCTTGAAGTGGTTCTGGATGTCTTCCTTTGTGACTGTGGTAGTGGTGGTCAGCGAGCCCTGTCAAAGGGGCTGAAAATGCCAGTAGGTGCGGGCCATTCCATCACGGATCCTTTTGAAGCCAGAGGTGAAGTCGCCAAACATTGAACAAGGCTGAGCGCAAGGAAAATCCGTCCAGAGTTATGGGTCGACCTCGGTTACAGAGCGCGTAGAGGAAAGATGGGATCATAGGATTGGCTTGAGCATACCGTCACGAGGAAGATTGCCCAGGTAGAGGCGAGTGGAGGAGACCTCTGCAGACATCTTGGAGACTTGGTCCTCGAGTTGTGCGACAAGGTAGTGAGGCGCGCACGAGATCGAAGGTGAGAGAGCAGAAGACTAAGGCAGTCTCTGATAGATATCAAAGAAACAATTCTGGGCTAAAATGCTACTGACAAAATCGGACCTCGTGGGTGTGAACGGTGAAGGTGGTGCAAAACAAATAAAGGAAATGTGGTGGATGAGGTTTTCGAAACCTGCCAAGACTTTACTAGCGTCTACGGTCGGCCACAAAACCCAAAAACCAGGTACGTATCCAACACGCAGATATTGGACATTTCTTCACCATGCCTACCCCCACCTAGGGCGACGACTGCAGCAGGTTTACATCAGGACTTCCCTGTATGGTCAAAATATTTGAACTGCTTTTTCCCCAGAGCTCCAGGCTCCGACCTCTTGTCTGGACCTTTTCGAGCACGATCAAGCTAGAGACACCAATGTGCAAGACAGCTACCAAATCACGAAACTCACACCGACAGTTACAACCTGACCAGAAGCACAATTTGTCTTCAGATTCCTGCATGGTATCGTTTACTGATATAATACAACTCATAGAGCGCCAGCTAGGCTATGTACACATTGAAGTGAAGATGGCGAGCGGATACAATTCCAGCACAGTGTTCTCCGTCAGATGCTAAAGGCAATCATACAGCTCCTCAAAACGCTCCAAAGAGGTCATCGAGATCCTCAATTTGTATGTCTTCCGCTTCTCTGGTATCCCACGTCAACCCAACTCCACTGTCTCCCAGTATGGAAGTCGACTCTTTCATTTCCACGTCTTCTCCTCCTTGCTTGGGTTCTTTTCCGACCATGATTGGTTGTATCGCTTTCATTAAAGGGCTGCTCGTAATCATCAAACTGGAATCCTGGCTGTGATGTCCACCAAATAATGCTTCTGCAGCTTCTCCGGTTCCTTTTTGCTTTCTCTTCCTCAGTCTCTTCCACAACCCCTTCACTTGGATCTTCGGTTGATGGTCTGATTGTCGGGTCGTCCAAGCTCATGCCTCGCATACGCATACTGCTCGCCGTCTGGGTGAATTCCTTCTCGTCTCCTTCAAGTGGAGGGCTTGCAGCTTTGTGATTATGTGAGAGCGCAATGTCCGATGAAGAACCGTTTGATCCATCTCTTGCTAAGCTTGACCTTCCGGAAAATGATGACCCTGCAGGCGTCGGTGGTGTTGCGAAATCATCGACGCCCGGCACCGCTACATCAAGGTCCTCGGACAGATCAATCTCCGGACTGGGACTCATAGCATCACGATTTCGTTCCTCTGCAGCCTCGGTGTCTCCATCGATGCTTGCGCTACTGATGCTGGGAGATATTATGCGCCTTCCTCCTTTACCTCCAGAATGTGCCGAGATGATGACGTCTGAGAGGGCGGTGGGAAAGTCTTGGCGGGGGAGTGTGGTGAGGAAGTAGTAGACTTTGCGAGGATGGACGGTGGTCAGCTCTTTATCGAGTGGGCACGGCGACAGGGCACTCCATGGGCGCTTGAGGTATGCTGACAGTCGGGATGAGAGTAGGGCAGCCGGGTTCGCCGAGCTAGATGATGATAGTCAGCGCAAAAGTCGTGGATTTGATGGAAGATGAGGATGCCTTACCTGGAGACAGCATCGCTTATACTCGACAGGACAGTTGCAAGCTCTTTGATCAAGTGTGGCCTATTCCCGGTCTTTTCTAGCTGCTCGATCACACCAACCACGATATCATCACTGATGCCCTCTGTGTCGACTTTGGTGTCTGTTGACGCCCGTGGTGACGGTGGTGGGGTGTGTTCGTACGCAACGCGGCCGCTACTCTTAGGCCGATCTGCAAACGACACAACCTTGGTGGAATGTGAGGTCGCCGATGATTTGGGTCTTGGTGGCGATGTGGGTGAAGGTGAATTTGAAGTATGCGACCTCTTGATTTTCTTCGTCGGTGGTTGTTGAGGTGTTTCCGTGGCAAGCGAGGCCTTGGAAATCGAAGGGCGGTGAGCTCGGGAGGCGTTGGGCAACTGTATGCCCAAGGATGGGAGAGACAAGGACTTTCGACGAGTGTTGTACGGCATTTTGATGATGTCCTTAGGGTTTCATGGATCAGAGTGAGATGTCGAAGGGTCGCGGGATTTTTCGGATTTTGTTTGCTGCAGTGGTGATGTAGCACGGTAAGCTTGTTGTGGTGGTTTGCAACGGGGTCAAGAATGCGAGTCAGACGGGTCGCGAGAATATCATTGGAGCACTGGACGGCAAGGAGGTGTGCACAGGAATGCAGCCTTGCAGGCGTGCAGATGCAGGAGGCGAGCGATCGGTCTCTCCCCAAGCCTGGGCTGACCACCTGTTTTTTGTGATTGATTCTCTTTGTTCTGACTGGTGTGGATGAAACGAGAAGGCAACAGCCAATGAAAGTTTAGGCGGCGTTGAAAAGGTTGCTCAAAGGAGCGTAGGCTTCGACCGGGTTTTCTTGACAGCAGGTTAAAAGAAAAAGAAGAAGAAAATGATATGGCCTGTAGCGAGTACCAAGGGACACTCCTGCACCTAAGGTGGTTGAGAAGAGGATGTTTGTTGTATGGGGGTTGAAAGGCAAACAAGGAAATTACGGGTGACAGAAAAAGGAGACAAGATCCAACCCTTTCCAACGGGAAGGGGAAACGGCGGAAAAAGGCCAGAGCGCCAGGAATTCGCAAAGATTAAAAACGTTGCGTTTTCAATTTATCACTTTATTACTTTACTTTTTAGGTGGCCAAACTTTGAAGCGCTGACCCGGCAAATGAGTGTGGCTTTGCCCCAAAGGACCAGTGCGGAATAAAGGTATTGGCTTTTGATTTGCTGGATGCTAGTCCGAGAAGAGGAAAGCGTGATACTGAAGCGAATACCCAAGGTAAGGGAATCCTGCGGCGACGCGCTTCAGGGATGCCCAACCCTGGGACTCCGTGGCGAGACACAGTTCCCAGCCCGTTTCTTGAGCTACCTATGACATCGGTTTTGCTGTCATCATTGCCGTGTGTGTACGAAAGTCGGTAGCAACTCACCAACTTCCTTTCACTTCTCTCCACCGTCTTTCCTTCCTCCATCCGATCGGCTCGGAAAACGCTCTCTCCAATACATACCTAAAATAAAATTAAAAAAAGGGTATAAAGACTATAGATTAGAAAATCCTGTCCCGCTCTCTTCGCATCCTGCCTTCAGAGTTAGGCCCTACGAACCGTCTCTAGAGCTCGGGAAGAGGGCACGACAAACAACGACCAACAAAGGCACATCACATCTCACCATGAGAGGACCCTCTCCACGACGGCTCCCGCGCCCCCCCCTCAACCCTGCATCCACGATAGGCCACACGCTTTTCTAAGCTGGCCGGATAGCGGGGCAACAACCCATGCAGCAAAAGGGATCTCGGATATCCAATCATAATAAGTACCTAAAGTACCTCACCAATCAGCGCAGCTCAGCCAAAAGCGGCGATCCCTTCTCGAAGCTTTGTCCTCCCCCTTGCCGCCCAAGTGGCTCTAGCTCCGAGACCAGAAGACGAACCGTCTTTCCGGAAATCGAAACCTTGGTGGTGCGGAGATACTTCCTTTTTTTACCGTACAGTAGGTAGTATCTTGGCTCTTCTTCTTCTTCTTCTTCTTCTTCTCCATGGACCCTCGAAGGTAAAAAAGGGGGAAAAAAAGAAAAAAAGAAAAAAAAAAAAAAAAGGGTCTCCTCCAATCGGAACCCTAGAGTCTGCCTCCTCTCACGGCCGGGCCTCATCGCTGGATCTAATTCCGATGAGCGCATCCGCTGCAAATATCGTGGCCTCGTACGCTGTCGAAAGCTCGTTGGAGGGCATCACGGGATCTAACCCTGTGACGCCCCTGACGCTCCGCTTTCGACACGTTGCGGACTGGGGCGGGCCATTTTCGTCGGCAAACGTTTTATCCATGGCTCGACGGTGTGGCCTGTCCTGTCCCGTCCTGTTGAAATGATATGACGCCGGTCATTGGGTTGGAACGATGTGTGACGTACCCGTAATTAATGGCAGGAAGGGAAGAGAGCCAAGCGTGGTCATCGTTTGTTTGTTGTTGTTGTGCCAGCTATGTCTCTCCGTTTTGGTTTGTGGGGGGGGGGTGGACTTTGAGCTTTGGGCCCCCATAGGTAATCTTGATAGCTGCCTCTTCCCACAAGGAGCAATGTCAATATTCAGTCAAACCTACTCTGTCAAAATCATCGGTGATTCCTTTTCCAAAGCTAGCTACAGTATCAACAAACATCCCATCGTCATCTCCTATGACGATGACCGCGTGAATCACTTCGGAATGGAACAGAGTGCCTCGTTTGCTGGCTCAATCGAGTAGAAAGAAGGCCAGAATGGCAATGGCATGTGCGAGAGAGTTGAGGGGTCATCATTACCCAATGCTGTGCTGTTCTACAAATACGTTTTCCTCCGCATGCTAGCTATGTATCGACTGTGCTAAAAGAGCGAGTACAATAAGCTCGCGGATCATATCCCATATCTCGTGTGCTCCCATCAATGCCAAGAAGCCTCGGTAAGCTTCGTAACCACTCATATGATAGTCAACTTGTGCCAGCAACAGAATGCACACAGTTCACCTCCTATATCGCTTCACCGCGGCAACTCTTGCCCTCAGGCCCATGATTAGCGATATCAAAATTCAAAGCTCTTCTCCATATCGATATCCTCACCTTGCCCCCCACCCATCCCTTCAATATCACACCCGGTTGGGAACAGACTCCCCACCCCACCCTCCGCTCTCAAGAACCCAAATTGATCCAACTCGTTCCGTGCAGTCAGATCCCCATAGTTCTGCCACAGCTCGAAAGGACCCGCCCCACCGTAAAGACCATGGGCCGGAAAGCCGCTTAGGTTGTTGTCGTAGTTGGCCAACGGCGGCTGCTGGTGTCCAGGATGAGTCGGCGCTGCTTCCTCCTCCGAAGACGTCATCATATCTGATGTGTCTCCGCCAACTTTCTGCGCCGCGAGCCGTAGCAGCTTACGCATATTGGAACAGGTGCGACGCGCTTCGGGACTGGAGTTACCAATATGATCAAGCCAATTGACGGCGGCTTTGGCCTCCGCGAGGATCTCACCCGCGGCGGACGGCATATGTTCGGCGCGGAAGGCGAGCTCGAGGAGGAGAACTGTGAGGGCGCGTTTGAGGTAGTGCAGCTGCATCCACCACATTGTACCTTCGTGGAGAATGGTAGATTCTGGTTTGTGAAGGATAAGGCTGAGTGTGGCGCGGGCGGATTCGACGCACTTGGTTGCTGAGCTGAGGTCTTCTCGTCGAGAGTAGCTTGATTGATCTTGGATACGTTTACCAAGCCTGCATAGGCACGGACGGTTGATGATTGTTCGTGCGCTGTGGAAGAGGATGCGAAGAGCCACTCGGCAAGACTCCGTTTCTGGGTCTGAGGATGGACTGGCGACGTCGAAGGGCGGCTTGACGCCGTCTTTCCATTCAAAAAGCCTTCTGTCGAATCTATGTATTCTGCTTTCGATGTTTGCCCATTTCTTTTTTCGAATACCGGGTTGATATAACTCGCCCACAGCTTCATTGGCTAGCATACAAAGCTCCACGTAATGCACGAAATAGATTGCCGCGACCTTCGTGGTGCCCTTTATTGTCATCCTATTCGATGAAGGTCCTGGTCCAGGCTTCCACATGCCCGAAGTCGAAGTATGGTGTCTGCTATCCATTGCTGATCTCTGATCGGACGATGCAGAAGGTGCGGTTGTTGTACCCGGCGCCTTACCCTCGGCAAGCTTCCTTGGAACTGTGACACTGCAATCCCGAGGATTGATCATCGCTGGCCGACCAGTCACGAGTGTGAGCATACTCTCTAGTGTCATCAGGGCGAACCAGTTGTAAGCATGAAACTCTTTTGTCTCCTCCGTTACTGAGTCCGAAACGTCCTGCAAGTGCAGACCCAATGCCTGTGCCGACCTTACCGCCAGACCAGAAAGGTTCCAGGCTCTTTGAAACATTAGCATAGCTTGTGACCTGGGGAGCCATGAATTTACCGGTTGAGCTGGTGGGTCACTAATAGATACATCGCGCCCAAGCTAAACACCTGGACCTGGCCAAGGTAGCAATCATCATTCAGAATGCCCGTGTCTACTGCTAGCACGCGTGCTTGTGAGAAGTACAACATGTGGTCTCTCGCATCTCCAGTCCAATCAGCTTGGATGAGATGGGCGTGTACGGCGGCAATGGCAAACACAAGCTGGAGCGTAGCAATAAATGTACGATCTTCGAAGCCTTCGGGATCCATAGTGCTGCAGAGCTGATCGTACTGATTCATGAAGTCCACTTTGTTGAGAATGGGAAATGACAGGTGCATCGTCGAGAAGTATGCGTTCACGAGAAAATCGGCTGTGGACTTGACCGGCAATGAAAAGGGGTCGATTTGATGTCCAACCACAGCGGTATCAGTATCTTCTGCGTACGGCTGAGGTTTTCGAGAGAAGCCCTGGTTCCAATCTTGAGATGTGAACGTTTTCGCTTCTTGCTTTGGTAGCAATTCCTTATTCAATTTGTCAGTCCACTTGGTTTGGGAGGACTGTCCTGCAAAAGCCGGGACATGATATACAGAGCTCTGTTGCAGGGTGTCGTCTTGGTTGATATGGCCCGTAGAACCCATTGAACCAAAGTCAGAAGCGTCCAGTTCACCTCCATCATCAAGACTGCCGCTTTGGCTTTCACCTGTGATCGTCTTTTTGTAGGCGTTTTTGGCGGCCTCGTCGTGCGGTGGCTAGGAACAACGAGTTATTTGAAGTCTTACCTTCGGATTATAGAGTTATACCATGAGTATGGCATCTTGTATCGCCTGTTGATCATCATCATCTACCTGAGGCACGAACTTAAGGAGTAGTTCTTCGTACGCTTTGAGCTTCTGCCAAATCTCGTCATGCTGTCTAACAGTAGATCAAGTCAGCAGAGTCAGGGCGTCAAGTGATAGTCGAGGTACAAAGAGGCCTGCTAGAGCGAGGCTGGTGTGAAGGTGCAGGATTTGAGCAGTAGAAGAGCGTGGATTGCTTGCGTCTAGCCGGTCTCAACGAAAGTGAAAAGCAGAGTAGGCATGGCCACCATAAGAGCATGAACCTCACGCTTACAAGGGAAATGGTGCTTCATACCTTCTCCCCTGGTCACGCTTTCCACTCGCATAGTAACATTCTACCCCGAGCTCTCTGCAATGCCGACACGTCGGCTGCTCCCCATAACATTTGATCTTCCTAACTCTACACGATTCGCATGCCTGTCTGACTCGTGGTGAACGTGTCCCTGAGCCGGACGACTGATTCCAGGTTTCTTCATCTCTTTTGAGTCTTTTAATGGCAATCTTTGAAATTTTTTGCTCAGAAACTGACCGTCCGGTGGGGCTGACGGCCAGCTTGCTAGGTTTTGATGCAAAGCTGCTCGCCTGTTTTGGAGACAGCACTGGGCTTTGCATGGTAGTGCTTGACTTCCTTTGCGGGTTCTTGGCAGCTTGAGTGGCCTTGAACTGTGTCAGGTAGCGCTGATATTCCCGGAAATCATGGGTCTTTTGGTACTCGGCCAGTTCCGCTTTGTATCTTTCCCAGGGTATGGCGCCCTTCGTCTTCCATTCTCCTCTCTCGTCTCGTGTGAGTTGTTGCCATTTCTCGCCAACTACTTTCGACAAGTCAGTGAAGGACAAATTTTGCTCTTTCAATTGCTCGCGTGTGTGGTTGGAGAAGAGCACGTATGCGGAGTACGGCCGCTCAGGGACGTTTGGATCCGGCTTGGGATGATGTCTGTAACCCCGTTTCGTGGGTGCGCCACCCTGCTGTACGTCGTTGCTGCTGGATGAGAATCCTCTCCGAGTGTTCGGTGGAAGAGGATCGATTCCGTACAAGGGAGTGACGAATGCCGGGTCCCGAGCGAGTCGTTTGGTGTTGGCAATCTCTCTTTGTAGTTTTCTCCGATGCCCAAGGTCCACATTAAGAATCTGAGCCTGATCAGTGGAGACCCGTGCGGCAGAGTATGTCATATACTGACGTCCAGATCATTCTCCGTGACCTCCAGAACCGTCTCCCAAGAATCGAACCCTGCTTCAATAAAGCGTTCGAGGTAGCGATCCATACCGAGCCATGTTAGGGTGAGCTCAAGGTCCGCCATGGCCAGCGAGTTGTCTTAGCTTTGGTAATTGAAGGGATAATGATACAACCGAGCACCGCGGACTATTCGCCAGGATCAAATCATGCGGGAGCTCCTGCTGCAGTAATCAGATTCACCTGGCGTTTTCAGCGCCGGCTTGCGCCCCACCTTCTTGGGCGCAGAGGAGAAGTAGATGTGCGGCCAAGAGAAGGTCAAGGCTACTATTTTGTGTAGTAGTTGGACTGCGAAAAGGGAGATGAGTAAGGAAGAGACAGCAGAGTTGGATGATATAGTTAGGAATGGATGGGGTGGGGGGGTGGAAGGTGAAAGGAAATGCAACATTATTTACTCCCAGAATCCAAAGTGGAAGAAAGTGCAGCTCTAGGCTAAGGTCGGTCATGGCGGATGAGGTACCGTAGCCGGAAAGGCAGCAGATAATCCAGCGTCCTCTCGACCTTGTACAGTAGGAAGCTGCACCGTTTGGCCTGGCGTCTGGCACGTAACGTAAAGTATTGGAGGAGAATGGAGATGGTAATGTACTTTCAGTACATTCACAACAAACTGATCATTATTACATATAATCTCTCTCGTGGCACATTCAGAAGTATTGTGGGATGAGCTAAGGTAAAGTAGAATAGAATACGGATAGGTACATTACATGAGAAATGGTGGTAAGCTGTTGTGAACCTTGTCCCTAGTCCCTAGCTAGGTACCGTATGCAAGGAAAGATCGTCATGAAAAAGCGGGAGGTGTCTCCGGTCCCAATCACCATCGGTCCTCGGAGATTCCTCCGATATCAAAAAGTAGTCCCCCTGTCAAAAGTAACCCCACCCGATTACATACTTGAAAGAGTAAACCAACCTTGGCCAAACCCTGAAAAAGAGTGAACCCCTCCCAGATGGATAACAACCACGGCAATTTCAATTACCATTTGATTGCTGTCGCTGGGCACTTGACCATACTACCGGTACCACTATAGCCAACGGCTAGATTATCTTCATCAAACTACCTACCAACAGAGACAGTAATACCGCTGCGACTTTGATTTACCCCCCCAGACAGACTTTGATTAAGTAAGCACGATTCGAGAGCGAGTCGTAGCTACTAGCGCGAATCGGACATGGGATTTTGGAAGTAAAGTAATTAGTACTAAAGTAAAGTATTCATTTCCGGAGACCGAAGTCCGGAAGTTGGGGATGCGATTTCCAAAGTTGATGTAATCATGTCACCCACAAAATCGTGACATATGCCAAGACAGCCCTCCTGATGACCTCTGCTTTTACTTCGTATTAATTGGGGGCATTAGAAGATGATTTCGATGCTCGGAAAAATGATTCATCTAGCATACCTACCAGTCATAGAGGCATTGAGCCTGCATCGTTTCCATGAAATGGTATGAAGACATAAAGTAGGTACTCGGGCATAAAGAAGAAGGGAGCGCGCCTTCGATTTGGAGAAGTGTCCGTTGCACTGATGACTCCGCTGTTCCACTTCCCAACAGGCTAATATAAAGTGAAGTAGCATTTCAACGGGGGGTGTGTCTCGGCCAACGTCATTTGGGTGAATTTGCCCCCATCTCTTTAAGGGTATCAATGGACTCCCTTGCCCTTTCGCCTTCTCGCATACTTTACCCTCATTCCCATAACAAACATGGCACCGGGTGGATTTAGCAATGCTTGGAGAACTATCACCGGCTCACACCTCCGGTGGTCTTGACCAATAAAAGGTCCACTTTGCTCGCTTAGACCAGGAATCACCAAATTTAGTCATTGAACAGTTCCGTCCGGTAACAAGGACCGTCGAAGGCATGTTGTCATAAGGCTCATGATAGCGCCTCCTACTGTTAGCGACAACCTGATCAACCCTTACATCTATCCAACAACACAGCAGAACTCACCCCATCCACCTTCACCTTAATCGCAGTAGTAAGAACAAAACAGAACAGAGCAGAACAGAACAGAACAGAACAGAGCAGAACAGAACAGAACAGAACAGAACAGAACAGAACAAAGAGAACAGAACAGAACAGATTCCGGCTTGCGACAAACCGTTGATGGCGCCATGGCTGAAACGACTGAATCAGAGATAAAACGGTCCGATACCACGGCGACTGACAGCTCTGGCCAGTCTATGCAAGATGTCCAGCCATCATCTCCCACAAATACCACAATTTCCTCCAACCCAAACGCCTCGGAACAAGCATCAAGTCAATCCAGACCTGCAACGTCCGCGGGCAGAAGAAGAAAGGTTCCTGATTCAGTCACTCCCAATGCCTGCACGAATTGCAAGAAGGCGAGGGCCAAAGTGAGTTGCTGCTTCCCCATTCTTTCGTCTTTTCATGTGTGGTGGAAAGTCAACATACTAAGCCATCGTCCATAGTGCGACGGCGTCAAGCCTGCCTGTCGACGCTGCGTGCAACGTCACGTCTCAGGATCTTGTCATTACGAGATACATGCCAAGACAGCAAAGGAGCAGATGATTCGAGAAATTCAACGTCTGCAGCGGAAGAATGAACACTTGGAAGAGGAGAAGGATTCATTAGGGGAAAAGAACAGCTGGATCGAGAAAATCATAGCTTCACTCAAAGACGATGGACAGGGTATCGAGATCATTGGCAGAATAAAGCGCGGCGAATCTAATCGAGCGATTGCTGAGTGGCTTGGGCGGCCTTCGGTCGGATCAGGTACCCAGGCACTGTCTCCCACAACCGAATTTGAGATCGGTCAAGCCATCGAACAGTATCATCGAAACTTGGTCGAGAATCATGATCCTCGCTTTTGGACCAACGTGTCCACGGAAGCGGAACTGATCGAGCACCTGGTCAAGTTGTACTTTACCTGGATACATCCCGTTCATATGCTGTTCGACGAGGCGCACTTCACGTCAAGCTTCAGGGACTGTGCGGATGTTTACTGTTCGTCAGCCTTGGTCAACATCATCTGTGCCATGTCCTGTCATCTTCTCCACGACACGGGGAGCGACGATGAGCAAACAAAGTCTGGAATCCAATCTCTTCAGACACAGTTCATCAATGAAACAAAATCTCTGATGAAGCATGCGGACTGTGCGAAGATGACCTCGATACAGACTTACGCAATAATGTTCCTCGTTGAACTTGGATCCGGACACGGTCTCATTGCTTCTTCGCACCTAAGGTTGGCTGTGGAAAGCTTGATTGCCAAGCAAACATCAGAGCAGTCTTCTGAAGCGGAGGAAGTGGCGGCATGGGGGATTCTGACCTTGCACACGTATGTTGCCAGTCCAAATTGATGTGGTCTGACTCGTGAGGCTTATGGAGGCAGTGCATGGTCAGGTCTGACCTATCAAAAACCCATCGCTCCTATCTCGACGCGTGCCAACCCTTTTGCGAACATTGCTGTAGACCTACTTGGAGGTAAATGGAATATGCATCAGCAACCTGGCGACAGTAAGCTGGAAACTGGGGAAGAGAACGCCGACGACCGACAGAGCTTCGCAGCCTTGACCGCTCGTGAACATGCAAAGCTCTATCGCATCGTCCACGAATGCATTCTTGTCTACTGCGGCAATCGTGGTAAGGTTTCGGCCAATCCCGTATTAGATCTTTTCCAGCGGTTCTTTATATGGAAAGATGAACTACCCCCAGTTCTTCGAAGCGTCGAGGGCCAACCGCTTCCTCATGTTCTATACTTACAGTAAGTGTCCCCTCAAAGCATCGTCATTCAAAGCATTGCTTATACGGGATTTTTTGCAGCCTTCAATACCACACTGCTATCATTCAGCTGCTCCTGCCACTCCTGCATCTCGATCACTATCATCAGGAGTCATACGAACAACTCGTACGATTCGTCGTCGACCATGCAAAAATAGGCGTGCAACTTTTGATCCAATACAAAAACATCTATACCAACTATTACCTCTCGCCACTTCAAATTTTTTGTCTGGTTCACTTGTGCGATGCGGTAGTGCGGTACGACGGTCAAGGTGATACGACCCCTAGAACAGTGGAATTTTGCCTCACCTCCCTCGAAGAAGCCAAGGTCGGCTACCCCGTTGCGGGGCCTTTGCAGAAGATGTTCCGTCTCTCTCTCACTGAATACGGTGTCCCTGTCCCCGACGAGCTCGAGTATATGATGGGCGTATCAGCACGCATGGGGCCCGAGGAACTGCTGGATGCGTGCACAAGATCGACTTACAAACAGCCGATCACGCAATTCTTGCCCAACATGGAGGCAGGATTAGGACAAGATTTTATGAATGAGTGGCAGCGTTTGACTGAGGGCACGTCTGCGGGACCGCCGCCTGGAGGAGAGTCTGGCTCTGGATCATCTGGAAGAGAGGGGAGGTTAAAGATTGGCTCGTTGTTGAACATGTGATTGCGTGAAGGTGACGACTTTATGCCTCGACAGCGAAGAAAGCGTGCTTGGATGGCTTGTGTGAAGGATGGGTTGTGTAAAGGACGGCAGGAGCAAGGTGCTTATGATGATCCGACTTAATGTACAGCTCTATTCGCTGTCCTACTCTTCTCATAGATCCACAAGGCCCACGCTTTGGATTTCGGCTTGATCTGCAATACCACTTCAGTTTCCAAGCCCGCATTAGCCAGGGTGTCAAGCTCTCGGTTTTCTGTCATTATGGGGAAAATCCCAGACAGTTTCCATAGCGGACTCAGTGGGATGGGTGGGAGTTGGTGCGTAAGTGCTCATAGACGCTGGTAGATCATTAAAGATAAATTACCTCGGACTATCAAATGTAATAGGTTTGGGAAGGGGGGGGATACGTCTTTTATATGAAGCTCTTCCTGATTAATCATTAGTTTATTACGTCGGAAATCACGGCAGTGATATTAACTACACGTGTAAGGAAATTCAGGGTGGCGTGCTGTTTACCTTTTACTTCTTCCATCTCGTCAGAAGTCGTGAGTCGAGAGTGGCGCTCACAGACAAACGCCCCGTCTGTGGAGATGTAGGTGGGAAAGAAAGATCGAGGAAGGTGTGCCGACACGCCAAAGCATCCGAGGATCGGCACTGGTGGCACCAACTATTCTGTGACCGTACACCGGTACCTACTACTCTCTGCACTGTACTGTTCTAGCCTAAAACCGCCATGGCAATCGTCGGCTTCATATTCAGTTAGAAGCTTCTTATCACCATCAAAATCCACTCGGAATTTACTCCCATCACTACTCCTACTCTGTGATTGAGCAATTGGACACACCGAGCTGCAGATATGATCATTGCGATCAGATGCTAAGGATCAACAGCAGATGAGCAAAGTCCGTGCATCACCGTCCGCCAACGCCTTACCATACAAGTACGTCTCTCCACTCATCCAGCCTTTCTGACCAGAATACCAACCAGTACAAACCGATTATTGACATACTCTGCCAAACAGAAATCCTCATGCAAAGCCCACATCGCCTCTCCTGTCCGCCACGCCCCGCCGCAAAGGCATTTATATAGCTAGTAGCATAGCAGTCTACGCCTTCACAGCATATGGCTTCTACCTCTACACCACCCTTTTGGCAGAACCAGATCACCCACTTCCGTTCCAAGACACAGACGTTACGGATCGCTACCACACTACAGCCAAACACTTCGACGCTGATGTCTCCTCTACAGAGAACATTTGGGGCATTACGAATCTTCGACGTCGTCTTGCTGAACAAGCCAAGGGAGATGTGCTGGAGGTAAGCGTGGGCACGGGCAGGAATGGAGTGTACTATGATCTGGAGAAGATAAAGAGTTTGGCTTTTGTCGATCAGAGTGGAGCCATGGTGGAGATTGCGAGGAAGAAATGGAATTCTCTCCATCCCGGATATGAGCGTTGTTCATTCCATACTCAATCAGCCATGGACCCGCTGTCTGCTTCCGCAATGCCGAAGGCAGGGTTTTCGACGATTGTGCAGACTATGGGCAGTTGCTCTACACCTACACCTGCTGCTACGCTGGCGCATTTGGGGAATTTGGCCGATCCGAACGATGGGAAGCTTCTGCTGTTGGAGCATGGAAGGAGTTATTATGATTGGATAAACTGGATACTAGACAAGGCTGCCGCTAGGCATGCAGATAAGCATGGGTGCTGGTTCAACAGAGATGTGGGAAGGATACTGGAGGAGAGCGGATTGGTGATCGAAAAGGTGGAGAGGAGTCATTTTGGGACCCTTTGGTTTGTGGAAGCGAGGCCAGGTGTAAGAGGTGGAGGAGAGTTGGTGGCAAGGAAAGAAGAGACAAAGGAGGAAAGGGAAAAAAAGGAGGGCAATAGCAATGGTTCCGCGGCAGGGGATGAGCAGACCGTAGTTCTGTAGAGGGAGAAAGGAGACAAGATCAAGGTTGGGAAAGGTGTGTAACGCAATGATACTCGATACGAACATTCTGCATCCACTCCGAGGGTTTTCTCCAGACTTTGCAAAACCTATTGCTCAACATCTCTGGGATCTGGATAGGTGTGTCTATAAGTTCGGGGTGCCAGCGCTGAGCAGCGTCAAAAATGCCGGAGTCCTGTCATACCTACCAGACAGTCATGGCTGTCCTCTAAACCGTTACGCAAGATATGCATACTGAGACGAACAGCGGAGACACTGGGAAGCCGAGACTAAGAGGCTGTTGCAAAGACGTCAAGCTCGCACAATCCAAGTTGATGGTCTCATCGCATCGCCCGCAGTAGAAACACTGATGCACTAGTGTTTATGAAGTCTTAGTTGTAATCAATGCTGTGAAATCACATCTGCATTTGGAATCTCGTTGCTAATATTAATATTCCCAATCTTAAAATCTGATCAACGAGCACCTACTACAACCCTAGCCATGTCTTCTCGTGAACAACAGAATATCGCTCGGCGCTCCAGAAGCCCCCATAACCGCCGTCATCATAAGCGCTCTCGATCTCCCAACTCTCATCTTTACCACCACGTCTCCCACAAGCACAAACACTCGAAGCCTTCTGCGCCGGTGCACCTCCCATTACAAGCTTCAAAGCTGCACAAACATGACTTTGAAACCGTCAAGCCGATGTTTGAGTTGTACCTGGACATCCAGAAGCAGAAGGTGCTGGAGGGCTTACCAGATGACGAGGTAAAGGGCCGGTGGAAGAGCTTTGTAGGCAAATGGTATATCTCTATCCGTTGCATATGACCCGATTCTACAAGGATTGCGAGATACAAGGAGCTGACTTTTGTGAGGAATCGTGCTGAATTAGCCGAAGGTTGGTATGACCCAGCGACTCTTCAGAAAGCACAAGCATCTGCTGCGTCGAACGCTGTCAATACCGAAAGACAAAACCAGCCGCGAGACTCGCCGAGCTATGGTTCTCCGAGGAGAGCAGAAGAAAGCAGTGATGAGGACGTTGTTGGCCCCACGATGCCTGGTGGTGAAACACAAGTCTACAAGAGTGGCAGGAGACCTGGGCCTGTAATACCCAACCCACAAGATCTAGAACTACGAAGAGGTACGGCTCCTGGGAGCATGCCCTACTTCAATTCAAAACACTGACAGTTTTGCCTCCCCTACAGAGCTCGAGCAAGAAGACTCCCTCGCCCACCGCCAAGATCTCCGTGAGCATCGACATCTCGACCGCAGACAGCAAAGAGAACGCCTTGATGAACTCGTTCCCCGCGCCGAAGCCGGTAGCAAAGACCGCATTCTGGAGAAGAAGCGCGAGAAAGCGGACTCGAACCGTGCTTTTGCTTCCGCTAAGATGGAAGCTGGAGGCGTGGAAGAAGTGCCTGAGTCAGATTTGCTGGGGGATGAAGATGGGGGACCCGAGGGGTTCAAGAAGCAGAAAAAAGAGATGGATAGGAAGAAGAACGAGAGGGAGGTGCGGAGAGAGGAGATCTTGAGGGCTAGGATGGTGGAGTTGGAAGAGAGAAGGAGGGAATATCGGGCTAAAGAGGAGAAGACGATGAGCGGGCTGGTTGCATTGGCGAAGGCAAGATTTGGATGAAGCTCTAAACTTGGGAAGGCAGGGAAGATATCAAGCTGCAGAAGGCGGTTCTTCTCGTGAGTGCATGGCTACTTATCATAAACGCTTGTAGTTGTCATCCACAGCTCCATTACATATGTCTATGCTCAAGGCTAGTCTGCTCGAGGCTCAAAACCATTGCCTCTCGCGTGGTTGACGCTGCTTGCATGATCTCAAGGCCGTGCGTTGGTTGCAACAGCCTTCTCCAGGACCTCCAACATTAGGTACGTCCTCTCTCGTCCATCCGCTACTAGTATGCGACACCCCAGCCTTTGCCTCGCTTCTGTCGTCCTCGGCGTCAAAAAGGCAGTTCTGACCTGGTCGACGATGATCTCCCATACCCATTACTTTCGTAAAAGACTGTAGCACTATCTCTTTCACATGCATGCGGTATCACCACAAAGCATCCTCGGCCTCGTGCGAAGGATGAAAGAGGAAGAATGCTTTGCGCGAGTTGCCGGTGGATGCCAAGCCGAAAAATGGCGCTTAAAGCAGCAAGGTTTTAGTATTAGCATGAAACGATTCTCGCGCGATAGGCCGCAAACGGAGCTCATTCATTGGCTTGCTTCGCCCCTTTTTTTCTTTCAGGGTCCGCCATGTTCGGTGGATCTGCAGGGATGAAGGGGCGTTAAATGCATAATTCACAAAGCAGCAAGTGGCAGCCTGGCTCCCGCGGGCATGAGTATAAAGACACGGTGATTCCCACCCTCAAATTTTAGAAAAATTCTCGCTTACTGGCCTTTTAGAGTTGTCGTCGTTGACGTCCTTGCCCCAACGTCAATTCCGCATAACCTCCGCCTCCACCTCCGCCTCCAATCATCTCCACCATCAATATCATCACATTAGATAGAAGATACCCGTTTCGCAGTTTCTAATTTAATACACTTGAAAAGGCACTTCTCACGTGCTCTTTCCCCCCACTCTCAGACGAGACTTTGCCCCTCCTTCCGATTTGAATTAGCGACTTTCTACCTTACCTCTAACCTCAAATCACATCCACCTCCTCAATCACAGATCTACCTCGTCCAATCGGCAACTCATCAACACTCACTTTTCCAATCCGGTTGACCTGAGTCACACATGCGACAGTGTTGAAGGGCAGGGAGTGTCAAGTCGAGCACCGGCTGTAGGGGAAACATTCGCTTGTTCATCTCCCGCATACGGTACGAATTCTCACAATCACACTCAACTTCCTCGACATAGGCGACCTCTCCCACCGTCGCACCATCCTTCGCCCCTCTCGCTCGAACCTCGATCTAGGATCTTTCAATCTTTCTTTCGAAGGAACCTGTTCACTCTGACCTCACGCGACACAGACTGCCGACTCTACTACGCTCACTTGCCGTCACCGACCTTGCCTTCCGACACCACCTCATCGCAGGTCACTCGATCGCAGGAATGGAAACCCTCACTACACACCCGTCCACCGCACAGCAGGCTACGGCCTTCACCTCACCTGCCTCCTTGTCTTTCCCAGGCGGAGCTGGAGAGCTGACGCCACCCTCTGAAAAAGATGGGAATCCCCAGGCGAACGGCACGAGCGGTTCATACCCAGGTGGTCAGCAGCAACAGAAAGGAGCGGATGCCTCATCCAACGGCAACGGGGTGACTCCCACAACTCCTGCTGCGACCCCTGGTGCTGGACAAGGTGTTAGTGGATTAGGTACGCTCTTCATCTCGTAGACTATACTGAGCACCATTAACTGACCTTATCGCAGTACCTACCTTGCAGTGAGTATAAGTCTTGTTATGCCTCTTGTTGATCCCGAGGCTTAATGGCATGTTTGAAGAAATATCGTTGCCACGGTCAACCTTGATTGCCGTCTCGATCTGAAGACCATTGCGCTTCACGCGAGGAATGCCGAGTACAACCCTAAGCGTTTCGCCGCTGTCATCATGCGTATCCGCGAGCCTAAAACTACCGCATTGATCTTTGCTTCCGGCAAGATGGTAGTTACTGGTGCCAAATCTGAGGACGGTGGGTCTTTCCAGTGCCATGTCGTACGCTTCCTGCTTACTGACGGCTTTCCCCCCAAGACTCTCGTTTGGCGTCGCGCAAATACGCACGAATCATCCAGAAGCTCGGTTTTAACGCTAAGTTCACGGATTTCAAGATCCAGAACATTGTTGGCTCTTGCGATATCAAGTTCCCAATTCGTCTTGAAGGCCTTGCGTCTCGTCACCACCACTTCAGCTCGTACGAGCCTGAACTCTTCCCTGGTCTCGTAAGTCTCTCGGAGAGTTTTTGTTCTTGATTGCTTCCCTGTCACGGCGCAAATGCTTACTCTGCATCTTTACAGATCTATCGTATGATCAAGCCGAAGATTGTGCTCCTCATCTTTGTCAGCGGCAAGATCGTCTTGACTGGTGCGAAAGTGCGAGAGGAGATTTACCAGGCGTTCGAAATGATCTACCCTGTGCTGAATGGTATGCATTGAATTCTATTCCATGGATAATCCAAGCTGACAACCCTAGATTTTCGCAAGGTCTAATCCAACTGCCTCGAAAACATCCGCCTCTGTGGTCGATCATCCTGTACTACCACGCCCTACAACCCAAGTCCGCCTGTACATTACACCTTCCATTTTCCCTCCTGCTTCGGCTTCACAACCATCTGCTTCAACTCCGCTGATTGCATGCACGAGCTCACCTGCACATCGGCTGCTCGCTGCACTGCTCTCTACAACCCCTTTCACAACCACAAATGCATACAAAAATGGAGTTCGGTCACGAGGTTTCGGAGAGTCTTCAATCAGCGAGCGTTGCATATTTTTTATCCGAACATACATTATTAGAAAGTCGCACGGCGGTTCTGTGCGCTGGTCGGTGGATACCGCCGGGGTGCGATCTGCGAGAAAGAACAGAAGTTCGTTTTCCAGTTGCTCAGAGAGACCGAGATACCAGATTGAGAGGCCGGAGTGGAGGAGCGGATGATCTTTTGATCGTCGTGCTGGAGAGTCTTATCATTACGAGTCAGCTTGCACAAGTGCTTGCCAAGTTCTGAGTCTGGCTTCGGCAGGCAGTCTATGATCTAGGTGCGCCGATGATCAGATACAAATTTGATAGAATGGAATACCAAATCTATTCCACCAATTGTCGGTGCATATGATCCATCAGCACATCTCATGATGATCATGTGCGCATCTTTGTCCTTCCTCCCTTTCCAATCCCCAGACATGTGTGACTCTATGAACTCAAACCCCGTTTCTCTTCCCTTTCATCTCCCCTCCCTTCATCCATTCCTTCTTCATTCCATAGCATGGCCACTTCTCCCTCCATGACCCATGATTCTGCTCCATTAGACTCCATTCTTATCATCGGGGCAGGCGTCTTTGGACGTAAGTATCAGAACATATTTGGAACTCCCCTTCCCTGTCGCCTTTCCAGCTGACTTCTCATAGTATCGACAACCCTCTCCCTGCTCGCCTCCGGCTACGCCCACACCACAATCACCCTCCTAGATCCCTATCTCCCCACGTTCGACACCCTACCCCCGTCCCCGTCCCCGTCCCCGTCCCCATCCCCGTCCCCGTCCCCGTCCGCCCCACCACAAAACCCACACGCCGCCTCCATCGATTCCTCCCGCATCATCCGCCCCGATTACGCTCTGCCACCGTACGCAAAACTCGCCTCTCGGGCCCAGAGCGAATGGAGGAGAGGATACGGCGGAGAGGGGGGTGTACAGTGAGAGTGGTGTTATACTGTCGGCGGAGAAGGGGGGGGCGAGTATGTGGGGAGCGCGATGGGCAATGCGGAGGTTCTGGGCTATAGGGTTGAGGGGTTGGGGAGCAAGGGGAGTGTGCGGCGGGTGTTGGGGACGGGCGGGGAAGGTGGGGAGAGCGGGTATGTGAATTGGGGGAGTGGATGGGCTGACGCTGGGAGAGCTATGGATCGGTGTGTGAGAATGGCGATGGAGGTGGCGAGGGAGAGGATGGGGACGGAGGGGAGGGAAAGGGGACGGGTGGTGTTCAAGAGGGGGAGGGCGAGGAGGTTGATCTTTCGAGATGGCGAGGGAGAGGGGAAGAGGAGGGTCGTTGGCGCTGCGTTGGACGACGGCTTCGAAGTCCTCGCGGACCTCACCATCGTCGCCGCCGGCGCCTGGAGCGGTGCCCTGGTCGATCTTCGCGGAAGGGCGGAAGCCCGCGGGCAAGTCCTGGCTTACATCTCCCTCACCGATGAAGAGAGGGAAAGACTGAAGGACATGCCTGTCGTTCTGAACCTCAGCACAGGCATGTTTGCAATCCCGCCGATAGACAACGCGTCTGCCCCACCGCCCGGTCAGGAGACGAGGCCGAGAGATTGGGTGCTCAAGGTTGCGAGACATGCTTTTGGATATGCGAATCCGACGGTGGTGGCGCCTGAGGGGGACGATATCGTCATCAGCTTGCCTGCAACGAGATTTTCTCCCATACCAGCAGAAGGAGAGGAAGCATGCCGTTCCTTTTTGCAAAAGACGATCCCCTGGCTCGGCGACCGCCCCTTCGGCAGCACGAGGATATGCTGGTACACGGATACTCCGACTGGTGATTTTCTGATCGATTACCATCCGGAATACGAGGGGCTTTTTCTTGCTACGGGTGGTAGTGGACATGGGTTCAAGTTTTTACCTGTGCTGGGGGATAAGATCGTCGCTGCGGTTCAGGGAGCTTTGGAGGACGAGTTGGCGGGGCTGTGGAGGTGGCCGAGGGAGAAAGTGCTGCCGTTCAGGGGGTGTGAGGATGGGAGTCGGATGGGCGATAGGGATATGGTTCTGGAGGAGGAATGGGCAAAGGGGAAGAGGAAGGGAGAGAGGGTGAGGAGTAGTAGGCTATGATGGCCTTCAAGGGGCCGATCATTGAGACTTCAGCCTGCAGGTCCACCACACCATCGATCTTGCCTGACAGCTTGACGACGTGCATGCGGGCATGACGGACCGAGAGCTGAGTGATTCTCAAGCCAGCGCGTGTGTCCTGAGTATACTGATGGGCCTTGAGATCTGGTATTCGGTTTTTTCGGGACGGACGAGTTATTAGTATGGCGAGCCTGTGTTCCTTTCTCTGGCAAAGCATTTGGAACGAAAGTGCAGCCACACATAGGACGCAAGAGCGATTCAAAACCGAGTGCTGGATCCCGACCCAAAGGCCTGTCAATGGCCTCAATTTTTAGGCCGGTGCGCTCAATCAAGTACATCTTCCGTCAGGTCCGATGACATCTCACAGGACTCGAGGTCGAAACGTACTCTACGTTTCAAAGATATCATTCACGCAAAGCCGAGTCACTTGTCGGCTAGCTAACTCCATGACTCATTACTTTGTGCTGATCATCTACTTACGGAGTTGTGATCTCTTTGGGAGGACTCGTTGACGAACGCTCAAAGTTGGCCCGGACCATATGACTCAAACGTACTGCATTCGTCTCCTGATCTATCCAGCAGGTGGAGCAATCACCCCACCCTTGACTCCCTACGGGCTACGACAACCCAGAATTCCCTACCGTCGTCGTCGTCTCCTCGAGCCACGGCTCGACCAGATATTTCCTCAGGCCGGGTTGGTGGAGAGACAGATCGACGTCGGAAACGCCAGCTCGTGCTTTGCTGTCACTCTGCCGTTCAAGCAACAAGACGTCTCTCGGAATCTTTTCGAACACGCTATCGATCAGGCTCGGAGGCGATGGGCTTGGTTTACGACATCTCGAGAGCTGGACGCCGGAAGGGGCACTGAGTTTGGGAGTCTGGGGTACCTTCTGGGGGAAATACGCCAGCAGATTTTCAAGGTGGTACTCGGGTGGTTCACGTCGTTGTCCTTACCTGACCTAACCGCTGCCGATACCAACCCCTCTCCGGCTGGTGCGGCTATCGTTACCAACGTTGGGACTTGAGTTCGACGACTTCTTCTTATCCAACACTATTCTCAAATTCGAAAGCTCCGAGGGACTCCAAGATTTCCTTTTAACAGTCGTCAAACTTTCATCTAACAAAGGTACGGCGCATCGTCGTCAGCATTTGGGTTCCTTGCGGCTGTCGTTCTCGTCGTCTGCTCATAAACTGGAGGAATGGCTGGAAGACGACGTGCTTGCAGTTACCGGCGTCGCTGCAACATGTCAGCTTTGAGTTGGACTACAATCGACCTGAAACTCGTGCGAGAAGCTGCAGACGACGGGGCGACACAAGGCTATTGAAAGACACCAAGGCGGCAGCAACTCTTGTTGAGGTCTTGAGCAAAGGGATAATGAGGAGTGCTCCGGGGGCATTGGTGGAGATGAATGAGAATGACAGGAAAAGGTTGCTTCCAAAACATTTCGAACTCTTCGATGCTGCGGTGAATGACGTTGAGAGATGACCGGGGAAGTTTAACGAGGATACTGTTGCTCATAATGACAGGTTGAAGAAGGAGGAATCTGGATATGGCTTGCTCAACAAAGGGAACCGCCAAAGCATGGCACGCGGTGGCAGCGTTAGCGATCACCGCCCTGCACGTTGAACGGAGGTATTCATGCTCCAGTTGCAAGCATATAATCAGCAAGAAATACTGACTGCAAGTGCCCTTCTCCATAAGACGTGAGCAGGCAAGAAAGAGTGCGACCCTCGGAGCCTTCAGCTTGAGCTCTTTTCGTACAGTTTCGTCAGCAATTTGACAGTCAAGCTCTTTTGGAGTGCCTTGGGTACGCTGCGAATTGTGTTTAGTATCATTAGAATACCGATCAACTGTGCTGTCACAATTGCAGAAAGCCAGCGATATACACAGCAAGTTTCTCAGCTTTCGCGAAACCCTTTGGTCTTTTGCCAACGATGTCCCCCTTTAGCTTTAGTCAAGGCATGGTTTAAGACATCGAAATCTTGCTGGAATAATTATAGTAAGTCTCTCCCTGCGTCCTGGTGCTTAGTATCAATCCCACCAGGAGAACAGCGTCTGATGTCGTTGCACATTTCTTTGGTAAAATCCCAGCCCAATTTTAGAGGTCCTGCGGAAGCCATGAATGCTACTGTTTAGTGAGAGGTAATCCGTCCACTTGTTAGAGATGGAGAAACCAGTATCTAAAAGTACTTTATGCAACCGCACGAATTTACCCTTCGCCTCGCACCCTTAGGCACGAGCGCCGATGCGCCCTTGCAGCGTCGCACGCCAAGATGGCGCTTAGTAAGCAGATCTCAAAATAGTGAGCGGCTATCCTCGCAAGATCAATCGTTGTTGATATCATGACCGACTATTCTTCCAATTCATTCGCCAATGCATTACTTTCCTCTGCGCGCATACCCTGTATAAATAGCTATCTATTTCTGCGCAATGGCACCCAATGAACCCGAGAGTCCAAGCAAGAAGAGAAAGCAGCCTGTTAATGGAGTGAAACGCGATCAGCCTTTGTTCGCTCAACGCAGACCCAATCGTTCATTGCAACAGCCGCCCGACTTTCTCACGGACAGTCTCAACACTTCATACATCCCTAGTCCTAGCCCACCGAAGAGCCCAACACGTCAAGATGTGCGCGCAAGGCCTAGACAGACGTTAGATTAATTCGAGGTCACTAGCAGCTGCTTTCAAAGCTACACCAAGGGTCAATGACGAGAACAGACCACCCTCTTCCTCTTCCTCTGATCACAAGCGCTCTTTTCAGGCACTGAATCCACGCCCAACGCAGAACGTATCTGGCCCAAATCAAAAGTCATCCAGCAAGCCAGCGCAAAGTCCTGTACCCGCGCGAACACCCAGTCCGTTGAGAGGACGGGCCCTTTCAGTCACATCGCCTGCTGCCTCTGAGTCGTCTCCGCCTCGTGGGTACGCTGAGGCCTACCAGCGCATTGTTGAAGAAGAGAACCTGGCACAGGAAGAATCAGTAGAGGACATGGAGGACATCACCGGATATGATTTCAATGAGCAAGATAGATCGCAAGATCTTGATCGTATGCGACTGCAGAGGATACAACACTCTGCATCTCCTGTATCTTTGAGGGCTTCTCGAAGAGCTTCACCAGGAGGCGCTCTCGGAGGGGGCGCACAAGCTGAGGTTGACGACAAGGAGAACATCGGGCATGACTCAGATGGTGAATCAAGCGCATCCTACATGGAGAACGTCACGGACACATCTATGGATAGCGGGTCGTCTCAGTACGCCAAAGATCTACAGAGGGTCCAAGGTGCATTGAACAGTGGAAAGAAGGCGTTCAGCAAAGCGAGGGTTGGAGATAGAGTCGGACTCACTATAGACAATCTGCAGCGCAAAGGAAGCAACGATTCTCTGGGAAGCGCGTTCAGTGCCGGGAGTCTGAGCAACAGAGGCTCTGACCCATCCGTCAACGTGCCCAAGGCCTGGGGAAGGAAAGCAAAGCCGGGGAAGGATTGGCTCAGCCGAATCAACAGCAGAAGTGGCAAGCTTACTGGTGATGTGCCCAAGCGTCATTCCTCTGGAGATCAAATTATCGCAGAGAATCAAAAACGTGAATGGGCGGAACCAATTGACGAGTGGATCTCAACCGCAGCTGAGGTCCCTTTACCCTCTGTGGAGGGTTCTTCGCAGACAGCCTTATCGTCTCAAGGCTCGACACCTACGACAGCAGTCCAGCGGAGTACCTCTTTGGACCGAAGAAGGCAGTGGGAGGTCAATGATGATGAGTTTACTGGACGATCCTTTCAGGTGTCTGATAGTCCACCAATTCGGATTCGAAGTGTTGCTCTTGATCGCATCCGAGAGCGAGAAATAGAGAGCGTCGAGAAGAGAGCGGTAACAACAAGCAGACTGGGCGAATTGCGCAAGATGTCATCCGCAGAAAGCCCGCGAAGAAGGATAGGGTTTGAAGTGATTCAGGGAGATGACAGTCGTGGTTTGAGTGAAGGTTCTCCACAAAGACATGCATCTGGCAAGTCCACTCTAGAGTCAGAGCAGCTGGATCCAGACGAAGACAACACTCCAGACCTTAACCCAGATGACACAGGAGAAGCTATTCCGGATACCCCTATTGTGATTTACAGAGCAAATTCCAATGGCATTGTCTCTTCGAGTGAGAAAAGTGCCAAGCAGCCCGAATCAAAAACGCAGTCGTCTCGCCAACCCAGCCATGAACGGAAGGACTCCCATGATCTTCTCAAACGGCTGGCTAGGGCGACGAGTGAAAGTCCCAGTCCCGCAAAACAGTCCAACGAGCCAGGCCAATCACCAAATCAAGAGGGCCAAGATCAAGTCCAGCAGACACCGCAGAATCACAGACCTACTAGCGACCTCAAGACACCGGTCATAACAGGTGCGTGGGTGGATCAGACCATGGACGACACGCCTCGGGTTTCGAGGGCAGATATCAATTTAAAAACGCCTCTAGTAACTGGTGCTTGGATCGACACCCCTCTACCTACTGGCGGTCGAGGCCCTCCAATGCCAACGCCATCTGACGCACAGGACGAGAAAGAACTGGGTAACGGCAAACTCGGTGCTGCAGAGCTGATACACAAACTCAGTCCCAATACTATATCTGCGCGCCCAAAATTGCAGAATCAGGCTCCTCTCAAGTACTCAGGACCTCCTTTGGCTAAATCTGCACTACAAGAAATCATCAACGACGCTCGAGCTCCAAACCGAGAAAGACAACCCAAGAAAACCTCTTCAGATTCCGAATCCGAAGAAGATCCCACCCTCCACCTCGGCGAATCCACTATCCAATCCCTCGAGGAATTAATCGCCAACGATGAAGACTTCTCCACCCTCCTCGCCCCCACGCCACCATCTCCCGAAACCGCACCGTCATCCTCCGAACCATCCCCTTCCTCCCAAGCTGTCACCACGACGTCCAGATCCTCACGTCTCTCCGACCTCCAATCATACACCCACCTCCTCTCCCGCCTCACAAACCTCGCCCCCTCCCTTCGCGCATCAAAAAAACAAATCTCCGCCCTCGAACGTACCATCTCCGCCTCTCCATCCATCCATCAAACCCAGACCGTAGCAGAGCGCGACCAAGGCGAGTGCACCGAAGGAGGCGAATTCCACGACTTCATCTGGCCCTGCCAGCGCTGCGGCTGCCCAGGCCGCATGGAGCCAGACCTGCAACCCCTTCTCGACCTCCGCGACCACATCACCTCCCTCACCATCCCCATCCCCCGCCTCTGGCGATGGCGCAGAGACGACTGGCGGCCTCGTCTCACCTGGCTCGGCGTCTTCACCCTCCTAGCATGGGCGCTGTACTGGGGCGAGATGTGGGCTCGAGCCCGCTTCTGCCATCCGATCTACGCGAGAAGCATGGTGGGTTATGGCGTCGACATCAACGCCCCCCGCCCGCCGTTCGTACTGGCGAAAGTGGTGTATAGACACACGGCTGTTGGGACCGTGATGGCGCCGTTCTATCACGTCGCGAGGATCATGGTCAAGCTGGTCGCGAGTCTGGTGGGCTATCTGGCGGGCTTCGTGGCGGGTGACGGGGCGAAGCAGCCCGCGAGTCGGGACGACAGGATCCCGAGACCGCCGTGGGGCCCGGATCTGAGGATGATGGACGATGAGTATTTGTGAGTGGGGTGTAGATCGAGTCTAGCGCGGTGTCCGTTCTTGAAGATGGATGCATATGGCCGAGGGCTGGCAATTGGATATCTAACCCGAAGTAGACATATGGAACGGGAGCGAAAGTGTTGACAAAGTGAATGAATCAATCAATGATAAACGGAGATGCACATGGTAGTCTCCGCGTTTTGCCATTAGGATCCACCATTTCCACGTCAGTTATCGATACAGTGGATTGGAGATGGGAATCGAAGAAATCTACTACTGGTGCACAAAAGCGCACATGGTTCGGCTATGGCGGTGCTGCCTCCGGATGTTTGAGTACCTATCCATAAATCACTGTCGCCGGGATACGTAGGTAGAACCAGGTCTTCATTCCAACGTATCCGTTCAGCGGCTGCGCTGGGGAATCTAGATCGTACAACCGGTGGCGGCTTTTTTTCATTTCTGCAGATACCGATGATCAATCTAGCCTCCTGCAAGCGATGCATCCAAAAAAAATACAAAACACCACCGTCGTTATCATAAGCCTCCGGGGGGGTTTTTTTTATATACGCCCAAGCCCCTGACATCGACATCCCTCTATTTACAGCACTTTTCCTTCTCCCCCGAGAACCCTTTCCTCACCTACCTCCACCTCTGTAGGCCTCATACCCCGTCTCCTCGCCCTGGGGTACCCCTATGTATCCAGTTCCGCCCGTCCTCCATCTATCTAGCCCATACTGTTGCTCATTTTCGGTAGTCCCAACGGGTTGCGCGGCGCTCAATAGATCCCGCTCGCTTTCGTTGCCGTTACTGTAGAGATTACCTCTTCCACCACTCGATTGACGAGATCGATCCCGGTAGGCTGGATGCATCTGTCGCGGTTCCTGCGGACTTTGTCTCCCCAAGTCACCTTCGGGCCCGGGACTCGACGCTCTAGAACTGGACGGAGAGCCGCCATCCCTTCCCAAAAAGGACCTGGGTGTGCTACTACGTTCTGACACAAGATCCTGAGCGCGTCCGTAAAGTTCTCCATCGCCACCATGCTCCTCGGAGAAATCTGTCCTGTCTTTAAAGTATCCAAAGTCGAGATGAGACTCTGGGACAACTTCGAACATGTTTCTCTCTTTCTGCTGCTCAGGCGCAAATCTTGCGGTTTTGCCGGGGACATCTCTGGACATGGGATCCATGGCGATGTCTGAGTAGCCCATGGGCGTTGACATGTTGTTCTCGGAATTGAGGCGGCCGCGGTAGACTTGCGCGATGACGTGTTGAGCTTTGGCGTGGACCATGGGTGTAATGAGTTTGGAGTAAAGAGCTGGGTGGCCAAACTTGGTACCGACACGATCGTTCTTGCGGGTCTTATGCCCTGCGTCCGTGAGGTGTTCGGGATCTTTGAGCGTAGCTCGAGTGTAGAATTCGTTCTGGTCGTCAAAAGTGGAGGCGCAATACAGTTTGAACCCGATGAGCAGGAGCGGAAGCGGCGCCATCACACCGATCATGACCCATGTGCCTGCGGATTTGAGGATGAGAGCGATGATGAAATCAGCGAATATGGTTGCGAAGACGAGGCGATTGAAGAGTATCCGCCAGTATTGACCACCAGATTCCGTTTTCGTGATCAGGACATAGAGTAGAAGATACTTTTTAAGCCAGTAGTCGACGGCGAAGTAAAAGGCAGTGATTGGGATGACGAGAGGTTGGACGGTGACGAAACAAAGGGCTACTGTGGCGTAGAAGAGGAAGTAATTGTAGTAGACGGCATAATCGATAGCCGGTGGGGCTGTCCATTCAATAGTTTGTCGAGGTGTGGGGCTCATGAACGTTCTGTTGAACCAGCCCCACGTAAGGTTGAGTACCTGTGCGAGGTCTGCGGCAGCGCCCAGATTGCGTTGCAGAAGCCAAGTCAACCAGAATGGCGATTCTTGGCATAGGCCGTATACCAAATGAAGCAGAAAGTCGCCTTGTTTTATTGCATCCCAGGCGCCCACATGATGCGGATTCAGGACGACCCCCTGTACGAACGTGAATATCACGGAGAACGTGGAGAAGACGACCAAATTATTGAAGACGAAGAAGGCGTATAGTTTAGTAGCGACATGACGCTCTCGAGAAGTTTTTGTTGTGTCACCAGCATGGATAGAGAGCCTTCTGAAAATGATGGGAAGTATCAGATAGACCAGAGAGGTCAACGCCGGAGAAGCGATACCTTGCACGATGGACCAGAACGTCGAGTGATTGTGGAATTCTTTCTTGAATCCTCCCCAAATATTGGCCAGGTTGCTCAAATTTGACAGGAAAATACCAATCAGCGCGTTGGGAGCAATCCAGATAAGGGTCAGAATGGCAATCCAAAAATTGTTGATAAATCGCTTCCAGTTCCTGTCCTTCTTCGATAAAGGTAGATTCTTCCAAATGAGATCGTTGGGTCTTGGGGCCATTTTGATCGTCGTGCCGTGAGGATGTTTCTTCTTCGCCGCATATGCCACGGTATGCGCGTCCTCGATCCTCTCATAACTGGCAAACCCGAAGGGCATAGGATTACGCTTGTCGATTGATTCTCGCACATGCTTGATTTCCATCTCCAGCTCGCTGATTCGATCAGTAAGATAATCAATCGCATCCACTTTCTGACCACCATTATTCTTACGGTATTTCTTGGATGGCGTTATTGTAGGGCGATTCGCTGGGAGGCTGTCTGGGTTCTTCAAATACTTCGCCAATACTCTCTCCAACTCCCTGACTGCCTGGTCGTGCTCTTCAATTAATTCTGGAAGCTCCTTCACATTGCGAGCTATTGCTGCTCGAGGTAAACCACTTGTCTGTTCCACCTCATCTGTCAAGCGTAAGATACCCTCGTCAGTCCGTGAGGCTGTGGAAATATCCGTGAGCATCAGGGTCCGCGAATGCAGCGCTGTTAGGTATTCAGCGCTCTCGAAATACTGCCTTCTCAATCGTGTGACTGCCGCATAGTTTCGCCACAGAAAGAAAGCCACGATGATGTTGATTGCCCAGGCACAGACAACATGAACCCATAAAGCTGGCCCTGCGACATACTGGGGAGTACTGAGGGTTAAGAAGCCGTGACTGACCACTCCGTGTACATTCTTTTTGCTACTGATGACGTTGGCTGGTAGCAAGATGGCAATCGCGACGATTGTCACCAAGGTGAATATATTCCTGCACATTTTCGTGAACCGTAGGAATACTGCAGCATCAAGCCCAACCTTTTCTACAAGCTCTGCTTCCTTTATTGAAGCAACCGGCCAGAACCAGGCAAACATGCCTTTCCCAATCCGCGGCGGAGCATGCTTGTCATCTGCATATTTCAACTTTGGGGCGTAGACGACCGAATTATGAGGTCGCATTATAGAGAAGGCGAGAGTGATCAGAATCATTGTTCCCACGGAGTATCCCAAGGCGGAAAAGACGGCGATTTGGTGAAACTAGGTGCGATTGTAAGTAAAGATGGCTTTTGCACAGGGACGTTCAAAAGCTTACAGTGTTGGAAAAAGGGTCTGCAACTAAACACAAGAGCTGCTGAGCTCCCTTCAACTGCGCGCAGTCTTGGCCATCTACCGTCCCAGCTGTTGGGTCTGACATTGTTGCGGCAGGGGAGGTTCGACTTTTCGAGGCTCGTTTGGTATGGAAGGAAGTTCGGGAAGTCAGACAGACACGACGATCAGGTCACATGAAGCTCAAGCAAGACATGAAGACTCTCAGACCGTTTGAGAGCGATGACAGCTCTCCTCAAGTCCGGTGTTGGATCTTGGCAACGGCTTGGATGCTGTAGGACTGAGAAGCTGGTTTGGCGGTGAATGCAATTGATGAGGACAGTCAAAGCAAATTGAATCAAAGAAAGGTCTTGTATAGAGGGTATACAGTGATGACAAAGATTAAGCGAATGATAGGGTGCAAGACAAAAGATTGAAGATGTTGCAAGGATTTCCATTGTTGTCTCACAGGTTATTCGGAAGCTAAGAAAGTCAGGCCCTTTTACTACTGTGCTATAAATATCCTGTTCGCTCCTTGTGAGTCTGTGACATCGCGGAGGAGCCCGCTCGTAAAATTTGAACAGAGTAATTATTCTTTCAGTGAATACGAGTAGTGGAGAACACGCTATGCATCATGGGCATCCTATCCTCATCAGGACTGAAAAATTGCAAACATTCCTACTCCCGTAAATACTGCCCAGAAGAGCTACTTTTACAATATCCTTGGCACACGACCCAGAATGTTCACTCTCCTTGAGTCCTTGTCACGCGACGACCCTCCGAGTTGACCTCGATGGGACTTCTCTTCCACTATAGCACGGGCCTCACTATCTATCCGCTGACTCATTTGGGAGCCTGAAGTCATAGATGCGTTGTGCGGAAAAGGATCCACGCGTGCTTCGATGCATGCCAACAAACGGGCGCTCAGCTGTTGTGTTGATGGTGAACAGCTATGCCTGGCTGGTCTCCTGTGCTTTCACGCTCACGGTTCTGACTACCGCCTCTCCGCCTTTGACCCGTATTGCCACTTGAAAGTCGCCTAACGCCTTCAACCTATCTCCTTCGATGCCGTTATCTTGATGCCCCAACTCATCATCCTCATCTTGGACAATGGCTATATCTTCTGCCCCGATTACGACCCTTGCTCCTCCCGATTTTTCTGCCAGGACTGCCTTTATCGATTCCGCCATATCTGCCGTGGACACAGAACCAAATATAGTGATCAATTGAGGCTGGGAGGGTTTCGGCAAAGGCACTGACGCCGCCTCAAGTTCTGCAGCGGCTGAGCTGGTGGCTCTTCTTGATCGGCTGGGCGGTTGATGAATGGGGGCTTCCGGCTCAGGGGCGCTTATGGGAGTCCTGTAAAATATGAGACTTGGGGGCAAGGATGCCTCTATGATTTCTGAAGCTCGTTGTGGCTGCTTTCATTGTCAGTCTCCGCCATCGCTCAGAAATAGCGTAGGAAACGCGTACTGCCAGGAGGTTTGTCTGGACCTCGACCACTCTCTCCTTCTCCGGCATCTTCTCCATTGGAGCCGGCTCCTCCTTCGGCTCCATGCCGAACGTAAAGTCTCGCTCGGCGACTAGACTCTGTGGCTTTAGACCTTGTAATTTAGACGTGGTCATATATTCCGCCTTTTGCCTCGGATACCAAGTGTTTCGCATACGACCCGGCTCAACAGGGCAGATGGAACCTACAATCACAACTATCAGTACACCGACTGACAATTACAGCACGTTGTGCGTCACCCTTTCGCCCAAAGCCTTTGATATCCTCCAATAGCTTCACATTGATTGTAGTTGGTAGTTTCGTAGACTTCTTCTTCCCTCGCAATTGCCGGTGAAAAGGAAACCATAACTGCGAGATGTCGCCTCCCGCTATCCACCGTATACATGATGAGCATAGATTAGATCTGTTGGGAATCGAAAGCGCAGCCATGATAGTTGATACGGGTTAGTAAAGAATGAGGAAGGAATTAAAAGCTTTGGCTTGATCTCTCAGAATCTGGAGCTAGTCTCAGCCCTACGAAGATGAGATGCGGCATGCGGAGAGAAAGAATATCGCCAGCAGCAAGTAAACCCGCCATTTCACGCATTTGCAGGTAATTGCAAACATACAAGCGCATCTAATCGCAACACAGGAAGCACGCTGCAGCAATTCCGAAGCAGGAACGCCCTTTGCCCTCGCCATACGAAGCCACCCTTAACAGGCAACCCCCACTCTGTTGGAGACTATTCTCGCTCCGTCTACTTTACCCGGCCCTCTGTTTGACCGCCGGCATAAAGACCCTCAGGCGCCGCATATTCTATCACTCCCAGAAGCCTATCCTTAGAAAGAAGTTTCCGGTCAGACCTCCCAGCTATGGCGAAGCGATAGCATACATGATGCCCGACAGACCACTCACCGTCCTCACCTACGCTGCGAGCGCCTCACTCGCCGCAGTCGCTCTTGTCTATTTCTTCAACCCCAACTACCTCATCGATAGTGACTCATCCACGAGCTCAGCGAGCACCCGCAAGAAGGGTATCGTAGGCTTGTTCAATCCAGCCAACGACTGCTTCATCAATTCCATCCTTCAGTCCCTAGCTGGTCTTGGCGATCTACGACTTTACTTGATACGAGAAATACATCGAAGGGAACTGGGAGGTCCCGAAGTTTACGCTGCAGTACCTCTCGTGGATAGCAATGGCAAAGAGGTGGACGGTAGGAAGCTCGCTAGCTTGCAGAGTGGCGAGGTCACACTGGGATTGAAGAACATGATCGATCGTTTGAACGAGCGGCCAATCTACAAGAAGACAATTTCCGCCGCGAACTTCATAAGAGTTCTAGAACACGCGTTTGGGACAAGAATAAGCAAATCCCAGCAGGATGCGCAGGAGCTGCTGCAGATTGTGGCCGAGAGGCTGTCAGAGGAATATCATGCTGGTCAAGAAGCCAGGAAAAGAGCCCGCACAGCACAGAACGGCGTTGTATCGAATGCGGAGTTGACACAGCCAGAAGCTTCTCCACCAAAGGAAGCCAACACTACGGATGGGGGTGCAGACACTGAGATTAATGACGCTACCACAAATGCGCCAACGACCCAGGAGCCTGTGAATGCAGACGAAATAGACCCTCTGGCAGAAGAAGAGGACGGTTTCCCACTTGAAGGTCAGACGGAAGCGCGTACAGAGTGCCAATTTTGCCATTTTGTACCTAAAGCGAGCCCGACAGGCTTCGTCATGCTCAATCTTATGGTACCACAGAAGAGCTCGACGACGCTCAACGAGTGTTTTGATGCTCACTTCAAAACGGAATTCATTGACGACTACAAGTGTGATAAATGCCGCCTCGAACATGCTGTGGAAGCCTACTCCAAAGAATACGAGCGTGCGAGGTCTGATGAGCGGAAAGCGATGATACAGACTTCAATAGAGAAGTTACGGAGAGCGTTGCAGGACGATCCTGAGAAGGCGCCAGAAGGGGTCGAACTACCAGACACAAAGCTAGCGCCCAAACGTAGGATAGCCCGTCACATCGAATTCACTACTTTCCCCAAAGTTCTCGTCGTACATTTGTCGAGATCCGTCTTCGATCCACGCAGCAGCTCAATCAAAAATTTAGCAAAAGTGACATTTCCAGAAAAATTGCCCGTAGGCGGATTGCTGAATCGAAGAATTTACAAGCTGCTAGGCATGGTCACCCACAAGGGAACTCACAATAGCGGCCACTACGAGACGTTTCGAAGACAGCATCTATATGCTCCTTACTCGACGCCACATGTGGTCAATGCATCTGGTCCATATAGTGCAACCCCCAGTCAATCTAGGTCGACATTACCAAGTCCGCAAGTATCTGCAGAATCGCCAAATCTGTCCCAGGAGACGAATGCTTCAAGTTCGAATCCAGATACCGCCGGGCGGATCTCTTCTTCATCTGCCTCACCCTCCTCGAACTCGCAATCACCACCTTCCACACGTCCATCATCAGGATCAATGAATGGGACGCACGCCCACAAAGAACCCGACGTGTCAACAGCCAAAAAACAGGCTCCAACAGGAATCGACGGTGTGAAAGACCGTCTTCTGAACCAAGAACAGAAGTCCAGACCTACCACAGCAAACACTTCCAAATCTTCGACGATGGACGTCAGCCGGTTCAAGCGCAAGAAACGACCTGTCGATCGCTGGTGGCGCATCAGCGACGACAAAGTCAAGGAGTGCAAAACTAGCGAAGTACTGTCGATGCAGAAGGAAGTTTACATGCTTTTCTATGAGGTGGAGAAGGAAGACAGCGAAAGGCGCTGATGATGGAAACTTGCCTAAAAATGAACAATCTTGGCACCCTAGTGCTTAAAGAGATGCAGACAACTTTGCAACAGCTCCACCTTCGTCGCCTTGGCGGTTTCAGGAAAAAGCCCCATTCGGCGCCATTGAATCAGCCCCCAAGCCAGATCGGGCTGCCTGACAGGCGACCGTCCTGCTCGTACTTAACGCTGCCGCAGAGTGAAGCGAAACGAAGCGAAACGAAGCGAGCCGCAGGCTGACACGCATTGAAACTCCTACCACCCTTACCCAGCTGCGACCGCAACCGTCTGGTAGATCTGGAGGCGAGTAAGAAGCCGCCGAAGACAGGGAGTCAGATGTAGGGTAATAAACCTGAACCTCCGATTTACGGCGACCTGATTTTAGGCGCAACAGATCGCCTTGGCTATGAAACAAAGAGAAACTCAGTCGTGTCTTCGATGTCTTTGTGGACGGCGAAGATGCGTGGCTGTGGTTGCTGCCTGGCATTTTGTGACATATGGAGCGTGCAGCGGGTAGAAGAGCTGGGCGCTTTCGTAATGAAAAGGCTTTTGTCCTGATTAGCTGGAAAAGGCAAGAGATTGAAGACTTCGGGTACACGTAATGTACAAAAGAGAGGGAGTGTCAGAGGTCAAATTATTTTTGCAAATGGCGTACATATGTATATATTCGCCACATGTCCGTACATAGCTCGACGACCATTGATCCTGCGAAAATTTCAGTTTTCCTGTGACACATCACCCATCACTCGGTGATTTGGCGTTGCACCCGAACAAGATTTTGAGGTTTAGTTTGCGAATGTCCAACACTTCGACAGAATGTAAATACGGCTAATATCATACTCCGACAAATGCTCCAATCCTGTGCAAATGCTCGATACGGAGATAAAAGGCATGAAGCGATGATATGCACGGTAAAAGGTTGAATGGATAGGTAAATGAAATCGCGTTTCCAGCGAGGTTCACGCCACATGGAATGCGTGACCGAGGACACATCCATGCCCCGACGCCCCCAAGTGAATGCTCCAAACCCATGGGTATGGCATCCATGCAAACTCCATCGCTATGCATGCAAGCAAGCAAACAAACAAACAAACAAAGATTAATTGAATCGTAGACCGGTGGATCAACCACCGGATCGGACCCCAAGCCCGGACCAGCCGAGCCCGGGACCCTTCCCCCGGAAAACCGCCTCCTTACCTCCCGGCCTTCATCGCCTGTCTCTCCTTGATCGAGAAGGGTTCCTCGGGGAAGACCCAGCCCCGGGTCCGCCTCGCCGACCTCTTCTCGCCCTCCTGGACGCGCTGCATCCACCCGTCCCGTCCCTCGGGCCCCGGCTTCCGCACGTGCTGCCTCGACAGCAGACCGCTGCTGCCGGGCGGCGGACCCGGCGGGCCGACGTCGATCCGGTAGCCGCGCTGGCCCTCCAACGGGGCGTCCCCGGCCAGCATGTGGAGGTACCACAGCGCCAGGCAGGCCGTCAGGCCCGTCTGCTCGCTCAGGCGGACGGGCGGCGCGAGTTCGAGGTAGCCGAAGTAGGGCTTTGCCTTCTTCGGTGCCCATGCGCACGCAGACGAGTTCGATTTCCGTCATGATGAAGCCGTAGCGGGTGTTGCTTTCGCGCAGCAGGCGGTGCAGATGGGAGAGGCCGGCGAGGTAGAGCGTTTGCTTGCTGTTCTTTTCCTTGCTCATGCTGCTGTTCCAGACCTCGTACGTCTTGACGAGGCCGACGACACGGCCACGGCCGAGCGCGTGGGTCTCATCGTTGGCGTAGGCAGAAACATAGAATGGGCCATCTTCTCTGTTGCGCTGCGGGACCATGGTGATGTAATGTTGGTGGCCTTGGCAGGTCTTGAGGGCAGCGTTGATTTTGGCGGCGTAGAATGTGGTAATGACGTCTTGAAGGCCGCGTTCGTTGGAGGGTTGGACTATTGACTGACTGCCATGTGGTTTCGGGAGCGCCGCAGCTGGAATGGGAACGTTGAGAAGGCCGGAGCTTTCTTCGCTGTAAGAGAAATCAGGAATAGCCACGATGGTGTCGAGGCTGAAGTCTTCCCAATCTACCAGATTTCGGATGTCCCACCAGCAATGCATATGGTGGCCAATGCTTGTGGAGACCTTATCAACCAGATCGACTGCTGGGTTTGGTCCTGTCAAGTACTCCATAACGGTCGTTGTCGGCCCATCGAGGCAGAGCTCGGGAGTGAGATCACGATACTCGGTCGGTACAGGGACATACAAACTCAGAAGAAGCAAAATCTGGCAAAATTGGCAGCACAGCGTTAGGACACTGAGATGGTTGGGTGAGGTAGACGGGACGAGTGCGGTAATTCGGATTGCCGTACCGTCGCAGAGAAGCAACATCCACGGCAGGGGTGGAAGTGGATCTGACATGGCCGAAGGATCTGCCAACATAGGATGAAGAAAAGGGTGCGGGAGAGCTGATCACAGAGTTCTCCGCCCAGGTGTCCACTGTCGAAGTGTTCGAGACTGGAGTAAGTGAAGAAGAACATTGCGGCGGGCTGGTCGTGCTTCGCTGAAAACCTGGCCTAGATGGTCGTGGTTGGTTTGGCGGATTACAATTCGTAGAAAAAGCTCGGCGATGTGTTTTGCCGCTAGAGACATCTTGATCAAGGCCTTGATCCCGAGTGCGGATTTTTGGGAGCAGGGTGGGCCCGCACGGGATTATAATTGGAGAACTGCTTGGTGTTGTTGCTCGACTCTTCGGTGACCCAGGCGAAGACCAAATAGAAAAATTTCCCGCTGATGAGTTGCGGCTATGCCCCGAGTGTTCGCCTTGGTCGGGCGTAGCAGGACGATATTGGTATGGTTTGAGAGAAGGCATGGCTTCCAGATTTGGAGTACTGTTGGACTTTGTTTCCAAGAGGGCAGCAGACTGCTTACGCGATGCGTGATAGTATAGGCTGGTATATCTTGCGCTGTGTATTAGTGGAGACCGGCTCCGATGTCTCGTCTATGATGAAGCAGTAGGAAACAGAAAGAATGAAAATTAAGAGATTCGTTGAGAAGGAACTGAGAGACGTTTCGTCGGAGGCTTCGTAACTCTGGAGAAGGAAAAAAGTGATAGGAGATGGAGAGGACTTGAGGGCGATACTTATCCTCGACGAACGCTCTCCATTACACCATTGGAGATGAAACATATCAGCAAGCTTCAAGAATCAACATACTGATGTTACAGATCTGAAACGTAACATCACTGGTTTGGGCGGACTACTAGGGCAGACAACAAGGCCATCATGGCCGTTGAAACATGGCATTCTGTCAAGACAGTACGATGTCGCGCGTCACGCCGTCAGTATAGTAAGTACGGGGCGGGTTCGGTCTCAAGCTATTTCTAGGGTACCGCGTCTCGCGGACGACCCTTGGTGTAGCCCCGCCATCGTACGGGTTGCCAGTTGGGCCAAAATACAGGCCTCAGTTGACGTATTAGAACTTTAGGAGGTAGCATTGGGCATAGCTCAGAAGTTACCAGCGCGAAGCGCTATCCCAGTTTAGAAGTTTTTCAAATAGCCAGGCGCCGGCCAAATATAGAGGAACAGAGGATTTCCGGGTCTTTCAGAAGGTCGCGAAGGTTTCGTGATTTTGGTGTCACCTTGACGCCCGGTGAATTGGAGCGTTGCGAGTGACTTTGGCGCGTAAAATCTGGGGCAGGTAGACACACGCGTTGATTGGTCCCAAGCTGTAGTGGCGCTAATCCCTTTTTGGCGGAACCCTTGGCGCCAGATGCAAGAACGAAAGAGTCATAACTCATCAGGCAAGAACGATTGGCTTTCCATGGAGCAACTCACCCATACGGGGCCTCAAGGACATCTGAAACTCTTCCTAGAACGAGTTTCAGTCTTCTTCCTGCTTCTGGTCATGCTCCTCCTGCTTTCTTCCCAAGCGCATCTAGCCCACTATGGACTTTGACTCGGGAAAAGATGCAAACCAAGGACTTTGGTTCAGCAGCCGAGAGCAAGCAAGCACCAAATCGATATCCGGGTCAGCGTGCTTTTACGAGCGATGCAGCTGTAGCGAAGCCAATCTTGGTATGCAGCGGTGGGAAAGTCATTTATGCACCTTGGTTTATCCACCATTGCTCTTCCTTGATATGGATGCAAGAGTGCTCCATAATGATGGGAGTGTTTGTCCTAGTAATCAGCTTCATCTCCTAGAAGAGTGTGCCGAAAGCAGGCCAGCATGTCCTTTTTCTTGAGGACAGTCGATGCGCGGCTTTGGGTCAAGTCGATGATCCAATATCCGGATCAAGGTTCTTCTCGCCCATTTCGTCCATGGTCTCTTCTACATTAGCCACCCACCACTCAGCCCAGTCAACGACTTTCTTCCCGTTACGAGCTTCCTCGGCTGCAAAGACCATAGCATGGCTTCTGATCACATCGTCCAACGTGCATCCAATATGCACTCGTTGAGCTTCAGCCACATTCATCTCCTGCGTGCGTACGGCCTCACACGCTTTTACAAATTGCTGCACAAGTCCTGCATCGCCTCCACCATGCCCTCCGCCCGGCTGATGAGGGTGATGAATTTGAGCATGTTCGGAAGCGAAATCGTAGACTCGGATGGCCTTGCTGTCGTACTCAATTTCTCCTTTGGTCCCATAGATTCGACCTCTTCTCTCGCACTGTTTCTCGGTCGAGGCTACCATATGGAACGTTGCAACTTTTGCGCCTCTCCCTCTGAGGCGGGACTCGATTCCTTTACTTCCATTCAAAGGGAGTGGAGTCTCTTCCCAGGTCATAGTCACCACCTGGTCATCGCAGACACTGTTGTCGGCTTCCCAGACGCAGCGGCCAAACCATCGTTTTCCATCGATTTCAGACTGTGGCGTGCTAGTGTCGTAGTCTCTTGCTAACTCCGCTTCCAGCATCCTCATGGCAGTGCCTTTCTCGCCTTGTCCCATCAAGTCTTCGATTTCAGGAGCAACAATGTTGACGGGCCATCCAGCTATGCCTTTCGCCAAGCGATCTTGTACGTAGATCTTCTTGGCGCTATACAAGCACTCAGGTTCAGCAGGACACGACAGACAATTGGTGGCATTCCCCGCCAAAGCAGGCTTCCGTGACCTTTTGAAGTACAACAGAGAGCCTGAGGAAGATACGCTGGAGGGAAGATGGGGCGGGTTTGTCGATGACGCTGGTGGCGAGCAGAGCAACCAGAGTAGCAGATCGATGTCATGGCACGATTTGGTAAGTAGAGAAGGACCCATTGACTCTTTGCGCCAATTGCCTCTGTCTTCTCGTCAGTCATAGCTTGTCTTGCTTAGACACATTCTCACCTGACGTAAGAATGAGAAAAGTGCCAATAGCCCACGGGCTCGGTGTGTTCGATTGACAGGACGTCTCCAATCACTTCATCTTCCAACAGCAATTGCCGAAGTAGCATATTGTGAGGACTGTAACGTAGAACATGGCCGATTGAAAAGATAGCTCGGTCAGGCTCACCCCCTGGAGGCTTCAGAGAACGATATATTCTCAAGCAGTCCTGCAGAGTAGTTGCCAATGGTTTCTCGCTCATGATATGTAGATGCAAAGGTGCGAGAGTAGTGATAATCTCGGCGTGCATCTCATCCAGTACACAGACAAAAACACCATCGACACCTTCCAGCACAGGCTCGCTCTTCTCCTTTCTGTTTCGTCTGTCCAGTTCGAAATCTAGAAATTCCTGCCAGGTTTCGAAAACCTCACCAGGTCTTGGCTCTTTTCTTCCAGAGACGTACTTTCGCCAGAACGAATGCCTCTTGCCGGTAATGGGCTCTGCTATGGCGCCAACGTAGCCATTGATGGTGTGATTCTCCGATATAGCAGTGGCATATGCATTGCCTCGAGAGCCAGCGCCAATGATGAGGAAGCTCAATGGCCGACTTTCTTGGATCAAGTCTGGAGGGATACTGCCGCCGGAATGACCGTTAACCAGAGCCATTGTCCACAATGTAAAATACCGAGCAATCAACTCATTCGCGGTATCTACACCATGATTATTGTCCTTTTTTGGGGTCCAATTTCTGAGATAATTTGTAGAAAGTACTCAGGGGCTCGTTCTTTCCTTCTGTAGATCTCACTCTCTTCCAGCGAGGTTTTCCCGGCGGATCCGCGCCGAAACATTTCTCACGCGTTTGCACTTTGCGGAGAATACAATGATCTCTTCCTTCTTAAAGTCTGCACTTCTACCAAAAAATCTAGCGTGGTGCTCGAGTCCAGCGACACAGCGAAAAATGGCTAGGATGCGTTCTAATGATCCTTTGATATTTATTGACTGCGAGATGACCGGATTGGACCCGGAGAAAGAGACAATCATGTCCATAGCATGCTTCATCACAGATGCTCAGCTGAAGCTTCAGGACGAGCAAGGCTGGGAGGCAATCATACATCACGACAAGTCTACTCTAGATCGAATGGGCGAGTGGTGCACCAAAATACATGGAGCGTCAGGCTTGACAGCAGCTTGCGTTGCATCCACTACGACCAAGGAACAGGCAGCGGAGGGTCTACTCGAATACGTCAAGAAATATGTCCCCGAAGGACGCAGAGGCTTGCTAGCTGGTAACAGCGTACATTGTGACAAGGCATTCCTCAACAAGCCTCCCTACAATAGGATCACGGACTATCTAAGCTACCGGATATTGGATGTCAGTAGTCTGAAAGAGGCTGCGAGGAGATGGGCTCCCGAGGCAGTCTTACTGGATGTGCCTTCCAAGAAACTTCTCCATCAGGCCAGAGAAGACATTTTGGAAAGCATCGAGGAAGCCAAGTACTATCGCGAGAAATGTTTCGTGAGGTGACCATTATCACAGCGCATATATACGGCCGAATAGAGCAAAGATTGACGTATTCCTGGTGATATTGATCCTTTTTCAGGTGGTGGCTTCTATCGGTCTTCGTTGGCCAAAAGCTACTGCGGCCAACCGCCCCACCGCGCGCTTTCAAGTTTCCGCCCCACTTCAACAAATTTACAGACCTCTTTTTCGATATCCATTGCACGCGCATTGAAACCTCTCATAACCCTACAACCGACCGCAAGTCACTACAGCTACACTATCCATCACAATGAGTGTTCAGACAGTTTCGTTGAAGCCCTTCACTGACCAGAAGCCTGGAACGTAAGTCGCCTCTCACAACATCAACAACAAACACACCGTCTCCGAAGCTCGCTGGTCCAATTCCCATAAAAGCTAACGTCTTTATAGGTCAGGCCTTCGGAAGAAGGTTACTGTCTTCCAACAACCCCATTACAGCGAGGCTTTCGTCACCAGTATCCTCCTCTCAATCCCCGAGGGCGTAGAAGGCAGCTTCCTCGTCATTGGGGGGGGATGGAAGATTTTACAACCCAGAGGTGGTTCAATTGATTGCTAAGATTGGTGCTGCATATGGAGTCAAGAAGATTCTGGTCGGACAAGATGGCATACTGAGCACGCCTGCCGCCAGCCATGTTATCAGGAAGCGAAAGGCTACTGGTGGAATCCTGCTCACCGCCAGTCACAACCCTGGCGGTACGTCCTCCACTCTCTTATTTTCGACCTCCAGCGAAGCACCGGCTAACATGTTGCACAGGACCCAAGGCTGACTTCGGCATCAAGTACAATCTGACAAACGGTGCCCCGGCACCCGAATCTGTCACAAACAAGATCTTCGCTACCTCCAAATCCCTCACCGAATACAAGATCGCCGATATCCCCACTGTTGACATATCGAAGATCGGAACCAAGACATACGGACCTCTGGAGGTCGAGATCATCGATTCAACAGCCGACTATGTGGAGATGCTGAAGGATATCTTCGACTTCCCTCTCATCAAGTCATTCCTGGAAAGCCACAAAGACTTCAAGACTCTCTTCGACGCTTTGAACGGTGTGACTGGGCCTTATGGTATTGCAATCTTTGAGAAGGAGCTAGGACTACCCAGCAGCAGCACCCAAAACTGCATACCCTCCCCAGACTTCGGTGGTGGTCACCCAGATCCCAATCTAGTCTATGCCCACTCTCTAGTAGAGGCTGTTGACAAGCACAACATCCAATTCGGCGCGGCTAGCGATGGAGACGGCGACCGCAACATGATCTATGGTGCCAACGCCTTTGTATCTCCTGGAGACAGCTTGGCCATCATTGCTCACTATGCCAAGCTGATTCCTTACTTTCAAAAGCAAGGAGTCTACGGTCTTGCTCGGAGTATGCCCACATCCGGAGCCATCGATCTTGTGGCCAAGAAACAAGGTTTGCAGAACTACGAAGTCCCAACTGGATGGAAATTCTTTTGTAATTTGTTCGACACCAAGAAGATGTCGATTTGCGGTGAAGAAAGTTTCGGCACAGGGAGCAACCACATTCGTGAGAAGGATGGTCTGTGGGCTGTCGTTGCCTGGTTGAACATTATCGCTGGTGTTGCAAAGGAGAAGCCTGGCGAGACACCTAGCATCGCCTCCATCCAACACGAGTTTTGGGGTATCTATGGCCGGACGTTCTTCACCCGCTACGATTATGAGGGCGTTGACAGTGACGGAGCAAACAAGGTCGTTGCGAATCTGACTGAGCTCATCACTACGAAGAAGTCTGAATTCGTTGGGTCGACCATCCAAGGACGCAAAGTGCTTGAGGCTGATGACTTCTCGTACACTGATCTGGATGGCAGTGTCAGCAAGAACCAGGGCATCTTCGTCAAGTTTGACGATGGCAGTAGAATTGTTGTCAGGTTGTCAGGAACGGGCAGCAGTGGTGCCACCATTCGACTATACGTTGAGAGACATGAGGGCGACTCATCCAAGTTCAAGTTGGACGCGCAGGACTACCTGAAGGATAACATACAACTCGCCGTCAACCTGTTGAAGCTAAAGGAATACGTGAACCGGGAAGAGCCCGACGTTAAGACTTAGGTCACTTTGAGTTTGAGTACTGTTGTTGAGGGAAGATTGTTCATAGACTTCGCCCCTTCAGTGCCCTATGAGCTTTTTCTGTCAAAAAAAAGTCAAGCAAAATCATGGCGAAAAAAAGGTTGGTCCTCAATACAGCCCAAGCGACACCACCAACACCATTGGCTGGTAAACCAGACGGTCATGATTGCTGCGGTATCCCACAAACTGACCTTCTCACTCCTGCAGTTCCTCTGGGCGTGGTATGAAATTTTAGCATCCAATCTGTCTTCATTCTTCCCTCTCTACCTCAAACATGAGATCTTTCAGGATCTGGAGTCAGCATCGCCTTTTCCAGTCTTCATCCTCCGTTCCTGATCAGATATCTAGCGACGTAGAGCGTGTCCGGTTCACCTCCTACTAAATGCAGCGTCCTAATCATCCTTTGCGATTAGTTAATGAAATGTGTGCTGCTAGTGTACCGATGGTAAGTCACACAAACAACAGGAGGCATTGTTTCCGAGCGATGGCTTCTAACTCATGATGATGCTCTAACTACTTGACCACTGGACTTGCCCCACAGTACATCTCAATGCTTCTCGAATTTGGGATACCCCTCCGTCTTTCCTGTCCAATGGCCGCTGTCTCGGCTACTCTGTACACATCAGCTTTCATGCTGCCTTTCCGTCTTCTACGATCCTCCTTCTGTATTATCCAGGCTGCTTCCCAAAAATGCAAGCGGTTCTCAACAGTGGCACCTTCGCGGATCAACCAGTGGGCAGTTTTGAACATCCACCATACGAGTCTACCGACTCGAAGAGTATCTAGCTGATCAGATGTAGCTCCTGTGGAAAGTGTTGACAGGCAGAACTTTGACATTGCAGAGGGTTATCTATTTCCGAAGGTATTCCTGTATGGGTTGACCTTTCTGAGGTTCTTTGTTCTTTGGGTCGTTCGAATTTGACACGATTGCTTTTGAACTTTGATTTCTTGGCTTTTCTCGGCTGACGTTACGCATGACTGTTCCCTTTATCAAGCGTGCGTAGAATGTCAGATGGAAGGTCGTTTTCCGTTCTGATGCTAGAAGAGAGGTTGGCTTTGATGCCATTCTCGCGAATGCAATCTGCTACAATGGATCGCGCTTTCGACTTCTAAGTTCGAGTTTGTCTAATACATTGAACAATACTCCGTATGTTCTCGATACGTCGTGTTATATCTCGTAGAAGGTCGTATGAACAATCAAATTCAAGCTTGTACTCAAGATAGGCAATTATGTCCCCCGAGGAAACTCGATTCAACGCCAGGGGTGTTGTCTTAGAAGGAACACGGCAGGAAAACGGGCAGCATTAGGAAAGAGAGATATAGATGGTTAGAAAGAACATAATTCCGAGGCAGCAAGACATCGACCGAGGCGATGAAACAGAGGCCGAATCAAGAGAAAATGGAGGGATTAAGTCGATTGGGGTCAATTGAGGACGAGCAGATACTGCTTCTCTATACCTTAGCGGATGGCTTGTATCAGAACTGTCTCGAGATTCGAATCTGAAACCGTAGTCGCCTGCCTATTCTGGTGGATACTCAGAAATGCATAGCAATGAAAGCTGTCATGGTTGACTTTGCTACAAGTTCCCCTCGCCCCTCGGTGACGCACAAGCGCTGCGCCTGCCGCGTGTGTTTGCCCCTCCTTGGCTCTTGACCGTTGCTTTATTCTATTCACTCTCATCTCTCAAACCGACTCCTGTTTCTTTCAACTCACCCTCAGCCATTCGTTATCCCTGTCATATACCATGTCTAGCTCTTCCAAAGGTGAAGGTGATGGCGTTGCGCCTCAGAACAAAGGCTCGTGGTCTACGTTTCTGAAGGTACGTAATCCCCCAACGAAACGATGCCTCGCAGACTCGCTGACTGCACGTCCAGTCGATAGCATCTTTCAATGGCGACCTCTCATCTATGACAGCTCCTCCGTTCATCTTAGGCACCACATCCCTCACAGAGTTCTCAGCGTACTGGACTGAACATCCATCCATTTTCGTTGCGCCAGCTTTGGAGCAAGACCCTGCGAAGCGAGCCCTGCTAGTATTGAAGTGGTTCCTCAGTACATTGAAGCAATCGTACAGCAGTAGAAATGACAAGTTTGGGTCGGAAAAAAAGCCACTGAACCCGTTCCTAGGAGAGCTGTTCATCGGGAAGTGGGAAGATGCTGCAGGGACGACGCAATTAGTATCTGAGCAAGTCAGGTAGGCAGTATCCGGGCGCCAGCATTGAACCCGATTGTTGATATCTCTTGAAGTCATCACCCACCAGTGACAGCTTACTGCATTACGAACGACAAGCACGGCGTTCAGGTATGCCTTCTTTGTCCCACCAACCCGAACCCCCTAACATACGGTTTCTCCAGCTTCAAGGATACAACGCCCAAAAGGCGTCATTTTCCCGGACAATCCACGTCAAACAAATCGGTCACGCCATCTACACCCTCAAATCCCACAACGAAACCTACCTCATCACCCTCCCAGCCCTCCACATCGAAGGTCTCATCTACGGCAAACCATTCGTCGAATTGAACAACTGCACTTACATCTCTTCTTCCTCCGGCTACATGGCTAAGATCGATTACTCTGGCAAAGGCTGGGTTTCCGGCAAGAAGAACTCCTTCACGGCTACCCTCTACCCAACAGGTAAAGAGAAGGAGATCTTATACACCGTCGAAGGTCAATGGACCGATAGCTTCACCATCAAGGCTGGTAGCGGTAGTGGCCTGAAGAAAGCCGAACCGATTGAGACACACAATGCCAAAACCACAAAAACAACACCACTGCAGGTTCCCCCTATCGATCAGCAGGATCCATACGAGTCCAACAGAGCGTGGCAGAAAGTCGCGGAAGGGATTATCAAGAGCGATATGGATGTCGTGCATAATGAGAAATCGAAGATCGAAATGTCGCAAAGAGAATTGCGGAGAAAAGAGCAGGCTGAGGGGCGGGAATGGCAGAGGAGATTCTTCAAGCGATCGTCGCCTCCAGATCCGTTGTTCGAGAAATTGGCAAAGCCCATACCGGGTGAGAAGATCGAAGCTGAAAAGACGGGCGGCGTGTGGAGGTTTGATGAGTCAAAAGTGCAGGAGGGTGCCAAGGAGCCGACGCAGGCTGCTCATCGTGAGTTGTGAACATGGCTTACAAACAGAAATGGAAAGGGAGCACTTGGAGTTGGCTTTGCTTTCTGAAAGGCATAGTGTAGGAAACATGGCCGGTCGCTGATACACATTACCCATAGCGTGATGCGTTTTTTTTTTTTTTTTTTTTTTTTTTTTTTTTTTATTTTTTTTAAATTTTTAAAAAAAATAAATTAATTTTTTTTTTTTTTTTTTTTTTTTTTTTTTTTTTTTTTTTTTTTTTTTTTTTTTTTTTTTTTTTTTTTTTTTTTTTTTTTTTTTTTTTTTTTTTTTTTTTTTTTTTTTATTTTTTTTTAATTTTTTTTTTTTTTTTTTAATTAAGTTATTTATTTTTTTTTTTATTTTTTTTTTTTTTTTTTTTTTTTTTTTTTTTTTTTTTTTTTTATTTTTTTTTTTTTTTTTTTTTTTTTTATTTTTTTTTTTTTTTTTTTTTTTTTTTATTTTTTTTTTTTTTTTTTTTTTTATTTTTTTTTTTTTTTTTATTTTTTTTTTTTTTTTTTTTTTTTTTTTTTTTTTTTTTTTTTTTTTTTTTTTTTTTTTTTTTTTTTTTTTTTTTTTTTATTTTTTTTTTTTTTTTTTTTTTTTTTTTTTTTTTTTTTTTTTTTTTTTTTTTTTTTTTTTTTTTTTTTTTTTTTTTTTTTTTTTTTTTTTTTTTTTTTTTTTTTTTTTTTTTTTTTTTTTTTTTTTTTTTTTTTTCTCTTTTTTTTTTTTTTTTTCCTCCTTTTTTTTTTTTTTCTTTCCCCCCCCCTTTTTCCCTTCTCCCCCCCCTCTTTCCCCCCCCCCCCCCCCCCCCCCCCCCCCCCCCCCCCCCCCTTTCCTCTTTTCTCCCCCCTCCCCCCCCCCCCCCCCTCCCTCCCCCCCCCTTTCTCCCCCCTTTTTCTTTTCCCTTCCTTCCCCCCCCCCCCCTCCTTCCCCCCCCCCCCCCCCCCCCCCCCCCCCCCCCCCCCCCCCCCCCCCCCCCCCCCCCCCCCCCCCCCCCCCCCCCCCCCCCCCCCCCCCCCCCCCCCCCCCCCCCCCCCCCCCCCCCCCCCCCCCCCCCCCCCCCTTTTTCCCCCCCTCCCCCCTCTTTCCCCCCCTTTTTCCCTTCCCCCCCCCCCCCCCCCCCCCTCCCCCCCCCCCCCCCTCTTCCCTATTTTCTTTCATTTTTTTTTATTTTTTTTTTATTTTTTCTTTTTTTCTTTTTTTTCCCTTTTTCTCTTTCTTTTTTCATTTTTTATTCTTTTTTTTTCTTATTTTTTGTTTTTTGTTTTCTCCTTTTTTTTTTCTTTTTTCCTTTTTTATATTTTCTTTTTTTTTTCTTTTTTTTGTTGGCTTGGGTGTTGGTGGTGGGGGGGGGGGGGGGGGGGGGGGGGGGGGGGGTGGTTGGGTTGGGGGGTTTGGGTGGGGGGGGGGGTGGCGGGGGGGTGTTGGTGGGGGGGGGGGGGGGGGGGGGGGGGGGGGGGGGGGGGGGGGGGGGGGGGGGGGGGGGGGGGGGGGGGGGGGGGGGGGGGGGGGGGGGGGGGGGGGGGGGGGGGGGGGGGGGGGGGGAAGGGCCAGGGCAGGGCAGGGCAGGGCAGGGCAGGGCAGGGCAGGGCAGGGCAGGGCAGGGCAGGGCAGGGCAGGGCAGGGCAGGGCAGGGCAGGGCAGGGCAGGGCAGGGCAGGGCAGGGCAGGGCAGGGGTTGAACCACATGGTCGGATGGACCGGTTGTAGGGATCTAAGGGCGGGAAGGGAGAGGGGTTTGGTTTGGTTTGTGGTGGTTCGGTTTGGTTTGGTTTGGTTTGGTTTGGTTTTGGTTTGGTTTGGTTTGGTTTGGTACGAGGTGACGGTTTGGCCACTCGACTCTATCCTCTATTTGGAGATGGGGAACTCGGCGTTCCCGCCGACTGGGTCGGTGGTGTGGATTTTCTTTTGCTCCGTCTGTATGATGCGGTACTAGTACGGTGCGAAAGAAAAAAAAAAAAAGGGAGGGGGAGGGGGTTTGAGTATCCGCCGTTGATTGTTTTGGAGTAGGATCGAGCAGCTGAGGCGGAGGGACTGGCTATGAACACTTTAGCTACCCTTGAGGAAATGCCCGTTGCCGGGAAAATAAAAAAACACATGGGTAAAGAAATTGTATGGTGCGGCACGAGAGGTATCTCCCCAAAACGCCAAAAACTTCACGCCAAAAAGTCAGAAGCCACCCATATAACTTTATGTATGTAGGTATCGCGCTCGTTTCGCGTAGAGTTGAAGATCAAAAAATCACCGGGGCCATACAAAAAACCCAATTTTTTTCTCTTGTTTCACATTCCAAAATTTCCCCGTATCATGTATTCCCGACCGCCGTGCTCGGGGTCCCGTTGTCGTTCCCAACACCGGCGTCCATGACTCCGTTGCTCGTTTCCCCATTCGTCACGCCCCCATTCCCACCCGTACTCATCGGGCTCTCGGCTACGGCTTTCGTCCCATTCACTTCCTCGTGTCCGTGCACCCCATTCGTTTCCTTCTGGCCCCGCGAAAACCGATATCTGTCCACCAACCCCTGATTCACCGCCGTCAGCGCCTCCCGCCCTTCCAGCACCGCCTCCACGTTCTGCATCACCAGTTTCTCGAACGCCGTCGCCGTTTCCACGCTCCCGCCGCCCGTATGCGACGTCAATGTGACGTTGAACATCTTGCTCAACCGTTCGCTGACCCGCGGTTCGTGCGCGTGCACGTCCAGTCCGGCCGCGCTGATGTGTTTGCTGTCCAAGGCGTCGGCGAGGGCGTCTTCGTCGATGCAGACGCCGCGGGCTATGTTGACGACGCGGGCGCCGGCGGGGAGGAGGGAGAGGGTGTGTGCGTGGAGGAGCGGGCGGCCCGTGTACGGGGTGGCTATCAAGACGCAATCGGATAACGTGAGCAGCTCCTCCATGGACGGGCAGAAGATGGCATCTGCTTCCCGTTCCATGTCCGCGTTCTTCTGGATGACATCATGGTATATAATCTTCATGCCGAATGCGGCCCGGACTTTTTTCGCAATCGCATGCCCGATGTTACCCAGGCCTATTATGCCGAGGGTATGGCCTCGCGGATTGTGAGACTCAAAGGGGATCAGCTGGTGCGCCTTGGTCCATTCATCGGAAGAACTCGATCGCGCGGCGAGGGAGGACCAGGTCATGTGGCGGAAAACGGAGAGGATGTGGTAAAGCGCCATGTCGGCGACGGATTCGGTGGAGGCGTGCGCCCCATTGCAGTAGAGAATGCCTGTATCCATAAAGAACATCTATCAGCAAATTCCCACTCTCAGTACAGTATGTGCATGTTTCGGAGGTCCTCGGTGTCGGAGGCACCTCCCGCCGGCCTTGCATCGATGCCTTGCATTGACGATCATGCAGTCGGGAATCGTGCAGCTGTCAGCACGGTGCATAAATAAATGCACACGCACATACCGAATTCCGCCAGGACCCCAGTATCAACCCAGTCGAACCCCGCCCCCGCACTCGCCATCACCTGCATGCTCGTCGGCAGCAATTCAATCAATTCTCTATCCCACAACCCCATCTCCCCGCCCGTATTCCAGAATGGCCGTATCGTCGCCGAGAAGTCTCCCCATGTTTTGTCTTCGAGATGTTGTTTGAAGACGGAGCGCTGTAGGGAGGAGGGAGGGGGGTTGATGATGTTGTATTTGGAGGAGAGCTGGGAGTGGAGCGTGTGGTTGTAGAGGATCGGATCGCCGAGGTGGAGGATGGTAGGTTTGGAGATGATACCGTTTGTGTGGTTGTTGTCGTTGTCATTGGGGGTGTGGATGTGTTTGGTGTCGTATGAGGAATCGGCAGTAGAGCCCATGTTGGTGAAAAGATTGAAGAGGTTTGTGGAATTGAACAGGAAGAACGCAAACAAAAAGCCGCCGGGTGAGATGTTATATACCTTGCACTCCCACCTCTTACACCTCCCCCCTCTCTGCTCTTTTTCACTCTCCACCTCTCAGCTCAGCTTCCTGGTTGTTTCCGTAGGAATTACTCAATGGGTAGTAAGTGGACGGCACTCGTTCCGTCCGTTTCCCCAGACCGGAAGCAAAGCCAAATGGTGAAGGCAGTCAGCTCGAAGGTCCACTACCGATAGTGCCACAAGCTTCTTTCCCCGGATTTCGCTTTTCACACCGCAGGCAGTAGCGGAGATATCAGTTCATGCATCATCGCCATCTTCTAAGTTGTGTCTCCGGTATGAGTGATCAAGGATAACAGGGGGCCCTGGACGAATAGCGGGGCTTCAAGCATCTTGTAGCGCGTGCTCTCTTCTCCCCTGAGCTTTGGCGGACTTGAGCTCTTGCACTCTAGTCTCTAGCTCTTGAATTCTGCTCTGGATAAGAAAGGGGAGAGACTAGAGAGAGAGGAAAAAGGGAGCCACAGCCGCGACAGCCGTCCTCATGATCAGGCCACCGCCCTCCTCTCTTCCTGGAACTCAGCATGGGGCCACCCAGGGCCGCCCCAAGTGCAAGCCTAAATATGCCCAAAGCAATATCTCAACTAATGAAAAGTCTCCGCCTGAGTTGATGAGGTCCGAGCACGCGGCCAAGGAAGGAACTAATCTTTTTGCTGCATCGAAGATCTCCTCGCTTAGCCCACCCAGGGACTCTCCAGGGCAGCTCCCCAGGGTAAGCTCAGCCTCTCAGGGCCCAACCCTTTGGGGCTTCAGGGGGCGCTATCTTTAGTTTGTCCGGAAGCACCAGAGCTGTGGTGGCTGCATATCTGAAGCGAACTTGTTTGGGTATGCCCAGCCGGCCACTCGTAGTACAGTTACTGTACTGGTGGTACCTTACCATCTTACGAACTACGGTAGGCTTAAGGAAAGACGAGTCTGCATGGGCCTTGTGTGGGATTTGCATGACGATTTGCATGAGATTTCCCATGCTAACAAATCCGATCAAAGCCGGCACAGACTAGCAGGCCAACCCCAAAAATCAAGGATATCGAGCGTCGAATGAATGAGTCAGTCAATCATCATACAGCATCATTCTTCCCCCCCCCCTTCAAAACTGCTTGCACGGGATCAACTTCCTTGCTGTACTTAATTTACAAGAACCAATCGGTCTCTAGCTGGTATCTCATTCATGCAAGTCTGTAAGAGACTGCAGTAGGTAGATACAACGCAGCTTGGCTCCTCTTCCTCCTGTCACTACGACCTGTGTCAGACCGCTGTTTGACTTTATCGAAATGCCGTCATGCGATCCTATCCATTCCTTTTCGTCGCTTACAACTCCTCCTTGACCTTGTCCGACGCCTTTTGACCCGCTTCGCCAGCGCGGTTAGTGGCTGCCGTTCCTGCTTCCTTCACGTGGTCAGCTCCCTTTTGCCCTTGATACTCAGCCTCTTTGCGGCCACTAGCAGCTCCAATCTTGAGTTGATCAAGAACCCATTGAGCACCGTTTTGTAGGCTGCCGAATATGCCGGCTCCAGGGGTGTTTGTGCCGTGGCGGAAGTATTGAGCATTGCGACGGGCCATAGCCTTGAGTTCATTTGTATTGCTACCTTGATAGTTTTTAACACCGTATGAATCGAGATATGACTTGAGGTCAGAGTCGGACCAAGTATCGAACGTGTTTTCTTTCACGGCATTCGTAGATGCTGCAAGGTAGGAAGTGACCGAGGCGTAGTTGCTGCCTCCTGATTTGGATGCGCTCGAATAACTGTCTTGGGCTTGCTTAAGGAGATCATCACGAGTCGCCCCAGCCTTGTTCGCAGCCTTCTGCGCAGCTTTGTCATTTGAAGAGGACAGGTATTTCCTAAAAAAAGCAAAACAAAGAGATCAGCGTGTTTCACAACATATAGCCGCGCCAAAGGACTTACTTCAAGTTATCGACAGTCCAAGTGTCAAATGTCCATGCAGACCAGCCAGTTGACGCCTTGTGCTTGTTGAGGCGGACTTGCTTCATAAGCTCGTCTTTCTTGCCGCCTTGAGGGACGGGTACACCCCGAGCATCAAGAAATGCCTTAAGCCGGCTGTCACTCCAGGTACCAACGGCTTGGTTGAAAGCGTCCTCTCCCTTGAGTTGGGCATCATCAGTGGATTGAGCGAATTGGTTGTTGGCTTTGGTCGTTGCAGCCCCGAAAGCGCTTGAGACTGAGGAAGCTGCGTTATCACCGGTCAGGGCACTGCGATGCTTGCGTGCGAGCGCCAGAAGTTCATTCCGCTTGGATCCTTGAGGCACTTTGATACCGTTTTTGTCGGCCCACTCCTTGATCTGGGAGTCGCTCCATGAGTCGAGAAGGGCGTCGCTCAAACTCTCTTTGGCTGCTTGGGCAGACTTCGAGGCGGAAGCAGCGGTGTCCTTGAGATTGGTGCTAGCGAGGCGTGAGTTGCGGCGGACCGAAGCAATGAGCTTGTCACGGGTGCTCGGCTGAGGTACGGGCACTCCACGCTCATCGAGGAATTCTTTCAGGTCAGACTCGGACCACGTCTCATACAGCCAGTCGCCAGGATAGTGGACGGATTGTCCAAGCTTTTTTGCGACTGAGTCATAATTTGATCGAGCTGCTGCGATCATGGTGTCGCGCTTGCGAGGCTGAGGAGCCGGAATATCGTTTTTGTCGAGGAAAGATTTCAGCTGAGAGTCGGTCCAGCTGCGTAATGGTTGTCAGTAATGAATGTGAGTAGTGAGGAATCGAGGAATACCTATCGAAAACCCAGTCCTTCACAGAATGATAGGATTCCGAGGCAGAGTCCGCACTATCCGTCCAGTAGCTCTTGACCGAGTTGACCAAGCTGTTCTTGTTCGAGTCTGCGGCTTTCTTGCTATCGGCTCCCTTGGACTTGAGATACGACTGAAGCTGGGGAGTATCCCAGTCCTTATACGGGGTAGCAACTTTTTCATTCCAATTGGTCTTCACAAGTTTCTCGAGATCTTTGCGGTTTGCGGGTGTAGGGTACGGGACATCGTGGTCTGAGAGCCAACGCTCCAGCTCGGTTTCATGCCATTTGTTATATGCTAACGAGGTGGATTAGACTGGCTCGTGAGAAGACACGCGTACATGTGCATGGAAATGTATATGGATGGAGTGAGTGAGGATGGAGCTGAAGATCCTTGTGACGTAATTGGTCATGGCAGAGCATTCCCGAACCAGTATTCGATGAGGGAGGTACACTAGATAACAGGGGAGCAGAAATGAAATGAGTACGAACCTGCCGTGGTAGCACCACCGAACCAACTGCTTGCGACAGTTGACTCTGTTGCCAACGCGAACAGCAAGACGGAGGAAAGGGAAATCTTCATCTCGTATCACGGTTGATGTATGTGCCTCAACTGCAATAAATCTATGGAAGGGTTCGTCAGAAGGGATCACGGCAGGAGGTAAGCTGTCAATGAGTTACAGAAGTGGTTGATGAGGAAGTGAGGTCTGTGTTGTGGAGTAGAAACTTCCAGCAAAAAACGGGGAAAGCTGTTAGCGCGAAGGAGCCTTGTAATGACGTAGCCGGGCAGCCACGAAATGACAACACACGCCCTTTCTCACGCGTTCACCAGTTGGCCTGGCGCGTTTCGGCCTTCTGCAAAAACTGTTGCTTTTACGAGAAGTTGCGGCACAATGTTCAGAGCTAATTCTCGGGGCTCAAGCACGAAGAGATTCAGTCAAGCCACACTCGTTACTGGGGCTACTAAGTTGACTGGTCATAAAGGCAGATAAGTGCTTGTCATCACCATAGCATTCTATTTCCTGGCTGCCCCGTATTGATGGAGGGCATTGCAGTGAAGATACGTCCTTGACTTTCATTGCCTGTCAAACAGAACATGCTGCAGCAGTAGGAGCAGTAGAGCAGTAGGAAGGGTAGAAGGGTGTTCCCCGTCGCCCTTGGTATGTCTCCTATCGTACACTTCCACCTCGCAGGCTTGCCCATGTCCCTTCAGCTCAAAGTGTCCCGTCCCATCATTCCATCATGGATTCCTGTCGGCACCACCTTGACCTGCAAGCAGTCAGCAGAGTCCAGGAGAAAACGTAGCCAGCAACTTACCACTCCAGAATCCCTTATCCACTTTGTCCTCCTTATCGACGCTTTTCTCATTAGGACGGTCATGCCTCTTTTCCATATCCTCGTTGTGCGCTCTCACCTCGTCACTGTGAGTATGCTCTTCAGGCGCATCATGCTTGTGAATCTTTGGTTGTGGCCCGCCTCCCTCTCCTCCACTTGCTCCTCCACTCCCACTCGTACTGGCCTGACCACCGGAGTCACTCTGCTGCGTATTGTGACCTTCACTTCCCTTTTTGGTAGGTCCACCTCCTGTGCCTTGACCGACTGACGGAGGAGGTGGGCCTGGGTGCTCGAGGTCGGCCGAGGGGTTCGAGCCTTGGTCTGATGGGTTCTCGCCCTTTGGGTCGCCTTCTCCACCGCCGTAGGAGGAACCGCCAGCGTAGAGACGGTGTTGCTGGGCATAGGCTGGTGCCAGGAATGATTGAGGGGAAGAACGGATTGTGGTGATACGTGTGACAATTGGGGTCATTCGTAGTCGTGTCATGGTTGAAGTATAAATGGTATTGATGGGTGCCAGATTGGATGGTTGATTGCAGAAGGCAGGTATTGGGCAAGTAGATGGTTGATGTGTTTTATTTGAAGTCTGAATGACTTCTTTATTGAAAGTAAAAGCTATACGAGAGAATACAGCTCATGTCACCAATGTCGAAAAGTCCGGAGCTCCACGTCAATAAAACGTTGATGACGTAGTTGACAACCGCTTGCCCGACCGAGGGACCCAAAAATAACATCCATCCCACAATTCCTTCGCCAAAATCAAAACTCCTGTATCCTCAACTTCTAAACGTCGACCTTTGAACCCATCTCTACCCACCTCCATATCGTCTGTCCTGGCGTCAGTCTTTGGCATCTCGACTTCTTGTAAAGAATGCATACCGCTCAAATTGTCCTGCAACGACTCACATCCTCCAATGGCTCTGCTAAATCTCTCGAATCATCCGAGCTGACCGTTGACTTTGTCGATGATGAGGCCGATGTGCCCTCGTAGCCCTCGTCCATCTTCAATGCCTTTTCACTCAGTTCAAAGTCTTGGGCTCCATCTAGCCGTGCGAAAATTTGCCGTGTGGTGTTCTGGATGTTGAACATGATGTTGCATCGCCTGCTGTTGCTCGAGTGGATGGTCCTGTTGATCTTCTCCAGTTGCTGAATGTCGTTGGTAAATTTTGCTGCGAGTTCCTTCCAGCGGCAGCTCCTCACGTAACGCTGCCATCTGCCAATGTGGTCGTTTCCGAGATGGTAGTCCTCGATGTGGTCCATCACCCAACTTGGGTTCAGCCCGGATGCATCGATCATGCCGTCAATTCGCTCTCCGATTTCGCGATCACCTAGGTCAAGATTCTCAGCAGTCTTCTTCGTCAATGATTTTTTTGCCCTTACTCGATTTCGTGCCCCGAAAGGAGACATTTTCCATACTGTAACCAAGTCTCGTCCTTCTCCTCCATCGGGGTAACTCTCATCAAGCAGTATTGATCGAAAAGCTGCTCACGCAGAAACTTTCTCAGCTGGGCGACGTCGGATGTCAATTGCTGCTGGGCATGGGCAACTCGGGCAACATGAGTGGTGACTTCATTGTCCATGCGACAGATCTGGGCCCATCTTGGGCGGGGGTGTTTGCCGACAGGAGTGCAGATGAAGGTATGGTAGGCGGAGTAGATCTCCATGAGCCGCGTCCTGAAAGTCCTCTCGATCTTGTCGGTGCCTTGTAGCGATTCGTACTTTTTCGTTCTGAGTATGGCTTCTTTGATTTCGTGCAACTCTTTCTCAGTCGGCTGGCGTCGGGAGTGAGTGGCACCGGACTCGTCCTCTTCTGGTATGGTTTTCATGGGGTTCTTCGCTAGCTCATCCACATTCTTGACGAACCGGTGTCTGGTTTGCAGGATGTCCACGACATCTGCCGCGTCCTCGAATGCGATCGCAATTCGTTGGCGGTGTAATCTCAGGGCGTCGGATCTCATCTTGTGTACGTTTTCTTCTGTGGCGGTTTTTGAAAGGTAGTTGCTGGTGAAGATACGTTGTCGCTTTGCCATGGACAGCTCGTATTGACTGGTCATCTCGGTCCAGAGCTCATTGTTGGAGGTCCGTGAGGGCTTGGACTGACGGTATGTGAGGAAAGTCCAGCTGGCTGGAGGGTAGGCAGACGCGTGGAGGGTCATGTAGTCTGCCATGATGGCGGAAGAGAAGTGATGTTGTTGAGCTGGTCGATGAGTGATGTGTATAAGTGTTCCGAAAGGCGCTTGATACGGTTTGTCTTTACTTCGTACAGTGTATGGAGATGTGGAAGTGTGAAGATCCATGTGGGCATTCTCCCTACTTTTTATACCATCCTAGTGGCCTCTTTGACTCATTTTATTCCCTCAATATATTTGTATAAAAAAATTTCTTCTGAGAGATTTCTTGGCTCCGAAATCCGCCGTTCAGAGTGGTACGCTGAGTCTGTTACCCTATGCCGGAATTCCGTGCCAACAGTTCTCTTCCAGACCATCACACTACCGAACAGAGATCTCTTCTACCACCCTGTCCCAGCTCAACTTACATCGCCTGTGCCCAGATGCCCCAAATGGAAGACATCCTCAAAAGGGCGTCAAATAGGGGTTCCTTGGCATCACGAAGAAAATTTCTATTCCACCATCTCACAATCCAAGACTCCCTCAATCTCAAAATTCCACCCTAGGGATAAATTCTAAAAGAGCAAGTTACGTGACTCACACCCCTTTCTCTGCTGCCGAAGGCTCATTTCTCAAGATGGGGAAAATCGACGCATCTGTTGTAGGTGAGTGAGTGAGTGAGTGAGTGATTCGCATGATTGATTGATTCCACATGCAGCTACTTTGACACTGCATCCAAACATACCACCGCAATGGCAGGTATCAATCCCTCGCAGCTTGGTCATTGTTCGGTTGTCCGGGATGGTGTGTCCTACTTGGCTTCTTCCACCTTTATCTAGAACCTAGGCCGAGAGGTCTTTACCGCCAAATCCTCTCTTTCTCTCTCTCTCTCTTGACTTTTCTCATCTGGGTGGAAAAGATCGGTTCCCGACACGACTTCCTAATACTGTTACGTGGCTATCCTACGGGAAGAAAAGCTAGCAGCATGCTCGAATAGTCTCGAGTTTCTCCTTCGCGCGCAAAATAGCTCCTATTTCCAACGCGTCGCCAATGCCTACTGATCTTCTCAACAGCTCCTGCGTTTTGGATTTGGATAGCATGGATAGACAGTACAGGAACATCCGTAAACAATGCTACCTATCTCTGCACGGCATAGCGTCCCCTAACATCGCCGTCGCGTAGACTTCCTGCCGCCCTCACGCTCCCCTCTCCGCCGCATCATCGACCGGAGCCAGAATGTTGGTATGGCGTGGCCGTGTAATGCTCCCCAATGTCCTTGCTAGCGGACGTTACATTGGCCGTGTCATCTCCGTTCGGCTTTGCTGGTTTGAAAGCACCCCCCCTCCCTCCCCTTTTCACTGCTGGCACCTGCAGTATCCATACTGCGCGGGGTTTGCCCCTCCCAACCTCCTCTCTCCTCCCCAATATTCCGCTCGTTGCTCTGCGGAGAGAAGTCCTGACCTGGAGGCAATGAACAGCGATCGAACGACGGTGTAGGGAGCGGGGGCCTTGGAATGGCCGAAGGTGGTTTCCGGCCATTTCGGTGTCACTAGTGGCTCGCTTTCGCCATGGTAGAACTCGTAGCGTCTCAGCCTTGCTTCTTCGAAACTCTGCTCTGCACGGTTGCAAAAGCCAGGGATGCTAACGAGGACGCATGTAGTATCCGGAACGCCAGGCACGATCGTTTGTTCCGGGCCACCAAAGGTGGACAGAGCTAATTCGCCGACTTGCGGTGGATTGCGAAGGCCAGCAGCTGTGCCGACTGCTGGAGATGGTGTTGTTGCGAGAGGACGGGATGTGCAAGGTATCGAACCAGATGCGGAGCCAGGGAACGGAGGCTTTGGTGCGTCGAGACGTTCTGTCTGAAAAGCACGGGGCCAGAAAAAGAGAGGCTGCGCGGCGTAAAACTGAACTGGAGGTTCGTCGAGGACGTTGGCTTGGACAGTTGAGGCTCTACTTGTACTGCCAGTAAGGATACCCGAACAGTTGAATTTCCCCATCAATTTGGAAAGCGCTGGGCGTACGACTAGCTTTCTCAACTGGCGGGCTGCTGACAGTTTGGTGGCGGAAGCAGCGACGCACCAGGCGCAACTCCTTCCACAGTCAGCCCAAGATTGGCCGATTCTCCATCCGAGAGGTCAAAGCCTGTTGAAAGGTTCTCAATGGCTTTCTGCATTAATTTTACTGCATCTTTCATGCTCGCTCGCCAGTGCATGGTGCTTCTCGTGCTTTTCCTTCAGAAGCCGACGACACTCTTGTGCCACTTGGAGCCCGACATGAAGGTTGAGGTCCTTCTCTCGCGGAGTTGATCTAGCTCTTCCTGAAGCAACGCGTAGTACTTCACAGCTTCAAAATGTGGGTCTTGATTGAGCTTGGGCTGGCGGACCTCATCCTCGAGTCCAGCGATCTGCTTACGCAGCTGGTCTTCGACGGCGCTAGATGGTCCTACAGTCTGCTGCGGATCAATCAAGGCTGCTGGGAAGGCGGAAAACATGCCTTTTTCAACGACGTTGGACGATCGTCATATTTTTTGTCGGTCGAGTAAGGTTACTGGAGAAGCGGAAGACATGGCTCCTTCGGAAGCTCGTGGCGATATGTATGTAGCCTAAGATGGGGATCAAGGCCCTTGTGCCGGTGGAGAGCGCTGGAAGAGGATCGATGCTTGAAATGGCAGCTCAAGCCTAGGGGTACCTGTTGGATTGCGGAATTATCATGCTCTAATATCCATGAGAACTCAGCTTTTTGTATGTTACAAGGCCCTATGTTAAGACGCTAGGCGAGGTGTTGAGGGTGAGATCTATCAGTAGAACTAGAAAATATAGACTTAAGTCAAAAAAGCAAAGGATTTGTACAGACGCGCTTGTCGACGCGATTACCGGATCATGCAGTAATCTCCATCCCAGGCATCCCCTCTATCCCCCCCAACGCTGCCCCAAAACTCCTCAAAATCGACCCCTTGTTCCTCAAACTCCTCCCTAATTCTTCTGCACCGCCTTCTTCTGCCTATAAAGATTTCGGAGTCAGTGTCTCTTCTTCACGGCAAATATCCGAGTGATGAAACAGCCCAAGAGAATGAAAAGAACTCTTTTGTTCCCCAAGCGTGATTCGCTGCTCGAAACGTGGTATGAAAGAGGAAGAACATGCTCCGAAATGTACATACCGCTCCCCCGTAAATGGCCCCGTCTGACTCGTCTCACTCTGCACAATCTCAATCCACCGAAAGAACAAATTCTCCTTCCCCATAGCCGTCAAATGATTCTTGATCAACTGCAGCTTCCTCGTGCCTTCGTCTCCTGCGCCTTCTTCCTGCTCGCGCCACACTTCCCAGATCAGCCAGCCCGATTTCTCGCTGTGGACCAGCACGCTTGTTCGGAAGTCGTCGATCTCGTTCTTGCCTACGTCAACGAGCGCTTGCGCTTCGATCATGCCGGAGAAATACAGATCCCAGTTCTGATCCAGCATTTGGTAGCTGGTCTTGCTTTTCACCCAGCCCTTGTCCACAGCCGGCAACACCCTTTCTCTAAACAATTTCCCCTGTCGCCCTTCCTGTAGCCACTCCTCTTTAACCCCGTCCCTCTTCTCCACCTCCCCTCTCATATCCTCCTCCTCCCCACTTCTCTCCGTAGCAAAGAGCGGAACATCCCACCTCCTACTCCTCCGAACCACAACCTCCACATCCCTAAACCGGCACCACCTCCTCCAACCCACCGGGCTGGCCTCCCCACCCTTCCCCAAGAAGAAGTCCCACGGCCACATCCCCACGAACCTAAACAGTAAAAAATCCCCTGCAAACATCAACGTCCTCTCCCCGCTTATTCCAAGTAGTGTCCATTGATCCGTATTGTCTTTATCGATGTTGGCGGGACTGTCATAGCCGAGAACGGAGAGGAGGAGGTAGAAATAGGTGGGGAGGGCTCGCTGGAGACGGAAGACGAGGATTATGAGAATGAAGATGTTGAGGAGGAGCGGGACGGTGAAGATGCGCCGTTTGAAAGCGGGAGGGTGCGTGTCGAGGTGGATGATATAGAGGTGCGATTTGGAGGTTAGGGTGTCGAGGAAGGTCGACAGCTCCGCGGGCGCTGGCTTGAACGGGGAAGGAATGGGCGACGTTGAAGAGGTATTGGGAGCGGTGGGCTTCGCCGGCGGCTTGCCCGAGCTCTTTTTGGGTTTGGGCATCGTGGGCACTCCCCTCTGACGCACAGTTCCAGGCAAAATGACAGGTTTGCTGATGACCGGAAGCTCGAGGCCTCCCGAGCGACGTCACAATCCCCAAAAAAAATACGCGAGCGCCAAACGCGCCTCTCCAACACCAGCCAGAACAACGACATCCATGCCTTGGAAGTCGATGGAGGATCCAAAGCCAAGAGGGCGCTCCGGCCTCATCGCCAGAGCTGTCGTAGGCCTCTCCTCATTTCTACCTAAGGACAATAACTAAGCGATCCAGGATACAGCCCTCCTCCCCGTCCACGCCGCCGCCTCCAAGCCCGCCCAGCGAGCCTACCTCGGCACCTTCCTCTTCGCCGCGACGAGCATCCTGCTCTTCTGCGTCTCGAGCGTAGCTTACACGCTGTTTTACTACAACTATGTGCCGCAGAATAGCGTGGAGCGGGTGGTGCATTTGCAGTTCGGGTGCGTTTGTCTCCGTGGTGTTTCTTGGGCGGAGGTGCTTGTTGATACAGATGCTAATACCGATACTGTGGAGTGTAGGGATGGTCATCCCCACGGCACAGCCCACCTCTCTACATCCCTGACATCGCTCCAACCCTACGACATAACCCTCAGCCTCCACCTGCCCCGGACCCCCTCGAACCTCGCCGCCGGAAACTTCATGCTCGACCTCTCCCTCCTCGGCCCTTCTACGACCGGCACTCCCTCCTCGATCCTCCCTTCCTCCCTCTCCTCCACCACCAATACGACCACCACGATCGCCCGCTCCCGCCGCCCCGCAATCCTAACCTACACCTCTGCAGTCGTCGAGACTGCAAACACCCTCAGCGGACTACCATGGTATATCCTGGGCTGGAAGTCCGAGAGCGAAGTGCTCTCGGTCAGTATGTTCGAAGGCGTCGAATTCGCAAAAGGTTGGGCGAATGTGCCGCAGAGCGTGCGCGTGGTGGTGGAGGCGGATGAGAAGATGCAATTCTATGAAGTGGGGGTGCGAATCATTGCGAAGTTGGGCGGGTTGAGATGGGTACTGTACCACCATCGTGTCCTATCGTTTCTATTCTTCACCACAGCGTTTTGGAGCAGTTCGATGATCTCGATGGCGCTGGCGTGGTTTGCTATTTCGACGTATCTTGGGTCGCCGACGACTGTAAAGACGGAGCCGGAGACCAACGGCACCATTTTCAAGCGAGAGCGCTCAGACTCGGACGCATTTGATCCGACGTCAATGGAGGATCTTTCCGACACGTCAAGGACGTTCCCTACGCTTGGCCGACAGATCCCATTGCATTTCACTGGACGCAAGGACGTCAAGAAGGAAGAGGAGATCAAGAGGGAGGAAGACGAAGTCTTGAGATCAACGGCAGTCCAGCCATTAGCTGCTGAAGCAGACGATGAAGACGACGACATGTCGCAGGAGACAAGCGGTTTCAGAGACTCGGGAATTGGGACCGGTCTTGATGATGAAAGGTTGGCAAGTGTTCAGCGACGGCGTAGAGCATTGATGAATGGAAAGGACAGTGGAGCTTGATCTATGATGTTTTCTAGTAATCAAGATTTCTAGTGTTAAAGATGCATTCATTTGAGCTCGCCTGATACCGCTGTTGCCAGCTGAAACCCACCTCGATGTTGGCTGAAATACCACCTATTTCAGCAAGCCAATGGCCTATTGCCGAGAAGATAGGATAACCTGCACTTTCTCCTGTAAACAGTAAGTATGAAAGTAGGGGTTATCTACCCAGGATCTCGTGATAAAGCATGTCATGTAGCCAATACTGAGCGACAAGATGCATCGAGAAGAGCCAATATCTGGTCATTCAAGCAATTTCAGACCCCAGTGGCAGAATTTACACCTCCAACTGCTGAGTGTGGGCCAACGGTAGGGTCGGCTGCATTGGCGGAGCCGGAAGACGTCTCGTTCGTTGAAGGATGGAGTGTATCGCTCGACCAAGCTCCAGACGCCGCGCCAGAAAGAGTTTCAGACTGCGCTGCCTTTCTACGCCGCTGATACCATTGACGGCGATGACTCTGCCCTGAAGACGCCTGGTTTGAGGCATCTGTACCAACTGCAGAGAGACGACGAGGCTGATTCTGTGATGGCTCATCGCTTGGTCCATCAGTCTGGCTACTCTTGACAGCTGATCCACTAGGCTCGCTCTTATTGTTGCCACGGCGTGGGTTGAAGTTGCCACGCTTTTTCTTGGTCTCGTGTTGGCCTTGGCCCGAGTTCTTCGAGTCAGAGGTGGTCGGCCTGGAGTCAGACACGAAAGCGTCAGATGTGGACTCCGACTCAACAGCGGGCCCTTTGCCCTTCTGATTGCGCTTGGCTCCGTTCTTTTTGAAATTGCCGCTCTCATGGCTGTGTTGGTGGGCTTCATTCCCGTGGTCGTGAGAGGCCTGCAGAAGATTTCTAGAGTCAGCATTACCTCTTCTAAGGCAAGCAACCGAAGTACGTGAAAGTTTTAAGGAGTGGAAGCGGTAGTTTTGTCTCTAAATGCCAACGTTGTTTTGGAAGTTGCCCCAGATGTACGTACCTGACCTGCGCTTGCAGACGTGCCACGCTGGACACGAGGTACGAAATCAGGGGCAGTAGCGCGAAGACTCTTGGTTCCAGAAGCCGAGCTGTCCGATGATCGTCGGTTTTCCTCGCTAGATGACTTTTCTGTAACATGGCTGAGTTTGGGCTGCGGGGCGGTGGCAGGATCGGAATCGGTGAGCATAAGACTGGCATCGATCTGTTTGTGCCAGAGTTCGTGGAACTTTCCTTTAGACTTGAGAAGCTCACGCGGCGACCCTTGCTCAACGATAACACCATCTTTGATGACCAAGATAGTATCAGAGCTGGCCACTGTAGACAGTCTGTGAGCGACGGTAAAGGTTGTACGGCCCTTGGTCAATATTTGCAGGGCATCCTGGATGTTTCCTTCGGTCTCGGTGTCGACAGAGCTCGTGGCTTCATCCAATAGGACGATCTCAGGATTCTGGAGTATGACTCTGGCTATTGCGACCCTTTGCAATTCGCCACCCGAAAGCTTGACGCCACCCTCGCCCACCTTTGTTGAATAACCTTTGGCGAACTTTAGGATCTTCTCGTGTATAGAGGCGGCTTTGCATGCCTCTATGACATCTTCGTCTGTCGCAGCTAATCGCGCATAGCGAACATTCTCCATGATACTGGTATCGAACAGCGAAGGGTCTTGTGGCACCACGCCGATGTGTTGACGGAGGCTTGACAGGGTGACGTCTCGTATGTTCTGGTCGTCTATCATGATACTGCCCTTTTTGACATCATAAAAGCGGAAGAGCAGTCTCAAAATAGTGGATTTTCCACCGCCGGTTTCTCCGACCAAGGCGACCTTTTGACCCGGTGCAGCATAGAAGTTGAAGTCTTTGATAACTTCTTTCTGGTTGTCATAAGAGAATCCCACATCGTGGAAACGGATGGTCCCACGCTTGAACTTGAAAACATCTTGACCATCCTTGACACTGGGTTTCTTCAGGAACAAGTCAAGCAGCGACTCAGCATCTGTAAGATACTGAACCAATTGACGCTGGACATTCACAAAGTTCTGAAGTTTTCCTAGGTAGGATTAGTGACAGTGCTTGTAGAATATCAGCAAAGAAGACTGCAGAAGGACTTACCAGTGAAGTTACCCCAATATGATACAAGCATCACGAAACCGCCAATTGGTGCACCTTTGGCAATCTGATAGATGGCCAGGATACAAGCGCTGATCATCCCGCATTCGATGATCGTATCTTTGGCGACTTGAGAGATGTAGAAGAGATAATACCATTTCTGCTGTGCCTTGATGTTCAGACCTGCAAGAATGTTCTTCGTCAGCGCATATAATCATCAGCGATAGGAGATGTTTGCTCACCGACGATATCCGCATATCTGGCCTTCTCGTATCCGTGGCGGTTAAAGTATGAGACCGAACTCCATCCTCCAACGCTGTTGTACATCACCTGGAATTCTTTCCTCGTGAGGGCATTGAATATGCGCCTTGGCTCCGTCTGCTGGCCAACAAAAGCAAGCGAAGCCCAGACAAAAATCGCCGTAGTTGCAGCCACGATTAGGGCCATGTAAGGGCCGAACACCCAATACAGGTAGACAAACGCGACGGCCACGTCGACAAACATGGGTAGCACTTTGAACAATAAGGCTTCAGCGATGTGTTTGAGAGAATTGCCTTGGGATATCGCCGTATATAGCTCCGCAGATTGCTTCGTTGTGTGGAAGTCTCGGGATAATCCCATGATGTGGTTGTACGATCCGGTTTTGAGAGATCCCTCGGCGTACTGTTCAATAGGTAGCCACAGCATGTACCTGAGCTCACCAAGGATCGAGTTTTGTACCCAGCTAAACAAAACCCAGAGACTGACTTCCAGAAGTGGAACGTGGCCCTGAGACGTGCCGAGGCGGTCAATCACAATCCCAAATTGGCGTGGCTCAAGGACGTTTAGTGCTCGCGCAAAAAGAAGGCATAAGCAAACTCCAAGCATCTTTGCCTGGAGTTTTCGGCTGCTTGAAGGCCATAGATAAGGTATGAAGATGGAAAAAGCTTTTGCGTACCTATTCACAAATCAGCGAATAGTCAACCAAGATTGACATTAGGGTAGAGCCGAACCCTGAAGAGGGCAATCGTGTTTGGGGCTGGGACAAATGATGAAACAAGGATAGTGCCTTACGTGAACCAATTTCCTTCAGCCTGCAGCCGCTTCTCGACCAGTTCCTTCTTTTCTTTTCGCTCCTTCAGATCCTCATCGTCAGACTCACCATCTGCATCGTCCATTTCTGCTGAGACAGTAATGGATCCATAGCCTGACTTTCCATTAGAAGTATGGGTGTCGCTCGATTCGCCTTTGTGGTGCCCAAGAAGGGACGCGGATTCTTCGTCGGCCTTGGTGCCTTTGGAAGACTTGGTGAAAAGGACGGTGGAGAGCAAGACTAGAATAAGCAAGCGGCAAGCTTGGACTGCCGTTTGAGCATAGACGAAAGCGCTTCGCGGCAAACCAAAGGCAAGGCAGAGGGTGAATATGATTGCTTCGACGACCAGCCCAATGAACCATGATCCGTAGTAAGGGTACCATACAACCGGATTCTCGGTGTCCATGATGCTCACAGCGAGAAACGCCCAGACGAGAAGGGAAAAAAGGGCGTAAACCTAAATGATTGGGGTTAATGGAGAGGACTCATGGAGTCTCGACCAAGCTTGTGGTCATTGGAAAAGGCACTCACGTTGCCATCGGTGGAGGAGTGACGAGCGCCATTAACGGCGGTGTCCGTCAAGAGCATACATGACTCCACCAAGAAAGAGACGACGATCAAGGACACGAGACAGACCAGAATCCTGCGAGGACCCGAGCGACTGGCTTTCAAGTTCTGCAGTGTGCATATGCTGACGGTAGCGGCGACCAGGAAGTACGCAAGCACCAATGCTGGTGCAATGTAGTGTAGAGCTTGAAGGAAGCGCTGCTGCTGTTGTGCTGCGGCCACCACGGCCGTCATGGTTCCATTCATGGGTGACTGCAGAGACACCATCCCTGACCTTTGCTTGCTAATGGGAAGTGTTGTGTGAGACGATGGAGAGTTGTGACAGATTCTAGAGGGGTATCAATATCAAGGGTGTCAACCTGACATAGGTTTCTTGAGTTGTTACTATGAGAATATTCAGAGTTAAGTTGTACGGGGGTGAAAGCTTCGAAGAAGGCGATTTCCGCGCTAAAGGGCGCTAAAGGAAATATTGATAGCTTTCCTGAAAGGGTAGTAACGGCTAACGCCATTCAAGTGGTCAAAAAGGGCAGCCGGGCTCAGCTCAACCACTTTTCGGCAGGATTCAGCCGCAACCGCACGGGCACGGGAGAGGGGAGGGACGGGGAGAAGAGCGGCGGTCATTGCGTGATATAAAGTAAGTCTTTCTGACCTGCTTCTAATATTTCTCATTTTCTTTTCTCATTTTCTTCTTCGCTTTTCTAGTAGCTGTGGCCAGAATTGAAGGGTCCCGATACTGGCCACTGGGAAAGAGCGACGACTCCATACCCGAAAGAATATCTGATTTTGCCCTGGGATTTGGCTTATACTCTTGACATTGCCTTCAATCATTGAACGTAGCCTTAAAACCGCGCACCTGCATTTCTTTGGTGGCTGATTTACTGTCACAGACTCACAAGGCCACAGCACCTTGAACGGCCACCATTCCTACCCCCCAGACATGATATGTATCCTCTCTGTTCCCTGTGACATAGATTGAGTAGGATGTCGAATCCGATGGAGCACCCTCCAAGTCAAGCCGAAATGTCAGTAGTCAAGGACCTTCGATCGCTTGAAAAAGGATATCAACAAATCTCCAGTGGTAGTTGACTCTCCTTGACATGCACCCGTAGACTCTCCAACCTTAGTCGCCCCGGTTTCATAGAATTAGAAGCTTATGAGGTGTTCATCATCGTATGATCATGTCCGAGAGAAAGATGTTGGCAACTGAATAAAAGAAATGCCCGAGCCTCCGGGGCCGGCTTTTGGCGCCGCGGCACAACAGTCGCCAATGCACCTCGCGCAATACGACACCCGCCATAGAATTGGCACGCATTGGAGCACAAGCATCTCAGCGTCGTCCACAGCAATCGCTCCAGAATCATGGACTTTGCTCCTTATCAAGACACCACTCCAGAATCCACACGAACCCTCTCTCCACCTCCAAATCGAATCTCGTCTCCTGCCCGCAACGCCAGATCTCCCCCTCCAACCCGACCAAACACAGACCCATTTGGCGTGTCATCCTTGCCAGAACCCAGTCATTTCAGTGATGAGCCTAGGGAAAATGCAGGGTTTGGAGGAGGAGATATAGAAAATGGCAGGCTGGACGTCAATCTGTTCGAGACGAGCCTACCACTACGGCTAGACTACGAGGCAATGCTGGCATATCTGCTGCTACCGCCTGCAGGAGGGGTATTTCTACTGGTGGTGGAACATAAGAGTGATTACGTACGGTACGTTAGACTTGGAGAAAGAGGTGTTTACGGCACTCCTTGCTTCCCGTGGAGTTGCTCTGTAACAGTATCTCTGTGCAGTTGCGCTTTTGCTCAACCTATTCTCTACCTACTTGTCTCTGCGCATCGACCGCCATCTCTCTGTGTCTGCTGCATGCATGTACTGACAAGACGTTCCGAAGATTCCATGCTTGGCAATCAAGTCTACTATTCGCGGCGATTTTCGTGGGCCTCACCCTCCGACCATTTGCGTGACGCACATCATTGACCTCGTACCAGGTCCTACACCTGATCCTCTCGTGGTCAAGCATACTATCATGGATGTTATTCGTCATTGATATAGGTCTTATCGGATTCCTTGCTATGCATGCCTACCGAGACGGTATAAATATTCCCCCATACCTACTTTCATGTTGATACTGACATGGCTGCAGCTGATGGCTTGGATCGTTTTGAAGTTCCGTTCTTTGGGGGTTTGGCGAGCTCCTTCGTAGACTCTGAGTGAGATATGCTTTTGTATGATATCGATACATCGGAAGAACGGCGCAATTGCTGGGCAAGATACCCGTTAAGAGTTGGCGGTCAATAGACAGCGTTGTACTCGTACTGTACATATAATGATAGGTAGGGCCATAGATCCTTGGACCAGTCGTTTAATCTATCCTCCGGAGAATTTCAAGTCTTGAGGCTCTAGAATTTTAAGAATGCCCCCTCTAAACTTCCACTCGCATGTTTTAAGTATTCACAAGCTCGACGTTCCGGATATGCTAAATTCCAGAAGAGAGCATCTTACGAAAACCGATAATCTTTTCAAACGATGAAGCTTATCTTTCGAGCCCCGTACAAATGCCTCGTGGCGTATGCGCCACGCTACAAGGCAGTGCTCTCAGCCTCGTCCCATCTCCGCCCCCTTCTGCGTTCCTTCCAGCTATAAGAACTTCCATCTGCTTTCTTCTGGCTTCCTAGTCATGCGACTTATTCCTCACTATGGATGGCGTAAGTATCGCTGCATCAATTGTGGGCATTGCCACGGCAGGCGTCCAAGTCTCTATCAAGCTCGTCACTCTCGCATCTCAGATCAGCACCGCATCAGACCGTATTTCATCCATCGGGAATGACATCTCTCTTACATCAGGCGTACTTCATCAGCTGGGTGAACTGATAAACCGGAAGACCACGGACGATGGCATCAGTATCTTGAACCAAGATGGCCTCAAGACTACGAAGACGTCCGCGGCGATGTGCGAGAGGATATTTCAAGAAGTTGAAAAAGAGATGAAGAGAGCGAGTGAGCAGCTGAGAAGATACAAGCCAGGTCAAGGTCGGATGAGCGGGGAAAAGATCGAGTTGTCGATGACTTAAAAGGCGAAATGGCTGTTCTTGCAGCCAAGCATTGATAGATGGAGAGCGGACTTGAGGGATGCAAAGTCGACGTTGATGTTGATGCTGCAAGTGGCGAGTTTGGCTTTGAGCAAGAGAATGGCAGATGCATCCATGTCAATAACCGAGCACCAGGACTTTGTACGTGCCATAGTGGCTTTGGAGCTACAGCGACGAGAAGAACGTACAACTTCCTTTCAACAGCAGAAAGTGTTGAGGTCCTCCAGCTCAGATGATACAACCAAAGAGAACGCCGATACGACGCCAGCGGGAGAAGGCACGTTGAATTCCGATCGTAACCATCAAATACCCGAACCCGTGGTACAGGCAGGCGAAAAGCGTACTGCAGGAGTTATTAAGTTTCGCAAGTTGTTGTCAGACGTACGTGCAGGATTTATGTCAGAGCGCGTTGAAGGTCCTGGAGTGGCCCGACCAAGGGGGCTCGAAACCCAGCATGTCGCGAACATACCTCCGGCATCCTCTCCGGATTCTAAATTGCCACGCACGGATGACACCAGCGACGTGCCAGAGTATTACACCATGGATTCTTCACACGTATCGTTCTCCTCTGACAGTGACAGCGGGACACAAACAAACCACAACACAGAGCTTCAGTCGTTCCTCCTCAAGCCCATATTCGAAGACCTGTTTGACAAAATCGAACTTCGCTGGTCGGTAGAGAACACAAATCTGCGACCTTTGGCAATTCGCCAACACCTGGCCGAGAATAAGAAGAACGATCTTCCGTCAGTCGTTGAGATGCTGCAGCATTTGCATGCCTATGAGCAAGCAATGGTTGACTCTGAAACAACAAAGGGTTCCGGAGGCTCCGTCCTATCTTTGGAAAGAACGAAGACAGACATTCAATCCAGAGACATGCTCTTCCAGGCGGTCCCAGGGCTACAATTCGTGGTCCAGCGCCGAGCACGCCAACCACCACGTTTGTTTTCCACTTCACAGTTCGAATACCGTCACCCATCTTCTAGCACCCCGACTCAACGCTCTAAGTCCGTCAATTTCCATAAAGGTGCGATGTCTCGTCGCGCCCACCCCCCGCCAGCCAAGGCCATCAACATTCAAAATATTGGGCAGCAGGAGAGCCGCAGTTCCCACGGCAGCATCGGTCATTCTCGATGAGCGGGACCAGGGCGACGACGAAGCTGACGCCGTGGTGACGGGACTGTTGGGGAAGTATACGACTCTTTTCGACTCATGAGACGGTCGGGCATGGTGTCGGAAATAGTGGCAGTCGAGTCGATAACAGTAGAATCAATGAGGAGGTTTTCGTACTGTCTAACATTCTTCCCGGAGCAAGTTTGATCCTGAATGTCAATTGTTTCCGGGTTGATGGCTGAGACTGATGTGAAAATGACAGGGTCTCAGCGTCTCTGACTGCCGCTTGTGTTGACTGCTTGCCCTTGGTAGCTGTGGAATACAATAGGGGGCTTTTACATACAGAAGCACGGGATTCAGTGGAGTGTCTTTCAATTATGGCATTCTCGCAGCGCAGGGGATATCTAGTCAAGTAAGTCAAGAAACACGAGGTATCTACACACGGCGCCATCACTCAATAGCTACCCAAACCCAACAGCGCCGGGAATTTGTACAACCGCCCTCATCAGTCATTCCAGTGGTCAGACATCAGCACCAGACGCCATTAACCGACCCAAGTCGCTGGCCTTATTCATCCATCCCAGCAACACCATCGAGTCCTTCATCTTCAGCGCCTCCATCGTCAAGCTCGGCTTTGACTTCTTGGTCAACGAACGCTTCGTAGTTTTCGAGATTTTGCTGGATGTGGACCTTGAACTTGATGACATCGTTCAAGATCTTCTCGATTTCGGTGTGCAATTCCTCGCGCAGGGCGTTGGCACGAAGGGTCAGTTGTTCGAATCTAGCAGAGTAGTCAGCATGATGTGACTCGCATTTACCCTAGAGGAAGTGAGGTTCGCGTACTCGATGTTAGTGTTCATCTCGCGCTGCTCCATTAGCTGGACGCTTTCGTCGAGGCCGGCGCGCATCTTTGCGAGCTCCTTCTCCATCTTCTCGATCTGCGCATCCGATGCAACTTTCTGGGTAGATGTGACCTGCAATAGCTGATTAGAATACCAGTAGACCTTTTGGAGGGAACGGTGGTTCTGCTTACCTCTTTGGTCTTCTCGAACTCCTCCTCGGCCGCTCTTACACGGTGCTCTAAAGCTTCTACTTCACTTCGCTTGTCGTCAATAGCTTCTTTGATAGAGTCCAGCAGCTCATGGTTCTTCATGTCCGCGTCAACTGCCAACGTTCTCCTCTCATTGATTTCTTTTCTTAGTCCGATGAGCTGGCTTTTGATGTTGCCACGTAGGTCAAGGTTGAGGACGTGAGGAGGATGGTAGCCGGTCGAAGGGTCAGCGAGCAGACGATCATTACTGCTGCCGCGCTGTGAGGCGCCCATTTGGGAAGACGAGAAGTTGGGCGTAGAATCAATGTTGAGGTGGAGCTCGAAGTCCTGGCCCTTGGCATTTGCTGCGGTGGCAGGTACCAAGGCGATCTGGTAGCACAGAGAGTTGTACTTCTCAACAACGCGTTCCAGCTCTTCCAGACTGCGGTTGGCGTCGATTTCCTTTTCGCCCGCTCTTCGCTTGACTTCCCCCAACCTGGTTGTTGTGGTCTCGAGGCCTTTTTGCAATCTTTCCCGCTCAGTAGTCATGCGGTCAATGTCCTGTATAGTGATACCCTGCCTGTCCACTGAATCTTGCAAGTTGGTCTTCTCCTGCTCAACTTCTCCGAGCTCTGCCTCCGTGCGTTCGATCTCCTCCTGCAAAAACTTGTTCCGTTGCTCATACTTCTCGACCTTGGCTTCAACGTTGGTGTTGTACTCCTCAAACTTCCGCTTGTCGTCCTCCAGAATCTTGAAATTCTTTTCCAGCTTCGCTAGATCTGGAGCGCCTGCTTCAGCTTCGGCGATATGCTGCTTAAGGACCTCATTTTCTGCCTCAAGGATCTTCATCTCTTCGGCGTACTTCTGGTTACCTCGCTCAAACTCGGCAGCCATAGCTTCAACGTGAGGTACCACCTGCCTATTCGCTTCTTCTTCTCCGTCTTCGTCTCCTTCTTCCACTTCCACTTGTATCCAATCATGATAAGCTCCGCTTAGGAATCGGAAGATGATTCTATCTCCACTGACGTCCACACCGGCTTCTGCACATGCGTCGTCGTACTCACCGACGTCGTATTTATCCATCATCTGAGCTATCTGCATCATCCATTGTAGCATTCCAAGGAATGAGGACCAATTCTGGCCGCCGACCGCTGCCCATTGTGACTTTGAGACTTTATTCTCAAACGGATACCGTAGCTGCTTTAGGATAGCGGGCCCCTCAAAGTCGATACTTTTCATGAAACGGTAGGCGGGATCTACTCGACGATACAGCCATTGGAAAATAGCCTCGAAGTCCTTTTGCGTAGGTGAGGTCATGCTCTTCTGGTTGAGCGAGCGCTTCATGTCCAATTCGAAGTTGTTCCGTGTCAGGTAGTCAAGCAAGTCTTGGCCCACTTTCGCTCTGTAGTTTGGATCTCTCCACGGTCGTGGATCTCCTCGTGCGCTAGCTGGAGCTGGCGCTTGTGTGAAAAACGATTGGTGGCCCATCCCGCCAGTGGAAGAGGATCGAGACCATATGCTGCTTCTTCGCTGCATGCTCTGAGAAGCGCTCAACGATTGCTGGTTCGCTGGCGTCATTGCGCCCGGCGCATAGCTCATTCTGTTTGCGGACACACCACCAAACATGTTGGAAGAAGAGCTTCGCTGCACTGTAGACGGACGGTTTGTCTGCCCCTCCGTGAGAGTATTGAAGTTGACGCCTGATGAGGCACGCTGAAAATTGGGCTGTTGAGGCCGACTGGGAGCGAGCGACATGCGAGAGGAGGAGACCGAGCGAGCATGGTGGGATGTGTGCGGTGCATAGTTCTCTTTGATGTTGGAGATAGAATTGGAGCGTTTTAAGGCGGAAGCAGGTTGTGGAATTGCGGAGTTGTAGTTGATACCACCCAATGTCTGCGAGGTGGATTGTCAGTAGAGCTTGAATATTGCAGGCGTGGAAATTTACCTCTCGAGGCCGGCGCACGCTGAAGAGCCCTGTATCTTGTGACATCTTCAGTGGTAAGCGGCAAGTGCAACGATCAGGTCTACAATTCGCGCAGCCAAGAGTCCGCAATATAGAACTGGTGTCGGCGAGGTTTCTTCAATGACAAGTAACGGCAGCGGTGTAGTTTGCGCCGATGTTGATGGTTTGTTTACTTTTCAGATTTTAGCGTGCCAAGACTTGCTGGCGCTGCCGCGCGCGGGCCGAGGTCCAGTTTTCCCCGACCACCCCATGTACGGGACCATCATTTTGGACCACCTCGACACCTATTCGCTTTCATAGCTTTGTATTCGTACCGATTGGATTGAGACTCTCATCAGACGACGACAAAGAATTATGACCTCTTCGATCGCCTCGTAAAAAGTGATCTGACCGCTTAAACGGAGCTGTATGCTCGACGCAGACCCAGGCGCAGCGGATCGAGATGGTGCGTGAAGATCTAGTATCGTCCGCCGTAAGACTCTGTCCCAAGCAGATGCCAGAATCGCAGCTCATCAGTTTCTAGGTTTCCTGTAAGAATTCTAACAGAATGCCACGGTGCAATGTAATCTAATGATCTTAGTTCTCCAAGACCCATCTGTCGCCGCTTCAGCCCTTGACAAAAGAATTGCCTTCCTACAATCAAAAAACCTTACGCAAGAAGAGATCGATGTTGCTCTGGCGAGAGCAGGAGATGGATCACACACAGAGAATGCAGTGGCACCACCTCCGCCGAGCCAATACCCTTATCAAGGGCAGCAGATGACGAGGCAACCTGCAGGGTATGGATACGGACCTTATCAAGGAGGACCATGGCCACAAGCGCCGCCAGAGTGAGTATGACAGTTGCTAATTGAGGCAGTACATGGACTGACGAAGAATAGACCACCTCAGCGGGACTGGAGAGACTGGTTTATAATGGCAACTGTCACCAGCGGAGTTGGCTATGGCCTTTATGCTGTTGCAAAGGTACTTGGAACTTGTTCCAGTACCCCATATCTTACTGACAGCTATACAGCGCTACGTCTTCCCCCTTATTTCTCCTCCCACACCACCTCAGCTCGAGGCCGACAAAGCCTCCATTGACGAATCCTTTAACCGCGCTTTTGCCCTGATCGAACAACTTACAACCGACACCGCCGCCATCAAAGAATCCGAATCCGAGAGAACAGAGAAGCTAGACACGACCCTAAAGGATGTTGGTAGTGTGATCGAAGATTTGAAGGCTGCAAATACGAGACGAGAAGCGGAGAGTAGAATAATAGCCGATCAAGTGACTGGCTTGAAAGATATGGTACCGAAAGCGTTGGAAGGATGGAAAGCTAACGGAGACGCCAAGTTAGAAGAGCTAGGCCAAGAGGTGCAGAGCCTAAAGAAACTGCTAGAGAATAGAGTTGGCAGGCCTAGTGGGGCACCGACACCAACGGGCAGAGGACATCCGAACGGAAATGAGAAGTCAAAAGATAATCCGTCGGCCTTCAGTTCGGCGAACAGTGGGACGACCACTCCAACTGCCGAGTCTGCCAGTGGTCCATCGGCTCCAGCGCCAGGAGTAACAGTGCCCAAGAGGGAATCTACCCCATTGCGGGGATTTGAGAGGAGTGATCGCCGAGCAATACCTGCATGGCAGATGGCAGCTGCTACCGAGAAGACTGACACGGGGGCTCACCTTCGAATGCAGAAGCAAGTACATCGGAAGCTGGAGCATAAGCAGGAGAAATCAATAGTTCCAAATCCTTGTTTGAGACCCAGTTGACCTGTTGCAAGCCTTTCCTGCATTGCACTCCCAGACCTATCCAACTGTACAAGTGACAGAGACCACGAGTCGAAGCACGAATGCAGATAGAGCTACAATGGACACCGGTACACGAGCAATGTCAAAAAGGCTAGCGTCCGGTCGCATCAATTGTCTGTGCATAGCAGGTAGAAAACATGTCGTCTGTGTTGCTACCAAACCCTTGATGTTACTATTTGTTGGGGCCTATGCAGCTGATTTAGTTTGTTGAAGCGACACAGGCCTATCTTTTGGCTTGAACTGTGATCTCCTTCAGCTGCGTTTCCAGATCGGGAACCGAGCTATTGTCGCCGCCTCGATCCGTCATCACAACCTAACATGGCAAAACCTGAAATCAGTTGAAACGAGGTGGCACTCGCTAGGCTCGACGATAAAGTGTCACGCCTGGTAGACACCGTGGATAGACAATGCACCGCAGTGAATGAGCACCCATATCCAAGATACCACTGCGGCCTCAAGTTTGATTGATTTCGTCCCCAGGTTGCGCGAGTTGAAGGGGAAGTTCAAGTAGCCCCATACAGAGCAATTTGACAAGTTGGGGGACCATCGACCGCGAGAAAGCTGGCGCGGAGGAGGTTTCGCGTAGAGCAAGGGGGAGATTCGAGGAAGCAAAGAGAGAAAGAAGGATGCTGCCGCGCAGTCGACTCGAGAAGTTGAGGCGCAAAACCAGGAGGCTAACGAGCGTCTTGAATCGCAGACATTGGGATGGAGAGGCTTGAGAAGAGGTTGGTGGGAGTGTTACCAGAGGAGAAGAGACCGAGACGAAGTTGACAGATACCAACAGACGGCAAAATGCCCTAAAAGACTGGATACAGTCGGAGCGCGAAAGCTACAGCGAGAAGCAACGCAGAGTCAAATGTCTCTGTGGTTCTGTCATGCAGTCACGGAGACAATTCAACGCGGATCAACAAAGGTTCGATACCAGATCAAGGAAGCTCGGTGAGGATGAGGAGACCCTTCGCAACGAAGTCGAACGTCTCAGGCCCCAGATCACATCCCACAATGGGGTTCAGGAGGCATTTTATCGCGATCGCAAGGCCCCCGAGGAGAGGGGAACGGCCGCAAGAAGCGCCTCAGAGGCTGCTTTACAACAGTTTTCGGAGAACATGAACGCTGCCAAGGATGCTTTATCCAAGGCACACAGGGGATCAACCATGCCAAAGACGTTGTCTACGCAGCCACCGCCAGCAGCACTGTCGCCTACCACCGCCCGGGACGAAATCCGTGGCATAAGTCGTGGTGGAAGCCCCCACTTTCCTACAGGACTACAGTCGGCTGCGACCTTTCCAAACCAATCTACTGGGTGGCTACGCATCGTTTGGCCCTCATATTGATCGCACTCCGGCATTAACCGGTCAAGCGTCATCGAGCGCTCAAGGTAGTCAGTCCGAATCTGCAACCCCGGCGAATGCACCTGATGATACCAAAGATCTGTCGAGCAAGCTGGGTTTCCTTGCCGACTGGAACGACATTGATACCAATAAAATGTTGGCGAAATCGATTCTTATTTCGCACTTCGTGTTCGATACTACATTTAGTCTCTGATATCATTATTAAATTGTCTTCTGAATAGGATCAAACCAAGGGGTCAAGTCTCAAGTACCTTTTGTATAAACAATAGACTGGTCCATGCCCAACTGCTTGTGTTTTCTTGTGTCCTTTCTACATAGTCGTACCGTCCACATAGCTGAGGTATTCGATCATGTTGGAACTACAGGTATTGGCAGCGGAAAAAGCGTATGAATGATAGGCCATGACTATTATACTCTAACAGCTATCTTGACTGTCATGAAGAATGTAAGAAAAAAAGCATCAAGGTGGCCATGCTCTAGTCTATATACACCCTGGAAATATCTCTCAGTGTTCATACGACTGAACCCGATATCTGACTTACGAATACGAACAAATCATGCATGGCGATAGCCACTAACCTCATTAGGCCTAGCTCATTGTAGCCCCATTGCTGTAGCTGACCTCAGTCAGCTTGGCACAGTAGATAGAAGAATCAAAATCTATTACCACATCTACTACTAGGACTATATCGTGTCCCAAATGTACAGATGGACCCTCTTTCCATAATAGCAAGCGTTGTAGGTGTTGCGACTGCCGCGCTGGAAAGCTCGGTCGCACTTCATAATGTCCTCAAGGCTATTCAAAACGCCCCTCGCGATATCAAGAAGCTATCTGGCGAGACCGAAGAGCTGTCTTCTATTATCGCGTCATTACAGTCAACACTCAAAGACGAAGACCAGAAGCAAGCACTGCGAAACAATGATCGTATCATCAAGTCGCTGGAACAGCTGGAAGGTCCTTTGAAGAGTTTCTCGGAGATCAATGGGAAGATTGAGAGTACTCTAAGGCCTTATCTCAAGTTGACGGATGATGGGAGGAGTTGGAAGATCTCGGATTTGAAGTGGCTGTGGGCTAAGGGCGGCATCAATGAACTTTTGGAGGGCTTTCAGCGTAGCAAGCAAACGCTCAACCTCCATATGAGCAATGTAACTATGTGAGCCCTCCATTTGCATACAGATCAGATGCCGGGATTATTTTCGAGTTCTGATGCCCACAAAAGGCAGTGTACTCTCCTTCTCACCGCCTATGACGCTGGCTCCCGACCAGAGAGACCGAGAGTAAACCGCCAAGACTCTACAAGCACGAATGTCGGTGGCGCACTGAAGAAATACGTGGCCGAAACGCTCGATGGGGCATCAGAAGGCTCGTTCGAGGCAGGACGATATAAAAAGTACGACGCAGCAGCTCCAGTTCTCGAGAATCGAGACTCCACGGCGGACATCACTAAGCGCATGGAGAAGCTTAGCCTTCAGCGGATAGCACTCTTTGACGCCGCTAAAGACGGACAGCACGAAATTGTCAGACTGTTACTCCAAGACGGCATGGATGTCAACGCGATAGCCCGAGATGGCCAAACGGCCTTGCATCTCTCCGCCGAGTACGGCCACGAAGCTGTTACGCAAACATTGATAGAATACGGCGCTAAAATCGACCTGAGAATGCTCCCCGGCAAGGCCGACAAGAATGGGAACTGCCCAGGTGGCAGAAATCCACTGCACTACGCAGCACTGAACGGGCATTTAGGCATCATCAACGTACTACTAGATCATGGAGCAGACGCTTCGCCGCAGAGCACAAATCTCAGGACACCTCTACAAGAGGCAATAGCAGAGGATCGTACTGCGGTAGCCATGCTGCTGATCAAGCGCGGTGCAAGCTCAAAAACATGCGATCGCGAGGGCTGGACGCCATTGCATTGCGCCGCTTACAAAAAAAACCTTGATATCGTAAAGGCACTCATTGCCAATGGTGCAGATGTTGAGGCTAGAACATCTGATTGGAATGTCAAGGGCAAAGAGCGCTGGCGGCGTACTACTCCTCTCTTTCTGGCTGTCTGGAACGGTCAAATCGGTGTTGTGCAAGCGCTGCTGGATGCAGACGCGGATCCTAGGGCTGATATCTCGGATGGCGCTACTTGTGTTCATGCTGCTGTCTATGGGAACCGGAGGGGGCCGTGGATTGCTGGTATGCTACTTGATGCGGATGCGAAGCGCGATGGCAGACATGATATCGCGCTGATCAATATGAAGAAATTGGATGGTAACACCGCACTACATGTTGCGGCTGCCAAGGGTCATGTTGATATGGTTGAGCTGCTGTTGAAGAAGGGGGCCGATGCGAAGGCTGTGAATGGGCTTGGGAGAGACGTGTTGCAGCATGCGAAAACGGTAAAGAAGAATGAAGCTGTGGTGAGCTTGCTAGAAGAACATGTTTCCAGGTCGAAGAAGGCGAAGGGGATAAAAACGAAACAGAAGAGCAAAGGAGGTAGTCACGAAAACCTTACTATTGAACCAGCGGACGCCAGCGTTGACCCCACTAAACGCCAACATAGCAGGCAACGCAGCTCGGCTTGTTGAAATATTCGATCGGGGACAGAGATCCCTTGACCGAAGCGAACAAGTATTCGAGGTCCGTGCCGGGGAGTGAGACTCGAAAGGGACAGCCCACATATACCGTTCATGAATTATGAGTTATGAACACTCGAACATTACCTGAATCATATGGCACCTGCCATGGAGTGAGTAGATTCTCGGAGCTGATATTGCGTGTGAACGGTGTAATAATTTTGGAGAGGTCTATGCACGATAAGGCCCGTTACTATAGATAGTGCCAAGCCGCGCTAGGCCCAACTGGACCTTGTGTGGTAGCAGGGCTGCAACCATGACAGTCTTCGACGTTAGTGATTTGTTCTTTTATCTAACGACTCGAGTTGGGCAACCAGCTCTCGACACCCGGACTACTCCTCGCTCGTTACGCCAACATCGGATAACCCCAGCAACCCCTGATTCTTCGGCATGCTACCGAGTGCGGATTGAAGACGTAACTCAATAAGCGCTCCATGGCGCATCCGATACCGCAGATGGTTTTCACAGGATTGCATGGACGGATTCGAGAATGGGATCGAGGCAAGCGGTTTTGGAGAAAAGAAAGCGATGGAGTAGAATGCAAACCGCGCGAATTTGGTCAGTCGATGGAGAGGAACTGCTTGAAAGGACGGTGACAGTCATTAAGAGTGCGTGGATTGTACGGAGGTGAGGAAGCTGTGTAGTGACTGATAACGGGGAGATCGAATTGTTGCCTTGCGCAAAGACCAAGATATGCGGAGCGTAGATGATGATGGGTACTGGCCTGGACATATGATAACATGATAGCTTGATTCAAGCTCTCGGATTGCGATGGTAATCCTGGAGCGTCAACGGAGGACCCCGCTGACAGATTCAGAATACTGTTTGTCATGACCGTTTGAACAATCCTCTTGCTGGGCATGAGCCAATAAATTGCGCTATGGTACACCTATATCGAATTACTTCAAGGTGACAGATGACTTATAAATGTACCCAGCTAAGACATGCTCAGCTTCGCGACTCAGGACGTCAATGATTGTCTGAATAAGCAGAGTATGGCAGATAAGAAGAGACTTACTCGTCATCAAAGCCCCGTAAATCCCACCCCAAATACGCCTCCATCGACTTCGTGTGCTGTTTGCGATATTCCTCCCTCTCCTCCCAAAACTCCCTTCGGAGCTTCTCGGCCTCTTCCGTAGAAATGGGATCCCCGTCAACCATGCCGATGATGTTGTCGAAAACCTCCGTCGGTAATCGCCTCATCCTAGGACTGCGTTGACGTATCTCCCGTGCCCACCAGTCACGGCGCTGGCATGGTACCATCGCGGTGCTCATGTTCCTTCTGTTGGGATCGAGAAGGTGGAGAGTCAACAGCCGACAATGGCCCGGTTTCGAAGCATCGGCGAGGCTGAATTTGTTCAGTCGGGTTTGGAAGATATTCGGGTGCACGACTGTCCTTCCTTCTCTTAGTTTCACGTCACCTATATGCTGGATCGCGGCGTCGCCGTCTTCGGCGCCGTAGATCTCAGGTGCATAGGGCGGAGAGAAAACGTAACCTCTGGCGAGGCCGGCCTCTTCGGGATTGATGCGTCGACGGAACGACATGGTTGGCGGAGCGGAGGATGAGAGATTGCTCGTCGAGTAGACGTAATGCGCAGTAGCACATATTCGCTCATTGTTCTGGCCCTGAACATGCCACGGCTCACCCTCATAACCTGGTTCCTCCGGCGTGAGGTTAATGTCTTGAAGCTGAAGAACCATCTGGACACCAACGTTCCAGAATTCCTTCTTCAGATCCACAAATATGACGTCTTGATATCGTCCTTGACGGTCAAGCCAATCAAGAGCTCGTTGTTCTGGGGGACGGAAAGGATCCGGTTCACGCTGGATCATGGGATCCCGTCCAAGCACTGCGAGGTGCATGCGTTGGTTCTGCCATCCAGAAGCTTTGAGATCGATAAGTGTGTAGTTGAACAGAGGGAGGAACGAATCAATGAGGTTTTCTGTGACGTGGTATAGTGACCGATGAGTACAAGGGTGGACGTTGTTGATATAGCTAATGATACTATGGGACGGGGAGTGGTTAGCTGATATAGATGTGCTCTTGATTTGTAACACCGTACCGTGAAGCGCTTGCACCTCTATCTTCAAATTGAACATCGAAAGGTAGCCATTGAAAGCGGTTTGACCAAGCATGATCGTTGGGATATTTTGGACGTCCTTTTTGGACGCAGTCCTCATCCGATGGCCTTTTCACCGCCTCACCCTCGCCGTACCTTGGGATACAATCATTTGAAGTCAGAGTACCGTCTCTCAGGGTTTTCGTTTGTGCAAAATTGAAAGGGTAAAGATACGGATCCACAATGTCTAAAATCATATGGCTCGAATAACTTGTGGAGTTTGTCAGAATCTCTTCTCAGGGCAGCTGCAGCTCTCTGGAGATCTCTTCGAAGCGAGGCATCTACGCAGTCATCTGATTTGAGCACACCTCCGTCCAATGCTGGAATAAATCGTGTGGAGATAAAGTTGCGAACATAGTACTTGACTTCTTCAACACACTACGTAATTTTAGACGTCAGTCCAATGAAGAGTATTCTGCCGTCTTACCCAATCGGCCATGGAACGTGTTACGTCTTTCCCAGACGCAACTTTTGCACTCTTCCATTCAAAGGTGAAATCAGGATCAAAAATCTTGCGATCCCAGTCCGGCATATCAGTCAGTTCGTTGATCAACACTAGCATAGTCAGTTCCCGAACAGTATAGCAAAAGGTGCTGCAGATCAAAATTGGCTCATCAGCTATCTCAAACGGTCGTGGGAGGAATGGGAACTCACGGATTTTCAGATCCATCGAGTGCTGAAAGAAGCAGGGTGTTCTCGTCGGGCTGAAACAGAGGCTGCCACAATCTGCTTTGCATTTCTGGCCATCTCAACGGCAGCCCAAAACCGGGGACTGTCCATCCTCGTTGTTTCCTAGAAGCCATTGTCCTATGCTGTGACTTGCAAACTCATTGCAACTATGAAGACAGTGCAGATAAGTACACAGTAAGAGTGGATCCAGCGATGACGCGACGAGGATGTTGGATGACAATGTTGGAGGAGAGAGTGGCCCCTTTTCTGGAGAGGCGCAGCTATATGTATGATCCTCTTGTCAGCTTAGATGTGAATATTGTGCCACCACTGAATACGTGTACACACCACACCCTCAATTCCCATAGAGTCAAGGTACGGTGGCCGTAAAACGCCTGAAGCGAAATTAGCGCCGAGTGCAATTTAAGCCAGTCTTCTAACTGCCATCCTTTACCCTCATCTTCATATTCGATCTTCTCAACGACGCGTATGAAGTACCAGCATTTCCAAAGTCAAAATAATCACAGAGCCATCTATTCTACCAGGCGAGATTGCAGGTGGAGCGGTGCTGCCCCACGTCGTAATAGTCTTTCGAGAATTTGGTTGGAAACAGCAGCAACACACCTCATTATGCAGACGCCGCAGCGGGCTCCTCAATCATTTCCTTCCAATGCTTAGCTACAGCCTGTTGACTCATGAATCCCAAAAAGCACGAGATGCTGATGATTGGTGCCTGTTGGAAAGGGGCAGCGTTCGTCGGGGAATTTGCACCGGATCAAAGCCGGAGCACCGAAGAGGGTGGGGGGCCGAAATGTATTTCAGCCTCCAAGGAACAAACCGTTCGTGGGGCGTCGTATAAAAATCGTCATTCCGAGTACGACAGTACCTCGCTCTGCTCTACGAATAGATGCCACATCTCTCGTATCATCTTCTCTCTGAAAGGCTGTGCATCCTGCCAGTGCTCAGCTTACCACAAACAGAAGTAGTGTGTGAGAGATACTGAAGTCTCCATGTTCTCGGCCTGTCTTGTCCTGTGAGACCTCCATTTCACGAAGGTCCCGATGTGTCGTTCTTCAATGTTGTCGAATCTTTGCCTGTATCACTGGCAATTTCTTCAAGAAAGCGTGATGCTACCTTCGCTTTCTTTGTTCATTGACCCAGAGTGTGTGTTTTGGCTTGAGCCTGACAACCTGACCTGTTTTACTTAGTCCTTGAGAAAGGAGGGGTCTCAAAGGGTTCGAGGCCCAGCCATAGCCTCATGTTCATGGCCTCGCATCCGTGACGACTGTGCCTCAAGTTTCATGTGTCTGCTTCATGACATCGCTTCCCTGGCGTAACATCTACCTGGATGTTCTTGCCATAAGGCGTAGAAGCACATGACGTACGGTATGTAGGCTTGGAGGTGAGAAGCGACTATGTTCGACATAGCCTCTACAAAAGTATAAAGAGGAGACCATCCGATCATCTTAGAGATAGGATACAATTCAACCACCTGTCAACAAAGTCTAGCCTTCGTTCACTCTACAGTCTAGTTACTATCTTATTTTCAGTATGGTCTTCTCTTCCAAAGCCGTTTTACTCGCTGCCCCAATTTTCACTCTTCTCTTCTCTACGATCGTTACTACATCTCCTCTTGAATATGCCGAAAATCATGGAGAAGCAAATGATGCCCTCGTCATCCTCAGAAGACAGGTCGCGGACCCAACCAATGTTGCACCAGAAGATGAGACTGACGCAGAGATTGCTGCGGATGGCACTCGCCCTTTACGAAAAGGTATGAGAACCAAGTCTTTCCTCGTCACTTGTCAAACTGATACTTCGAAGCTGTCACTGCTCGATCTATCTATCTTGACCAAGCCACTGCAACATGGTACCAGATTGACGTAGCCTCTAACGATCTTGCTGCCTCCTTCACAAGTTTCACAGACACAACGACTACAACATCTATTCCTCCGCCGGACGATCCCAAGCAGACATCAGGCCCGAATCCTTGGAATGTGGACCATATTTTTGAGCTTCAGATCATTGGGGAAGCGTTCAAAGCTGACAGACCGTACGCCACTGACGCCCAGAGCCTCAGATTGAGACGAAGAAGATGCTGATCAAACTAATAGTACTGATAATCCAACCTCTATCGCAGCAGCTGACTGGACAGCGGTAACCAATGCCGTCTTCACCTTATCTCCGTGAGCCTCCGTACCTTCATCCTCCCTCCGCCAATCCAATTAACCAAGCGCTCTTATAGCGCCTGCACAGCGATAGCCGAAGAAGTGACTGTCCTCCAGAACCTCGAAGGCATCCCCAACGCCGTCAACAGCTTCAAAAAGCAAGTCTTCACTGGCAATCTGACCGGCGTCGGCTTCCCCAGCACGGGCAACACCGCAACATACTACTCCTTCTTCGGCCCCGCGGTACAGAACTATCTTGTATCGAACCAACCCAATTTTTTCAGCGTCAATGGTATCGTAGACAATATTGGCGACCAGCTGTCTAGCGCAGGTAACAACAATGCTGCTATCAAGGCGTACTTTACATCCTATGCTGCGTTCCATTACCAAGGTGCTATCGACTACCTCTCCACTTGGTCTGGCAAACCAATCACACGCACAATTGCAAGTTCTACAGCCGCGACAGGCACTTCCGCTGCAGCCGCGACTGTCACATGTCAGCATAACGCCGACCCGGATAACACGTGTGCCGCTATCGCTGACAGCCTTGGATACTGCGAATGCAACAACGACGGTAATACTTACGCTATCGAGACCAGTGCTCCAAACCCTTGCGGCTGGACAACTCTGCCACCTACGACTTCCTTTGACTGTAGCAGCACCCCGCCACCTGCTCCCGTCGTCGTGACACCTACGACTACGCCTCTCGCTTGCACTTTGCGGTAAGACATTCTTCCCTGGGTAAAATACTAGCCCTATTGGTGTATGCTGACGATTTCTTCCGTGCTAGCGATGAAGTAATCGGCGGCGGTCGTGACCCTGAAATCACGCATATCTGCACCTGTAACGATGGATCGTCTCCTTCTGCGACTGTGAGCGGTGATGAATATGCTTGTCCGGCGCAGGTTAGCATAATCGCGAAGAGGAGTCCATGGAATGGTATCGATTTGGGCAACTTTGCTCAATAGAGCCGTGGTGATTGAGGATGCCGTTTCGCGAACAGCCAGATTGCTATATATCGAAATGTCGAAAATTCAGCATGGGGAATTGAGTGATGTTGTAGTATTGGCTATCTGGTTGTATTATACATTGAATAACGATGCCTTGGGTTATTTCGGCAATTGTAAAATGAAGGAGTGGCGAGTGGGCAAGGATCTTTTCAGTGTTCTTGAATTTTGACAATAAAGTCTGGCCTTCAAGGTCTCGCGGGTAACGAGATTGACCAGTATCACACGCCCCTGTCCTCAAGTGCGTGTGTGTGGCCCAAAATTTCGACGGCCTACTTCCAAACCGTACGCGTATGGCTGAGCCTCAGCAGCGTCTGGAGGTCACGAAGGTGCCGCAGCTTCCTAGGCAACACAGCGCGTGTCTTTAATGTCCATCAGAACATCTCCGCCCTGGGTGACGAGCTCAGATCCCCACTCACAAACGAGCGAATCCCGGCTAGCCGTGAGTCTGAATTACTGAGACTACCCTGTCAAGGGTAGGAGACATCTGTCCACTACGAGCTACATATCCACCTGTTTTGCACCTGACAATGGCTCTATATTCGATTTCGTCTCTTTCAGAGCCATTACATACTTTTTATCCCACCCACCCACACCTTTGTATATAGTTAGCTACCATTTCACTCCAGGTCTATGCTATAGGCATGGGAGTTTTCTCGGCGCTGGGGTACGAATACATCTGTTCAGGCCTCTATTCAGGTGTTATCCCGGCGTCGGGATGACCCAACCACTTGATACCTCATACCTATGTGCCCTGTGTATGTGTGATGCGTGAGAATGAGAACACTAAACTATGGATCTCTACTTTACATATCGTTGATATTCGCCACCGAACTTTATTATATAAATCGCTTAGTTTTATAAAAATATTTAAATAGTTTTAAAAACTTTAATTGAGAGTGAGCGAGTATAAGTATGATTTTTAAAGACGTTATAAATTAATTATACTTCTTTATTTTAATATTATTCGTTAGCAGCAGCCCCTACGGGGGCCCTGTGGAGGTATTTGAATCCAAATAGGGGTGTCTGGCTGTCAAGCGCAGACACCCCCGGGACCAGGCTTTTTAGCCGAGTTGCTAACTCTCTATATGGATGAGCAAGGCAAGTCGAGAATATAGGGGGTGAATCCACTGGGTAACCAAGATGAGTCGCGGGTATAGGGGTGAGTGTAAAAGGTGAGTAACCAAGATGACCATCATAGGCTGCCGAGCGTCCATGCTAGAGATAATTTACATGTTACTCGCGAATATTGATGGGCAGCAAGTTAGGACCGAAGAAGCCTTTGGAAATATCACGTGGAATGGTGGAAGATACTGTGGTGAGTTGTCACAATCAAGACTGATGGAGCATCTGAAGATGTTTGATGACATTCGTGAAGCGTGTCTATAGGATTCGTTCATTAATCTAGCCACGAGGCCCACCTCACTCAAATAAGGAGCTCTTCACCCATCCATGCTGTCTGTGATGAATGTATCCAGTATTGAGGAGTGCCCAGCGCCATTGTGGCCAGAGACCGCATCCCATCGCAGTGTCACTCGGTGACAGACCCTCATGGTCGACGACATTCGGGTCACATCCAAGTTGGAGTAAGGTGAGCAGCTTGAACATTGTACGCTTTTTGAGTACCTGCATCGGATTCCGAATCATCTCCAGGGCGCCGTCATCATTTTCACAGAGAATATAATCGATGCTGTACTCATTCGCTGCGCTATCCGCTTCATTGAACATATCGTTGACTATATTGTCTTGAAGTGGTCCAGGGTCGGCGCCTTCGTCATCGTAGTCCTCCTTGTGAGAGTCATCTTCTGTGTTGAAGAATTCCCGTGCATACCAGATCGCTGCATCAGCTGAACAACCAGTCGTCAAAGAACTCTGGAGCGGCGAAAGCACAGTGTAACACGCCTCGGCCTTCGGGATCAGTTGCGTGAGGGTTAGCCCCACGTCCAATGAACAATCTGAGACATTTGACGATATGAGGCAACTGTTGAGTAGCTGCAAAGAGCAGTGGCGTGAGTCCATTAGCGCTCTGCTGTTCTATGTCATATCCGATATTGAGCAAGAATTGAAGGGTCTCAATAGGTAACGTTGGATGCGCTTGAGACCAATCCCAAACAAGTGACATGGAAGAGAGCATTGGCATAGGAACTATTAAAGGAAACTGTATCCTCGATATCGCAGCCGTGGTTCAATGCAAGGCGTGTCATATTCACGTTTGCGTCAAAGGCCACGCGATCTTGACGTCCCCCTACGAGAATGTTGGTTTCTGCAAAAATTGACCAAATGGCCCAGATGACATCAGTCGTATTGGAAAATCTACGGTGGTGTCATCAGAATTTGCAAAAGATATCCAGGGAATGCAGCGCTTACAAGTTGCAATTTTGTGTGCCTGCTCCACCTTCCAAAAGCAGACGAAACATATCAGAGCTTCTGTGTTCCATGGCATACTAAATTGGAAGTTAGTGTTGGTTGTCTCACGTGCAGCATCGGGGCTGAATACCGAGAGCAATGAGAAACCACCCGAGTCAACATCTAAAGGGGAGGCTTTTCCTTCTGTGAAAAGCCGTTGCACGCCCAATATATCGTTTCCTTCGTATGCAATGGATGACCTGTGAGTCGTCTGGGATTACATTGAACGTTCTGAGGCGTGGAGAGATGCGGCATCCTTGTGATATAGATGAGATATTTTGAAACGCAGCAGAGATCCCGATTGTACGTTGCTGACTTTGGGGTATGAGAAGATATGTTGATCACAAACGGCACATCCGAAGTATCAACGTATGGGGATTCTGCTGGTGGCGTGCTGAATTCAATGTTGAGCCTTCCCATTGATGTCGGGTGCCAAGTCCTACTCGTGAGCTTCAGTTTAGGCCTATTGTCGAAGTCCCTTTCTTGTATAGGCTGGCGTCCGGTCTTTGGCGCCTCATATTCGTGGGCGTTTTCCAACGTCAACGAAAGGCTGGTTCCATTGCTAGTAACCGGCCTTGCCGCCTGTCGACGCCGGATAGCTTGCGCAGATAGTTCATAGCTCCGACAAATCAGTTCTTCTATCTCCAGCGATAGCCAGGTACTCTGTAACGTGGAGCAAAGATGATCGAGTGTGGAACCCTGACTGCCCGATTTCTCCGGATGCTCGCGTCGCTCGGAACGAGCCCTACGGACTCGATAAAATTTGACCTTAGCAATTGCAATGGGAGCATAACACTCTCAGGATCCGTATGATCGGAGGCCAGGAAAGTAAGTCGTCCATTGAATTGTTCTGAAGTCTTTGATTGGGACCCTTGCCGTTCAGGGGAAGCTCCAACTGTTTTGTCATGGAGAAACGCTCCGGGCGAAGACCGAGTACGAACATGGATAGTACTCAAGGGTCTTGATGGGTAGCGAGGTGACTGAAAAGCCATAGCGGGCGATCCAGATGACGAATTCATGCTTGGGGAAAAGTTAAGATATCTGCGCCAGTCGATGCAGGATACCTGTGAACTACTCGCTCTGGAAAGCTGGGTAGTAGGGAGGTGCTTGCGGGAATCGTCATCCTGAAGTACTCTACTGATACCGCTGTGTTCACCCTGCATTTCAGTACTTGGAATCACGTCTCCCCCGAAGTCCGCCCCTTCTATTTGTAGAGGTGCTGCAATAGGAGCTTCTGCCATAACCAAGTCACCCGAAGATTGACCAGCATATGCTAAACTATGGTCATCAGACTCTTGCATTACCGGTGGAATATCGAAGTTGAAGTCGAAGTCAAACTCGAATGGGTTGTGGAAAGCAACATTTGGGCTTCCTCTGGTCTGGTACTGCTCGAGGAGCGGCATATCGAAAATTTGCGGCGCAATGGATTGACGATCAGTAGAATTCAACGAAGCGCCACTTAGAGCATCTTGAGGGCTGTGCTGCCGCGAGGTGTACATTTTGATGTATGATGGAACAACTAGAGATAATTTTAGACCCGCAATCCACCCCAGAGATTGAAACTCACAGTCTGGCGATTGCAATGGCCCTCTTTGTCTCTTCCAAGCACGCTCCATTCGTTCTTGCTCAACATCATGACCTTTGTACTGGAAACGAGCATCTTTGCCAAGACTTTGTCGCTTTCTTTTCAAGGACAGCATGACCCTCAAATCATCGTCTGGGATATACTTCTTGACATCCCATTTCTTGAAACGGTTCTTGAGCTGTACTTCCCTGCTTGGTCTCAATATCGCTCCGGGTTGCAAGTCTACCGCACTCGAGGCTCAAGCTTACGTGATAATGAAATGGTGCTTCTCCGCCATGATAGCAACAATCTCTTTGCGCGGTACATCATCTTCCAGGAAGAGATTCACCAGCTTCTCTCTCCAGATCTCCCATTCTCCGTCCGGTATTCGCCGAGCTCGCTGGGGCACTGAAGACCCACCTTCAGCGGGCCTTGTGGATTGAGAAGCCATTTTGCTCGAAGGAATTCGCCGAAAGATCGAGATTGCCAGAATGTATTTACACTGGGACCGGTAGGTCACCAGGCGAGAATATTACTTATGACTTTGAGATGGTGTCAGAGGCGGTGTGGATCCGCGCACCATCTCCAAGGCAGAAGTCTGCCTGGAGGCCTGCATGGTAGCCTTGTTTTATGAACCTAACAGAAAGTGGCCTAGTGTTCCAAAAGCACTTTTCAAACTATTTCGGGAAAGGCGTGGATTTTGCTAAGCGAGCTTTAGTCGACAAGATGGTAATACATCTTAATCCGAGGCTCATCTCAAACCAATTGACGAAACAGAAAGCACATATGATTTCTGAGAAGGCAGCTGCAATGGCTAGCTGGGATCGTGCTTATATATGGGCATTTCTGCCCATTCAACCTTCCAACCTTTCCAATCTCTTCTCCCAGCAATTAACATAATAGATCTCGTCGTGCCTTCAGAAGGTCCAGATGTGAGTACTGCCGTCTCGATTGACAATTCATAACAATGACTAAGTATTCTACGAAGCCACATTCCACAATGCAAGACGAACTTCGCCAGCTCCAAGAGGCCGAAGGGGAGCAACATGCTGACAGAAAGAAGACTGGGACGAGTAAAAACGTTTGTACTCCACCAACAGCAATTCTCAAAGACCTACGACCGATGCTGACGAGTTTGATAGTCTAAAGCAGCGCCACCCGCGGCTGCTGGTCATTACCTGAAAAGGACATGGTCAACGGGAAATGAACCCTCGGGTGAAAGAGAGCCAAAGCATGCGCTTGTGTCCAACAACTCGTCGACAGTCGATCGGTGGTTGAAAGAATCCATGAGAGAGCAGCCATGGAACAATATCGGCGCAATCCTCGAGCCCCCTCCTACCAAGGAGGCGCCTGGGATGAGAGGTGAAACCGGTAGCAACAGTGCTGTAGCTGGATCTGAAGAGCGAAAATGATTTGAGTCCGATAGGTAATGACCCATTGATGAGATGAAAGTGACTTATAGAGCTAACAAGGTATTTCTAGCCTCGCCGCGGTCAGGCTGTCGGAAAAGAGCGTTGTGTTGAATCATTTGGAGTGTGGAATATAACGGCATCGCTAGGACATAACCACATTCTTTTCATGTAAACGTTTTTTGGGCCTCGCTCTAGGAAAACTCTGTGTCTCAGAGAGCTGCGAATAATCAAAGATCGATAGCAAATCTCAAGAAGGGCCATCAAACCAGTATCATGTCGTCGTGGTTCTACATAGCCCATGTAGAGAATCTCTGTAGAAAATTCCAATTCAATACGGGCCTCTGACAACGGCAAATAGCGCTCGCTGAAATCGCACTCGCAAGTGATGATGATTCAGATCTGTTTGAAGGAACCTGCCTTCAGCTACTGGGTGCTATCTCGTGTTCAATAGAAGACAACATTCCTCACCTAACGATCAGTCCTAGCATGGTAGCTATGTCCAGATTTTCTCAAGGGCCCAGCTTCTTTGCAGCAAAAGACCATCTCTTCTCGCGCAATCGCTTAGAGATGGTGGATGTACCCGAGCGCTTAGAAGTAAAACTCCAGTTCACCCTGGCTTACCCCTATCTCTATCTTGACCACGTTTGATGTTTTTACACGTAAAACTGCTATGGCGAGGGTACAGAGCTCCATAGCGATTTGCTGATACTCTGTGAAAGGTTGAAGTCACGAACGGGCGACGAAGATCCATCGCTGGCTTGTACAAAAGCACTGTGTTTGACTTCCTGTCTGCGGCGCTGGGAACAGCGTCCGCCGTATCTGTGGGCACTCTCTCTTCATCCTCTACGGCCTTTCGCGCAAAAAACAGCACTCGCTTTGCACTATGAGTCACGACGCATAGACGTTTTCTTCTCACGCAAAGTACGCTTACTGTGAACCAGCATCCCATTGAAAGGTCATCCTGTCTAAATGGGCTTCTATGCAGTCGCAGTCGTTGCGGCTGCTGCTGCGGGTCCTCCAGGACGTAGAGATGCTCTGCTCGAGTCCAACAATTCCTGCTGACAACGTGACTGGTACTGCCGCTGGAGCAACTGAGCCTGGCAGCCCATCTGTCGCTGCTCGGCATCGAACTGGGCTCGCTGCACTGCACGCAGCGAATCCTGGACGAACGGACAAACTCCACGGGGGCGAAGATTCCGCGAATCTCGAGCTTTGATGTACTTCAAAAGGCCGTGTTTGCTGCTGAATCAACAACAATATTTTGTGGTTATGTGAAGCGCCTGCATAAACACTTGTCTAATCGGACTTTTGCTTAAAAATATAGGTATATTCATGTGCTGGGATATTGCAGGCGTATCCTCGACCATTCAGAATAAGATGCATCAGATCTAGCAGCATATTCGAAGAAGTCTGGACAGGGAAACCCACCACGGGTATCTATTTCCATACAAACTTTCTGATATCTTTCCGTATCCCTGTACATCGACCAGTATCAGTCCCGTGAAAACTCATGTGGACATCGGAGTCACAGACTATAAATTGGAACCTTCAAAATTGTCTTTGCAGCTTGTAAGCCAGATATAATCTCGAAGCGCCAGCCCCAGTAAGAACCTACCTAGCTCTGATGATCCTCGGACCGGGCATCTCGGGGCTGTACAGAGAAAGTCCGAAACGCTCAGACTAAAGCCCCACCTAAAGGGCACCTGGATAATGCGAGAGTTCTCGAATCGCACCAGCCAGCCAGGTTTCGAGGCAATGCCCCTATCAAGCCAAAGAAGTACCTAAAGTCCCATCCATACGCTGTGAGAAGATATTTCTAGGCTTCCCTACAGGGCCGCTTCGAAAGTAGGGTTAGGGCTGCACTAGTGCGGGTGCAGGACTTTCGGTGCAGACCTCTGTACAGTCCCCCCGGATATGCAGATCCTTGCCGTCCTCGTTGGGACCTGGTCCCAGCGCTTCGGCGCTGGGATTTGATCCCGGCTGCCGATTGGTTCGAGAGAAGCACTGCGGTGACTTGGCCGAGCCTGCAGCACACTTATGCACATGCACATACAGTAGCGCAAACATTGCTTCGTCCGTTAAAGTTCCGCCTTGCGCTAGAGAATGCGTATGATAGAACAAGGACAAGGAGGGCAGGTCAATGCATGCTCATATCTTCTTCTTCTGATATCTCGCATCCAAACCAACGGCCACTTTTGATATTCACAGGTCGAATCCAGACGGCAAACAGAATGTTCGTCTCTTTATTTCAGCTTACCGTTGCTTGTGTCACTGCAGCTTCACTCTACCTATCGTACTGGAACATCACTGCTTCCATCGCTCGTCGGAATGCCATCAGCAAACACCGTTGCAAAGCCCCATTGGCCTATCCTCACAAAGACCCCTTCTTCGGCCTCGACGCCGTTCGGGATGCGATTACCGCAGCCAAGTCAAAGACTTCGATCGCGCGCCAAATCGGACAGCATCTGCGCTATGGAAGTACCTTTTCCTCCAAGTTCTTCATGACTCCCGTCATCAGTACGTCGGAGCCGGAGAACATCAAAGCCGTGCTCTCTACCAACTTCGGCGACTACGGTATCGGCTCACGTCGAAAACGGGCCTTCGCTCCACTTCTGGGCAAGAGTATCTTCCAGGTCGACGGACCGCAGTGGAAGCACTCGCGGGATCTTCTTCAGCTTTGTCTCACGAGGAGCCAGGTGGTGGATCTGCCGATGTTTGACTTGCACGTTACGAAGCTGATCGAGGCCATCTCTAGGCATGGATCCGCGACCATCGACCTGGGAATCTGGTTTCCCCGGCTGATAGCCGATTTTTCCACGGACTGCTTCTTTGGCAAAGGGATGGGTTCGATCGAAACACCTTCGTCTTTGAGCACCGAGTTTGTGCAAGCTATGCACGACGCTCAAGCGGGCTGTGAAGATAGGTGGAAGCTGGGTCATTTCAGCAGCCTGTTCCCGCACCGGGAGTTCTACAGAAAGGTCAAGAGAGTCCACGATTTCATCAATCAGCATGTGGAGAGAGCTATGGGATTGCACGATTGCTCGGAGGGAAGGCCAGAAGTTGGTCGTTCCGAAGGAGAAGACAGGCGCGTCTTTCTCTACGAGCTCAGTAAACTCACCAACGACCGGCATTTCCTTCGCGACGAGATTCTGACCATCTTTTCTGCTGCCTTCGATCCTGTTGCGGCTCTTCTCACGAACCTTTTCTTCATTCTTGCCAAAAGGCCCGATGTATGGGAGCTCCTGCGTGGAGAGGTGAGGCCCCTCGATGGTAAAAACCCGGATATGAGCCAGCTCCGGTCTTTGAAGTACCATCAGTTCTGTCTCAAAGAATGTGAGGGTCCCTCACACGACTTCATGGCTAGAATTGATTGGAAATTAACCATTGGCTTAGCTCTGCGACTTCACCCAATCCTTCCTTCCAACTCCCGAGTAGCGTATAAGGATACCATTCTCCCTCGTGGTGGAGGTCCTGACCAAAAGTCGCCAGTATTTGTCGCAGAAGGAACCATGGTCGCTTTTGGCATTGCCGCTATGCATCGTCGTAAGGATTTATGGGGCGAAGATGCAGATGATTTTCGGCCTGAGCGATGGAGAAATGATAAGTCATCCTGGGTAAGCATTGTCCTTTCGCTCGGGCTCGCTCTACTGTATTTGAAGGTTGCATTTCAGCATCCTGAGGCAGTCAATATTTCACAAGAGAGATGCTAATACATATGGCGCACTGTTTAGAAATTCATCCCTTTCAATGGCGGCCCAAGAGTTTGTCTCGGCCGTAAGTTCTCTTTCTCAATATTTCGTTTCTTTCCCCTCAGTACATGTTTTCTCAGCCCCATTTTTCTGACCAAGAACAGAAGACTTTGCCATGAATTTGACTATCTACACACTCGTGCGCCTTGTGCAAGCTTTTCAGAGCGTCGAGAGCCGCGATGGCAATGAGTGGGTGGAAGAAATACACCTGGCCTGCACGAGCCAGAACGGGGCGAAGGTCGTGATGAAAGCGGGTTGAGCCCTGCAACTGGGATCTGGAGGGGCACACAATTAGACGCACGTGTTTGAGGGAGGAAGACAATATAGAAAGATGTTGATATTCGTAGACTGGTTGCTCCTCTCTTGCTCGTTGTTCGCGTGAAACCTGGCTCTTCCTACAAGGTCGTAGTACTTCTCGTAGGCTCCAGTAAGAGCAGCAATCTTCGGCCCTGGAATTGCGGCTAGGGGCCTCAAATAGAGCCAGTGAATAAGGCCGTTACAACATAGGCTAGAAGAGCGCTAACGGAGATCAATGTGCTTTGTGATGGTCGGGATTTTGAGTTGGCAATGGTATTTAAGCCGTCCGGTCCGTTGCATGAGGGTGCAATGCAGCTAGATAGTAGGGCTGAATAGTGAATGGTGCCAACTAGTCGCTAGATGCATATGAGCCGATCTTCCAAACAAGAATTCGTCATGCACGTCGGGTTTACGAAACGAAGAAGTTCAATTTCCTTTAGTCTCTCTTGAATTTGGTGGGGAAAGAGCCCCGCACACGCTGGTTCTTGTCTTGGGCCATGTGATGCGACAATGCCAATATATGGACTGGTCCTTAGCAACTCTGTTTGCTCATGGTCCGATGAAGCTGGGATATCTCATCCTTAGGACTGGTATCCTCGGTCGTTTAACTGCAGCAAGATTTTCGTCCACTCTTCTAGGGTAGAGTATTAGATCAAATAAAGTTCCATCAACAAAGCTGTCTTCCATCTCTCATGTCCTTTCTGTCACTCAAATTTAAGAGACAACAGTTAACACCAGCGGTGCATCGCGACGGCCCCATGGACTGGCCAAGAATGGTGTTACCATTATCCAATGTAGGTCACCCTGTCCTACAAGTCAGGCCAGCGTTGACTTCTCTCTTCCTTTCTAGTCTCAGAATGTCCGAGCTTCCTGCGACGTTGTTTCTGCCATCTCGAGACACCCAACACCAGAGACAGAGGCGTTCCGACTATTGGATACCTGGTTCTGCCCAGCCACCGAGGACGCCAAGTTCTGGTGGCATATGATAGGTCGCCCTCTAGCTCTGTTACTCCACGAGGCTGGTTACGATATCCATAATCAATATGGAAGTCTTCTGTTTTTCCGCCATTGTATCGCCGGCCGCTTAGGAGCTCGCCCTACATCCACGGGATCTCCGCAGGTCTGGAGAAGTTTCATGACAGACGACTTCAGTCCCGTTGAGTACAGTTGGTGCTGGGACACGCCAAAGGGACCACCCAGAATTCGATTCAGTGTTGATGCAATCGGTCCCGACGCGGGAACACAGTCGGACCCTTTCAACCAGGAGATGACGACCGACCTTGTCCGACACGTTGAGTCTGTTGCATCAAACGTTGACTGGAAGTTGTTCAATCACTTTCGCAACGCATTCTGCGAGCAAGGATTGGAGAAGCGTGTCAGCGAGGGATGTGACGATCTTGAGAAGAGTCACACGTCTTCGATCTTCATGGCGTTCGAACTGCACAAAAGCGAAGTCGCTGTGAAAGCATACTTTGTTCCGGTCAAGGCTGAACAGACGGGCCGCTCAAGGCTCTCCGTACTCTCGGACAGCATCGTAAGCTTGGAAAAGTCGGACCTTCGAGTGGGAGCCTATGACCAGATGCTTGCCTTCATGACCAGTGACGCGGAAGGGTCACATCTCGAAATCGTGGGGATTGCAGTCGATTGTGTACTTCCAAAAGATTCGCGCTTGAAACTGTACGTCAGATCGCCTTCAACCTCATTCGACAGCGTCTGCGCGATCATGACCCTGGGCGGCAAATTAAACACTTTTCCTCAAGCTACGTGGAAGGATTTCCGCAAACTCTGGCAACTCACCTTGGGTCTCGGCGAAGACTTTGCTCCTGGTGCAAATTTACAAGCCAAATCCCATGAGACGGCAGGCGTATTGTACAACTTCGATATCAAAGCAGGAAACCTTTTGCCAGAGCCCAAAGTGTACATCCCTGTGAAACACTACGCCCGCAACGACCTGGCCGCTGCCAAAGGCTTGGCGTCTTATTTGAAATCGAAGGGTCAGGATCGTTTCGTGGAGAGCTACATGCGAGCGCTGGAGGGTATGTGCACACATAGGTTTCTGGGAAGCCAATGTGGACTGCAGACTTACATCTCATGCGCGGTGCAAAACGCGCAGCTGGTATTGACATCTTACCTTTCGCCAGAAATCTATCATGTTGCTAGATGGAAAGCATAGATAGCGGATTATACTGCATCCCCTCCCCCAAGTTCGAGTAGATTTTGACTCAAACATTTGATATAGCCCTTCGGTACCTTCCTTGTGAAGTTTGACTCGGTGCGTTTGGTTCTGATACCACCATGGTTCTTCTTCGAAGTTTTCCTTCTTAATAAAAGCATTGCAGATAGCTCCAATTCTTTCACAATCATCTAACAGGACTCCATACCATCCTCATACTGCTGCGACGGCGAAGGCAGGACTCACAACAGGCAGAGAGCCTGCTGTATTGTTGCGGGGCTCGTCTGAGCGCTCGTTCGCTAACTGGCCTCCATATCAGTTGCGCCCCGCTTGGCATTCGAGTGTCAGCGGCGTAGCCTCTGCAGATCACGTTGGGTGGTCGCGGCCCACTACGATTACCGGGACCTCTGCTGCCCCCTGAGCCACTCAAGAATTGCCCACAGTCGGTGCTGCCTTTTGTACCCTAATGCGAGCCATTTTTGCTTATACCGCATCTATTCGGTTGCTTGGCTGGTACGACTGTTGGAGGGGCAGTTGATGCGCTTTATTGGGTGATGATGGTGGTGACGATGATGTATGAATGCGTAGGACGTGCTTGCCACTGATTGTTCTGAGATGACCAAACAATTCCCCAACCAGGGGCCGCAATAGCCACTGCTTGACCGCTAGCAGAATGCGATGCGCATAGCACTGGAGGTAGAGCGGTTCAATGATGGCAATCCAGCAATATTTCTGACTCGCAAACGAGCCCTTTCACCATTAAAACGAGGAAGCTTTTGTAGCGGCTGGATGTTAACATGGATACGTTGGAATTGGTACGGCTCGAAAAGGCGCTCATGCTGTCAATAAAGAGACGACATAGTCAGGAAAAGGTGCTTTGTTGCTAAACTTTGAGCACTGAGACTCAAGCTCTCCACGATTTCATGAAAGACTCTCTTGCTGTAAGTTCTTTCATGACCTCTTGCTGTTCCACTATTTGCACATCTAGGTTACTGTCATCCCAGTAAACGAAGTCGAATCGGTGGGAAGGGTGCGTTATTTCGGCAGATGATACACACTTGAAGCAATAGTCAAAATTCGGGCATTCTGAGCATTTGAACCGAGAGCCAACGATAATCTTTGGAGGGTCAGCAGTCTCGTCCAACGGAAAATCATCGAGACTGCTACGACTCACTAGTTCACAGCCGTCGCAAAAAAATCGAGGGTGCCGCAAGGACATGCTTGAATGTTGGGTCTGGAACATTCCTGGAAGTGGCCTGTTGTAGGGTCTCAAAATCGCCGCCGCGCGAACATTGCCATGGTATGTAGCAATTGCAAAAGGGATCCACTCTTCGTCGCCTTGGTAGAAGCTGTCAGCGCCTGCATGTAGTAGCATTTTTATATTGGTGATGTTTCCTGCTTTTGCAGCCCAGAGCAATGGCGTCCATCCATCGACGTCGCTCTGGCTTGGATCGAATCCTTGTTCGAGCAAGTACTCAAGGACTGCGCGACACCCTGCAACTAGACCTGCAGCTGCATTGTGAAGACATGTGCGCTGCTGCTTGTCCAGCGCCTCGAGATCAAAGCCACGGTTCTTGAGATACTGAAGACATCTCAACCTCCCTCCATTTGCAGAGATATGTAGAAGGCTCCTTCCTTCCGGGTCAAGGGGGGCTGCTCTGAAGACTTCGCAAGCAATATTTCGAGCATAGGAAGATGACCCTTGAATGCAGCTATCCTCATTGCATCATCGAGAATACCACATTGGGCCTGTCTTTGCAAGTCATGCTTCAACAAGATTCTCGCTGTCTCTCCATCGCCAGATTCCGATGCAAGAGTAAGCGGGGCAGCTCGATATCTATTTCTCAGAATGACGTCCGCACCTCCTGTCAAAAGTAGATGCGTTAGCGATTTTTGTCTTTTCGTGATAGAAAGATGTAATGCTGTTTCTCCTCGGAGATTGACAGCATTCACATCAGCACCGTGCTCTAAGAGCAGTTGGGCCCCTTTCAGTAGCGTATCTGACGCTCTGACGTTTCGCTCTATCCAGCCCCAAGGCTCAGACACCATTGAAGTGAACATCATAGATGCCATATGCAGGGACGTATTTCCATCGCGGTCTGTTGCAGTCATGTCTGCACCGTTGCTCAACAGCAATTCCAAGATTCCTACGTGTCCACAACCGGCGGCTTGATGCAAAGCAGTATCCCCCCAGGTCGTCTTCCAAGCTACGATTTGTCTTTGGCTGGCCAGCAGGTGAGACACTGTATGTTCCAGTCCGTACACAGAAGCAAGCCACAACGCTGAGACTTCAGAGGGAAAGCGACGCATTTGAAAGCTGCCCATTGATTCTCTGAAAAACAGTACTTGAACGGAGGTAGATGTTTTGGCGCTATTTGAAAGGAATGAAAGTATCAAGTCTTTGCAGATTTCTTCTGCTCCTTGACGTGCATGCCGGCCCCAGTTGAGAACTGCGTAGCGTAGCAGAGGGTACCGTTGTAACCGAAGCTCAAAGTCTTTGTCCTCATGGCATGGTCCTTGCTCGAATTCGTCAAAGGAGAGGTATGTAAGACATGTCCGTACTATGTCGACCTGAGCTTCTGGAAAAAGGCAGTCCCCTTTCTGCTCCAGATATTGTTGAAAAGTGTAATGGACCAGGGCCAAGAAGCCCCCCCTCCTTCTCATTTGTGACAAGACCATTGCACACCGACAAAAGCAGGTCTTCCTCCGGAATGTTGTCTTCGTCTAGAGCTGAGTCACCAGTCTCCACTGCTAGTGCGTGCCGTATTTCTAACATCGTAAGGGGCCGGGAAGCATAAAATACCCAACACAGAACTTTTTTGGCCAACGTAGCTTGATCAGGATGCTGAGATTCGATTCGTTCCATAGCTTCGTCATAGGTATTGTTTAAGCCTTCGGGCAAAGCCGTCAAAGCATTCCTCGCTTTGCGAAGAGTTGTCTTTGTTGTCAAGAAATCCAGGTGGAGACGGGCTTGTAGAAACCTTTGCAATTATTAACGCAAGAAGAATGGAACGGCTGAACATTGAGAGATTAGTAGTCTTACATTCCTTCAGCTCTCGCAGCAATGGTCGTTGAGATAAGATCGCATAAGGTTGGATCTTTATCAGCATGAAACTTGAGCCTCTCCGAGCTCGATATCCGCTCTCGAAGATACTCTAAAATATCGTCAGCTCTAGCTCGTATATCTAGTCGAACCGCTTCTGAAAGTTGGCGTTCAATGGTTGGTATGTCCCTTGAGGTGATCAGCATATTGACATGTAGGTGCTGCAACTCTGTCACTAAAGAACCTCTACGCTCTTCAGGGTATTCGTCAAAAGCATCGATGACGAGGAATATTGTAGCACAACGGCTGACAACAGATCTCAGTAACTGCGTGCACTCCGCATGTGATGGACGTGTTGCTCCAGATCCGTGGGCTTCGTAAGCTTCGGTCAGATCAACCAGCAAGACTGGCTCCAAGAACGCTAATTGGCAGACCAAACTCCCCAGTAGGTTGGTAACAGTCTGTTTCTCTGTATCTTTGTAGCTAAGGTAGATGTAGGCAAGGCGGGTATCATTGCGATCCACGATTCCTTGCAAGTGGTTGATTGCATAGGAGCTGTCGAAGGTGTTAGCAGAGCGAATAAGAGCAGGACGCTGCAAGGAGCTCACGCAAAGATCGTCTTTCCGGTACCCTCTGTCGATGTCAGCACATTGCTGTGATGAAAGCCTGCGGGGATTATCAGGTAAATAATAATGTTGACTTACGTATGCCTGGACACCAAAGCGTTTCCCCAGGTCTGCTGAGCCAATGTCTAAATTCCGCGGTCTCCAGTAGCGATCGAGCGGCAGCATCCTGCCGCCCTGGTGTATTGAAAGTGTCTAAATGCTTTTTTTGGAATTCCGCGGTCAGAGGCGAAAGCCAATTATACACATTGCGACAGTACTCATTGCTCTGAGTCGCTACCAAACCATCGATAGATTTGGAGGTCTTTCGAGAGGAAGCTTCTATACTCTGGACGTTACCGAAAATCGCGGCAGATCGTTCTTGCAATATGTCAACATTAACGGAGACATTTGTTAGTCCGTGAGCAAGCAGGTCCAACTTCTGCAAAGACGCCGCAGAGCACTCAATCTGTAGAACTTCCAGGGCTAGCGTGAGGTCGTGTCGTAGCTCGATACCAAGCTCCTTGAGCTTTGCCAAGGTACTCTCCTTGAAAGGGAATAGTGTCCTTCGAAATTGCGCCATACCCTTGGCTTTCCATCCTGATTGTAGGGGAACGACGCGAATCTTGTCCAGCTTCTTTCGAAGGCTCTCAAGGCCCCTCTCCACAGACCTGATACTTTCTTCAATTCTTTGCACACTATCACGGCTGAACACCGTAGATCCAATGGCCGATTTGAGGAGTTTGAAGGTCTCGGTCAACGCCTCAATCGATGAGTACATGTGTGCCACTTGGTCCTCTGCATCCTTCCAAGAATGATAGTAGTCTAGCAAGCCTTGGCAGATAGTTATGCCAAGGGAGATGAGGCCCGCAGCCCCGGAAGAGAGGCCTAGAGGTTCCATCTGTCGACACAGATCTCAAAGTACCATTGAGGAGCTCAAGATGAATGCGGATGAAATGTGCAATAGAATCCTTCAAATAGAATCCTTCAGCCTTGTGTTTCGAAGCTGCCACGGCGCGAGGCGGTGCCATGACGCAGCCGTGCAGCGACGCTATCGCACGAACATGCGTAGCACCGTGCCGCCAGCAACGATGACGGCTCCATTTTCTCTACGATATTTTTCCACCAATGCAACTGCTTCAATATCAGCATGGGCAGATGCATCACTAAGACATGGACCATCGGACGGAGACGAATAGAATAATAGGTTGAATTCCATGATTTCATCCAATCAGGCGCTTCCGCGCGCCAAAAGTCTTGGCGAAGCAAGCGCACTTCCCACGTCTTCTCCGTTCTGAGGAATCTTTGCTCGCCCACGAGTGTGGACTACCCTTACTGGGATTTGAGACTCCAATCATCCGATTACTTTGGCGTAACTGCTCCTAAGCGTCTGACTTCAGCCCTTTCCAGTGTGCACTGCTGCTGAGGTGCAATGCGCCGTTCAATGGCTATCCTTTCGGTCTGCTGCCTTGGTCCCGAGTTCTCGTAGTGCGCCTGGGCAGCCCAAGCGTAAATGGAAAGCTGGGGAACAAGTCTGGGTCTGATCCCAAGGATTGGTGGGTTTCCCATCAATTGAAGCTTGATCCTTTCCCTATTGTGCACGGCGTACACTGCACTTCTTGCCTAACAGGAAATGCTCTTTCGAGTGATCCGATTCCCTCTGTGAATGTCTGACCATGAGACGGTGTACCAAGATCGGGTACGGAAGATCTGTGGTACGGAGGTTCGTGGTCGAAGGCTTCATCGATCACCCTGTTGGCCTTTCCGGAGAGGCGCCCATACGACCTGCGAGAAAGTGTTGTAATTGATGATTATCCGTTCTGAGATAGAGTTAGCACAGGCAAAGCGCAAGACGTCGGTCACTCACGGCTGACATGGCCGACGAACACTGGGTACCACGGCTCTTGGTTGAGAACTCCATTGGTTGTCCTCGTTGCTTTCTGGATAAGGCGCCCACGCTGCATCCATGATGCTGTTTTAGTCTAATGCCGGCTCTTCCGTCCAAATGTGAGCATGTGGAAGCGACCCTAAGGCCTCACGAGCGTCGTGCTTGTCCGAAAAATGCAGAAGAGGGTGATGATCCTCAACGCCGCGCTAGCCCCCTTAGCGCGCGCTCGTTCATCAACACAAGTGCAGCTGACCACCAAGTCCGACTCCTGGGGCAGCCCAGCCAGACAGACGGAGCCTTAGGAACAACAGCAAAAAAGGAAAGACACAAAAAAGGAAGATATAGACAGCCTCAGATAAAAAAAGAGAGGAAAAAAAAAAAGAAGCTCAGTCGAGAATCAAACTCGAATTGTCCAGGAGCATTTCCTCCGCCGACCCACCGACATGCCTCCATAAGGTGCAATGAGACACACCTAGAAAGTCCTGCAACGCTTTCCACTGCGCCATCCGAGCTGGGACCATCTAAACTTCTATTTCCGTCCATATTGCACACACGCAAGCATTTGCCTTGTTTACTGTAATTCCTTCATCGTCACTAATAGAGATACTAAATTGCGCAGATTTTCGACGGTAGATGTTGAGGATACAGGGGCATATGGATGCTCTTATGGCGCATGTGCTGTCTTTGACGCTTTGGATGTTGTTACGGCCAGCGCCCTACGAATTGCTTATACCTCTTCCTGATAGCAGAATATGAGATGCGGATATCCTAAAGTAGCAACGATGAGAATTTGTCCCCATTCCGTAGGCAGGCGTATGGCAACTACTGTGATAAGCATGGCCGAATGAGTATGCGAGCCCCTACGCGTAGCATTGTACACTACCCAATACATTCCGAGCTACCTCAAGCGACAGTCACAAGTGAGCTGAGAAAGCACAGAATGATGGGCAACGACAAGGACTGCCAGTACTACTGTGTAATCTAAATCATTGAATGCCGTCTTTCAAATCTAGCCTGTGGCAATCTAATACGCAGTCCCAATGGTCATCGACAGCATTCCATCCGCCACTTTCCATCGTCCTCGATAATAATGCAAGCTCTGTTGTTGAAACCAGAGCCTATCCTTCCATTCCCCCACGAAAATAACACATGATCTGTTGTTGAAACTAGATCCTATCCTTCCATTCCCCTACGCTGTCCTTCCACCTTTGCTGACCAGCGTGTCCAAGACTTGGGGCAAATCTTAGTCAAGCGGCTCCCGCTGAGGCGTGGCGACGTCTGACATGCTCGCCAAGCTTGTCTTTCCTAGAGCTGCTGTAACTGCAATCCTGGACATGACACTGGAAGACTTTGGAACCAGCTTGGTGGATCTTGGCGTGGCGCTCTAGGTCGGACTGACGACCGAAGGTCTGATGGCATTCTCTGCACATTGGACGCGGCGGAATTGGCGGTCCAATGTCGAAAGGAACGAGATTGATATTGGACGCGGGAATGGGGAACGGGTTTCCTGCTCCGATCTGTCCGTTATTGTAAAAGGTGGGTCCCGTGAGAACGGTGTTGTTGCCAATGGATGCGGCGTTGGAAGCAAAAGGTTGCTCGAGATAGCGAGACCGGTCCGGATTATGCCAATGAGCAGCAGGAATGTCGTTATTCCAGGAGTCTGCAAGCGCTGGGCTTAGAAGGTCGACCGGACCCGTACCGAAGACGTGAGGCTGGTCGGAGAAGGGATTCTCAACAACGCGCAAGTGATCAGACCACTCGAAAGGAGCAGCGATGTGCTTGTTTGGCAGGCCTGCAGCTGGTGGTCCCTGTGCGCGAGTGTTGGTTACAGCGCAAGGTGCATAGCCGTTGTTGTTGTTGTAGTCGTTGACAACAGAATGGTCTCCCACCGAGTACGGCAGCCCCGAGTAATCGAACGAAGCGCCGAAATGGCCTTCTGAAGAGCCTGCAACTGAATGAAACTGTGGGGTATATGTGCCAGATTTACTCGCAACAGCAGTATCATCGTTGCAGGCGATGTCGACAGCAAAAGTGTTTTGGGGCAAACGTGAGGTGCCCGAAAATGTATGGACGCCATTATGTTGTTCCAGGAGCTCCGAGGTCGAAAAAGAAGCTTCGCATCCTGCATACAGGCACACGTATTGATTCGCCCAGACCTCACGGGCTAATCGAAGGCTTGGGCCTGAAGGTCAAATTAAGTCAAAAAAAAAAAAAAAAAAAAAAAACCTACCCGGGCTGAGCTGCGGCTAAGTCATGCATATATGCATCTTGCTGCAGTCTCGGCACGAGATTGGTCCGTCCTTCTTCCATGGCGCTATCGGGCGTCGAGAGCGGCTGAAGCAGGGCGTTGTCGGCGCAGGAACGGGGCGCTCTTCGTGCAGGAACGGGGCGACCAATGAAAAAGATGGTCGATTCGGTCGTCAAATCAGAGGGTGCAAAGGTAGCAGTGGTGTCGAGCAAACCCTTTGAAAGTCGTCGGGGGAACCCTGAGCTCTTGTAGAAGTTGTCCTCACCTTCGCTGGGGGCGAAGTAGCCCCTGAAAGTTTTACCAGCAACAGATGCAGGTCCATACCGGCCTCGTCCAATCAGGACTCGACACTCAAAATAGGGCAAAGAACCTACCGCCCCTTCTCAGAAAGAAAAGGGGCCTGCCTCGCGAGGAAGGACCATCAAAGAATGCTAACATCGGCTGCTGCAGGCTAGCAGCATCAGCTTTTCTCTCCTTGCGAGCCCTTTGGCTCGCCGCTTTCAATTGCTTCAGCGGCCATCTCATCCGTCATCTTCTCCTCACCGCTCTCCTCGTTATTTGTAGAGTTACCTGCAATTTCCGCATCTTGCTCCTGCTGTTGCCCTTTCTCTTCTGGCCCCAAATCCCTCCTTCTAATTCCCCAACCGCCTCTCCACCCCACCCAACCCTTCTCCCAGGGCCCCCTCGCAAAACAGAAGCACAAAGCCGCTCCAATGAAGCCCACGCTAGCACTTCCACTTTTGTGCCATCCCCCTTGCGCATACAGCGTATTCCCCACGGATGTTCCCACAATCTGGCCAATGAACACGCTGACCATGAAAGCTGTGTTGACTCTGTTCCTCGCCTTGGGTTCAATCGCATAGATCGCTGTTCGATTGGCTATCTGACTGGTTTGTAGCCCAAGGTCGATCATGAAAGCTTGGATAATTGGGCCTGCGATGGTAAAAGTGCCTGTGTATGTACCGATTGAGATGCCGGCAATGCAGATGAATTCGCCGATGATAGTGGAGAACAGTGGCACGAATCTGTCGATGACGAGGCGTGAATACGGAGGACCGAAACACATTGCGAAGATGCCAATCAGAGCAAACAAGCCTATATACAACGGACTAAAATTGTAAGGCTCTCCAGCAAGAAGGAAAGTCAAGGTCGTCCAGTAAGAAGTAAAAGTCGTAGACGTACAAAACCCCACCAGACAGGCCTGCATGAGGACAGGATGCTTGAAGAGCATTGTGACGATACTCCATAGCATCTTGAAATAGTTGAGGCCGTTGGGGTTGGTACTGGGGTAATCGGGCAGAAAGAACCAAAGGAGGATAAAGATAAGATACTGAAGAGCAAAGGCCAGCCAGTAGACGTTGCGCCAGGAGGTATATTCGGTGACGACGCCGGAGAGAACACGAGCTATGAGGATCCCGAGGAGGAGGCCGGAGACTACGATCGAAAGAGCTGTTGCGCGCCGATGCGCAGGGGCGAGGTCGCCGACGAGGGGAAGCACTGCACAGTCGTCAATATGGGATCACTCGGGAAGTTGGAATTTGTGTACGTACTCAATTGCGGTGTCACAGTCGTCAAGGCCGTAAGGAACGAGAGAAAGCAGAATACTGGAAAGGAATTCGTAATGCATAGTCCTATCCTTGAAGCCAACAGTACCATCAGCATAGATGTTACGAAGATTCAAACGCCAACACATGGATCTACTCACCAAGAAGTAGCCGTAAACCACACCAAAAGTAGAACGAAAGGCCTTCTTTGAAAAAGATCCCCTAGTGGACACAAGAACAATAGCCCTGCCCCATATCCTGCTTGGGCCAGCGTAGGAATCAAGCTGACCCGTTCTTGGTTGACATGGAAATCATCCGCCAGCTTGTTCAGTATCGGATGGGAATAGTATAAATTGGCCACAGTAAAAGCCCCCGCAAAGCCGAAAAGAAGGTTCAATGGCATTGAAAATTCGAAAGGTTTGTCTGGATTGTAGCGACATCTTTTGGGCGTGTAGGCGATTATGCTGTAGATCCTTTGCCAGATTGTGGTGTTCCCTTGCAAGGACTGCACAGAAGGAGAAGAGACTGTGTCGCTGCCTTCGGGTCTTTTCACCTCGTTCTCAACAGATGATGCCATATCGGTATACCTGGATAAGAAAGACCACTAGGGACGAAGGAAGGGCATTACAAGGATTCGATATCACTAACCCTTCACCAACACACGGCTATAGGCTGCAGAAGTATATAGACACGGAGATGATGGAGCACAAGATAATACATAAATCTGCAAAATCTTGATGACGAATCTGTGCATGACCGAGCGCGCTTATTTCCGAAGTAAAACCCGGCCGACGCTAAACCGTGAAGGGAAGGAGCTTGCTAAGAAACTCCGCTAATACGTCTTAGCGTTACTCCCTAATCTGCTGGCCATGTCATCTATTCCACCGAGCAGTGTTGCTACGTTTAAGTAATCACAGCATAAGAGGCGGACCACGGCTTTCGCAGAAAGGGACACAAACCCACTCACTTGGTACGTCGGCAGTAAGTACAGTATGTCCTGTGACTCGTGAGCATTCTCATAGTAATTATACAACACGGGGTGACTGCCATTGCGGGAAGACGGACGAGCATTGCTTCATAACGAGGCACTTGTGGAGGAGAGACTCAGATGATCTCCTTCCATGGAGTAGAGATTGTACACGCCATGATAAAGCATTCCGGATGACATCGGACATTGTTTTGAGACTATAGGATTGGGACTTCGTGGACAGAAGGAATTAGGATCAATGACTCGCATATTTTGGAGGAGTCGGCTCAGCAGTATTGCCAGGAGAAGCGACTATCAGTGCGCGCGGGGCGACGTTATCGAACCAGACTGTGTCCTCGATCACATTCCGAATTAAGGTGTTGATTCATGGATGTAGGGTTCACGAGGGTCGGCACCTTGATGTGGACTCTGGGCGACGCAGCTTTTAGCCAGTAGGCAGAAGTCTGCCCTCGTTGTGCATGTGCTTCGAATCCTGGCATGGAGTCTGTTAATGTCAACGAATACGGAGCTTGTGATGGATCCGCGACACATGTCCAGATCACCACACTGCCTGGAAATTGGAGGAATCGTTATTGTGACTGATCAGTCCAAAGACAAAATCCCAAACAAATCCAATAATTGTACACTCAATAAGCCATTTGATCAAAGGTCCATCTTTTTGAGAACCTGCTCCCTTCTCGGCAACTTATGCACGGCTTTTTCTGATTTTTCTTCCATAAGTATTTCTGTACAAGTCGAAACCATCCCCACGAGGCAAAATTACGGCTAGTAATCAAAACAGTGGCAGCCGATCCGCTTAAAGCGGCAACCGGGGCTCATGCCAAGACGTTGAGGGGCAGGGTGTAGGATGAGGCTGTGAGGATTATTGATCTGGTTGTTGCCTGGGCTCCGAAGCCTGGGCATCACACCTTCCATCTGCGGAGATTATGAGGGAAGCTTGGTATGATCCCCAAGTCAGATCAGTACTAGCGGTAGAGAGTAAAGACAGGTAACCAGGCACCCTTGTACGCCAATAGAGTGGGTGACAGGCACTAACATCGAAACAGCGTCCTAGATCCCATTCAACGCAGGCCGTCCCAAACCCTATCCCTAGGCCATGCGCCTCCTAGACACCTCCACCATCAAGCTCTCCGAGTTCTACGGAGACGACATCCCAGAGTATGCCATCCTCTCTCACACCTGGGGCAAGGCAGAAGTGTCGTTCCATGACCTGCAGAACGTGGAAGCAGGGCAACTGGATGGATTGGAAGGATACGTGAAAATAAGAGCTTGCTGTGAATTAGCAGCTCATTACGGATATCAATATGTCTGGATAGACACATGCTGCATCGACAAGACCAGCAGTGCAGATTTGTCGGAAGCGATCAACTCCATGTTCCGATGGTACCAGAATGCCCGGATTTGCTATGCCTACCTAGCCGATTTCTGTATGCGTGACGAACTCTTAATGGGAAGTCCTATAGATGAGCAGACATTTCGTAAGAGCAGATGGTTCACCAGAGGATGGACGTTGCAAGAGCTCTTGGCGCCTGGGAACGTGGAGTTCTACGACAAGAACTGGCATTATTATGGATCAAAGTCGAGTCTCAAAGACCAGATATCGCTCATCACTGGTGTTCAACAGGGTCATATGTTTGACATCAGCGGTGCAAGCGCGGCGCAGAAGATGTCCTGGGCTTCTGGAAGGAAGACAACTAGACTGGAAGACATAGCTTACAGTTTAATGGGTATCTTCGACGTAAGCATGCCATTGCTCTATGGTGAAGGAAGAAAGGCTTTCATAAGGCTTCAGCACGAAATCGTGAAGATATCGGATGACGAATCCATATTCGCCTGGATGGACGGCGAACTTCTCGAGAGCGGTGTATTCGCACAAACACCACATGCCTTTGCTGAATCCGGGGATGTGGTTCAAATCATCGATGGTCACCGGTTGTACGTACGTAGAGCCCCGTACGCGGTGACCAATAGAGGTCTAGCCATCGAGATCTTTGCCAGCGAGAAGCATGAAGCAGCAATTATCTCAGATCAGGGCTTCTCATTCCTACCGCTCAATTGCGGACGGCAGCCAGAGTCAGGTGCCGGTTCGGTCCAATGGCTCGTTGACATTGAGCTGAAGAGAATATCTCGAGATGACTTTGTCAGGTGGTCACCTGGGAAATTGAACCCAGCAGTGTGGCCGATCAATGTGAATTGCACTCGGTTGGTGTACGTCCGGCCTGCACATGTCCTCTACGAGCCTCATGAGCAACGACGGTCATTGTTCATCAACGCATCGTCCCTGTGGAAGCGTGGACTTACGATCTCGCCAGCCTATGGTTGTCGGCCAAAGCTGTACCTTGGGGATGGGGCACAGGACGAGAGCGTCTGGAGAATTAAGCTGGGGACGGGCCAGAGCTCTGTAGCACTACTTTTCAAGAGTACTCGAGGTGACAGTCAGCAACTATTCGGAGTGATCCTGCGTGCACTCAACGGTGTCCCGTGCATAGATCTCATCATTCCCTCAGCCGATCCGACCTTCCAAAAATCAATGGACGAGTACGGTCAAATGTCCAAGTACAAGTACGTGGACGGTTCGATAATCCATGCCCCTCGCGGAACAGAAAACCGAGTCTCCAAGATACTACAAGACAATTGTTGGGTGTCTGCGATCTTGACATGGAGAACAGTTGCGCCTGGCGAAAGGCGTTTCTTTGTGGACTTCGCATTCCGAGAAGCCCAAGCGCAAATATCGGAAGTTGCAATTGGGAACGAAGCATCTCCTAATACATCAATACCACACGAAGTCAACTTATACACGGAGCGAAGAAAAGCCGCCGACGACAAACTACATGGGTGAATTTACAATTTTGACTTGCGGTATAGGCACGGATCATGGGGGCACAACTGATGGGCAATAGCGAGGACCTCGATTGCATGCACGAAACATGTAACGTAATTAACGGTTCAACGAGAATGACTCGGCTTCGAGAATCCTGAGTAAGGTAAGCACGCCATTAGCGCACGGACGGAGATGGCTACCACTGGAATTCCCCAGAGCGACGTCGTCGCCGCCGGCCTCTCCCTATGTAAGTAGACTTGCAACACCGGATGGTTTCAACTCGTCTAAGGATGAGGTCTTCCGTATCTGTGACGTGTGATCAAGAGGAGCGAGTACGTTGTGGGCCAATTCAAGAGGAGGAAGTAGGTAGGTGATGTGTCGAATGACAAAGCTCGATGTTCCCAGAAATAGATGCTTGCTTACAACTCTTTCAAATGAAGCTGACTTACAAAATTGTGCCAATAGGAAGGTTGGTTCGCATGCGATTGTAAAGAGTTCTCGAAGCCCAGACATAGTTCTTGTTGACAATGACCCGTCGATTACGGTAGGTGATGTAGCTTGCCTAATTACTACCTTGATTTATTGATGATTTGACATCTATACACGCGTCTATCCAACCTACGGAGGATAAACACGCGGCGCATTCTACGTTCTCGGTTATATATATCTGGGAAAACCCCTACCGCGACGCCGTATCAGGACAAGACCCCTTCCTCATTCTTCCAGTCATTCGCATCTTCGGATCCACATCCGATGTCTTCCGACCCAACAACAATAGACCACGAGATTCCTGAATTGCTAATTCTTCCGGCATCAACGGTTCGAGAGTCTGTGCACCCAGCTACTTACGCCGCGGTCCGTATAACTGCTCCGCTGCTAGCCAGCGTGTATCGCCCAAGCAGACCACGGTGTCCGAATCAGCCACCTATCTGGCCGCTGCCTTGGCCCGCCTTAGGGGTTGTCAGCATTTTATGCAAGATCGCTGGTGCCCGCTGCCTTTTATCAGTGGTCACCTTCCGTCCGCGAATCTCGGGCAGAATACGAAGATATGCTTAACCTTCTGCTTGCGCTAATCACTACCTTCCAATTCCACACCTACCTTACTTCCGCAACAAAAATCCTTCCATCCAATCCCTACCAAACGACTACTCTAACCCTACCTCCAAAGAACAATCAGCGCGCCTTCCACCCCGACCTCACCTCACCGTGTCAAACGTCTTGGCACCCATCACCTACCTACCCGGGGCACGATCCCCCCCGATTCTAACACCCAGCCAGCCGCTCCCCCAGCCATCGGAAATACCAACCGTTACATCCAAACATCATCAGGCACACCCTTTTCTCAGGAGCAGAGTAAACGTACATACGATCCTCCGCGGACGGGTCTAGCACCGCCGGTATCGTCGATGCTGGAACTTACCCCTCCACTCCCCTCCGCATCCCACGCTCCCTCCGCCCCGCCCCGCCTCACCCAAACACCCCCTCCACCATCCCCATCCCATCGTCCGGCAAGCTTCGTGTCAACCATCTTGCCGGAACAGCGACGATCGTGATTTCATCTCCGCACCACACTCAGTCCCCAAAGGACTAGATTTTACAGAATCAGTGTTGATTTTGGATCCGCTTGTCGTGTAACATTTATGACACTCAAAGGGTTTTTTATCGTAGACGTGATCGTTGTTGTTGGAGTGATACACCGAACCGCCACGAGGGTGTTTTTGGCCGACACCCGGAATTTTTCCACGGAGCCGGTGCATGCGCGGATGCCTAAAAGATCGCTACGCCAAGCCCATATTAGGTAGGCATTCCGTGACCAGCGCGGATAGGTACAAAGTTCGACAGCAGTTATGGCTCCGTCCACACCACACCCCAGACCCCGGTCTTTGCGAGAATTTGTCCCGCCGGCAAGGGAGCAGCGTCTCAGAAGCGAGTGTTCGAAATAAAGGTCCCCAGCCTCACACCTGTCGGGAACAAGGGATGCTGATCGCTACAAGCAACGCTGTAAGCGGGATCAAAGCAACCCTGATTCACGAGGCCGGTACGTCGACGAGAAGGATACTGGCCCGGGGAGAGTTTGGAGATGGAATGGAATGGAATGGTTACGTTGCAATCTACACGTCAGTCACTCACTCACGGTACTGGAGCTGGAGCTGGTATTTTGACAGCGAGGTGGATTTATTATAGCTAGAGCATTAGGTATATCGGATGCGTGAAAGTAGAGATGTATTGAAAGTAGAGATGTATGGAAAGGAAAGGAAAGGAAGGGAAGGAAAGGAAAGGAGTCGAGTCGAGTTGAGTCGCTGGGAAAAATTGAGTTGGGTATCACGGATCCATCGCTTTTGTTATAACCGCCCCAACTCCCGACGAAGCATCCCCATGACCGTACTTTCGTTAAAGGATCTTCGTCGTGATCACCATGTCATTACCATCGTTATCATCGTCGTTATCACTATGTCATCGTCATCGTCATCGTCATCATCATCATCATAATCATGATACCCGTCACGAAAACCGCCGCCGTCATCAATGACCCCGGCGATCCAACAGGCTCTTGGCAAGCTTCTTGACGGCTTTGACAAAGTCCTTGGCATCTGCGCACGTCAGCATGCCACCAGCGTACAAATTCGCAGAGCGGCACGGTACCTGTCGGCAAGATAAAAGTCAACTCGTGCGCGCCGGTCGGCGTCCTCTGCGGGGTGTATTCCTCGGTGAAGACGTATCGCTGCAGATCGGCCAGGTGCACCACTCCGGGGGTGTCCCGGGACATCCACGTGGGCGAGATGATCTGGTGGGTGACGAAGGCGGTCCAGATGGGCTTCCTTTGACGGCGTCAGCGCGGCCCGCGATCGGTGTTGCGGTTGCCTTTCCCACTGCTTACCGTTTGAGCGTGCCGGTTTGCGCGGAGGCCTGGAGTCGGACGACGCCGGTGTCCTTTTCCTGGAACAGTCGGAGGGCGTGCTCGTAGCGGTCGTCGACGATACGTCTGCGTGGCGTCAGTCTTCGATCGGACGAGCACCGGCCGGTACTGACCCTGCGAATAACTCCTTTTCCTTGTGGACGTCGTAGTCTTTGATGGTCTTCCAGGGCATCTTTAGGTCTTCGGACCTTAAAGCCAGGAAAGTGCAGAAGAACAGCACCATTACTTGGTCCGTTCGTTAGGTGGGTGGACCGTCTGATTTCGGGGGGATGTGGGACCTACGTTCGTAGCTGGAGAATTTGAGACACGCCCAGAGTTTGGGGTTTCCTTCACCGACATCCTTGAATTCTAGAAAGGGGCCACTCCTTGACACGATCAGTGATACCAAAGGCAAGACGACATCCTTCCGTGAGCGAGCGGGACGTATGGTGCGGCATAGGAATCTAGATCTGCAATCGTGTGATCGCCAATACAGTCGTACGAGGAGATCACCGTTTTCAAATGGTCTGGGAGATCAGCATGGTGACGGGACTCATCGTAGTCTGTTCCACTTACAGCTCGACCACGTTGACATAACCATTTTCCTCGAGCCTGGTGCTGGAGCCCGGCATGGCGTGGGCCAGAGAAGCGGATCTAAGGGGCGGTCAGAGGGTGTGCGAGTAACGACTGATGCTAGCATGACATACGTCTGACCAGTGTCCCCCAACAGTGTTGCAGGTCGGCTTTGACGGAACACCTCTGGCAACCAATGGCTACTGAGAACGGAATTGATGCTCGAGGAGTGAGTGGAGAAGGTATTGGATGTGGTTGGCGAGCGAGGAATATCAGGGGCGGGCGGAGGTCGATGGGCGCCTCTACCAAAGTCGTGTTCCATATCTGGGTGACGATGATCGCCTCTTCCTCCCCCGCGCGGGTCCGGTTGAGGCTCTCGTCGTGGCTGCGGTACGTTCTGGCCTTGGGGCCTTCTCCTTTCGAATGAATTTGGTCTATTGACAACTACGACGGTTAGTGTGTGAAATCTCTCCCAATAGGGCTACTGACCTGGATCTCCGAGGCCAATTCCGTCAAAAGCTCTCGCGAAGCTATCGTCCTGTGCATCCAGCAGTTTCTCAACCTTGATAACCAATTCATCAAACAAGTCAGGGTCGCGTGGCAAGCTAGGATATTATTAGCGTACAGCGAGATAAATGTTTCCGAACTCGTTTCACCCTTCGATCAGTGTGTCTGATAATTCCTCTAAAATAGTGCAGTAGATTTCCAATCGCCGCCGTAAAGTATTACCGCTCTCGGCGCGGAAGAAGTCACACAGATCGTCCCACACGTAGCCGTACTCGGCGCGCGGTACCACCGCGACCCTGCCCACGCCTCCAAACAGCCTCTCGACGTCTCTGATTGTGTAAGTCAAGCTGCTCTTCACAGTCGTCAGATGAGCCGAAATGTCGGGATAACGTCGATGATACGGGAAGTCGCCGATTTTCCGATCGAGTTCCCGCAAGGCTGAGCTGGTCGAGAGGCACTCGGCCATTAGCGCGGTGATTTCGGCTGACTGATCATGCACGGGGTCCAAAAATTTCTCCAGGGCCGCGGCGACGTCTTGGGCCTTTTCGGCGACGGCTAGGAGGGTCGACGCCATCTCTTCTTCAGAGTCGCAGGTGGGTCTCCGCGCCGGTCGAGCGAGATCGGGTCCGATTCCGTGGCGTTATTCATCATCTGTTTCGAAGGCGCAATCATCACTCACGTTGGGAGAAAAGCAAGGCGAGAGGTTGTGAGGGATCGGAGACTGGGAATAGGTATAATAAGAAGTTACGGTTACTTGTGAGAGATTACTGTTGCGCCAAACGCGGATTGACGTGTTCAAATATAAAGTCAACTTTGTTATCCGAAAAGCCCGGCAGGCGAAGGAAAAGCCAATTGGAAATGGGACCGTCTTTCTCACTCTCCACATACCCGGTATGCTATTGCTTGCTAAGGAAAGGATCTCGGCCCTTGCGAGAGAGAAAAAGGCAGATCTTAGGCTGTTCCTTTTTAGTGCCGCCTTGAAAGGTCCTTTGTGTTCTGACGGTGCCCGTTCGTGCATGAGATCATTTCAAACATCAGTGGTAGAAAAAGTCAATCGCGCGCCCTACTAGCGGTGTGGAAAAAGGACGCATGTGCACTGGTGCAGGGTCTTTGCTGCGGGTCGACGGCACCATTGGTTGAGGATGGCAGAGCTTGCAGCGGTCGAGCGTCTGGAAATTGCAACATGCATACAGAATCTGTACACGGATAGCATTATTAATGAATGAGAGCATGGTGAGAAGACGCATCAGCAGCGATCGCCCGGCGTCTGCCCATTTGGTAGGCTCGCGGGTATTAAAAAAAAAAAGCCTGCACACGCCAAGCAATCCTTCTGCCTTTACGGACTGAAATGATACCTTCAATACCCTCTTCACAAGCTAATACTTGCCATGAGAGTTGTTCTTTATGCCAACATCTGTCTATTCCAGAGCAAAATCTTCTCGATAAGACCTTTCGTTGGCAAATTGTGTTGGATTTGCAGATTTTGAGGGTGTGCAGGCTTTTTTTTTCACCCACGTGGTAGGGACAAGGTGGGTAGCAGAACCGACGCACGAAAAGGGATTTAGCTTGACACTAGAGCATGACATCTGAAAACGCACGGGAACAGGAAAGTCCCCGCGGCCAAGGGTGTGGTCGAGAGTAAAAGGCCCTTTCAAAGAAGTCAAGATGATATACCGGCGGAGTTGGGCGTAGCGCGGTCAGTATATGCAAGGTAAAAGGAAGTTTGATAAAGGCAGGAACGGAACGGACAGGAGCTACAGTCGGGAACAGGAAAGTCCCACACAAGGGTGAGATCGAGAGTGAAAGGCCCTTTCAAAGATGTCAAGATGATACGCCGGCGGAGTTGGGCGTAGCGTAGTCAGTATGCAAGGCAAAAGGAAGTTTGATAAAGGCAGGAACGGAACGGAACGGACAGGAGCTATAGGCCAAGGGTACGGGAAAGTCTCCAAAGGCCAAGGGTGTGGTCGAGAGTGAAAAGGCCCTTTCAAAGAAGTCAAGATAATACGTCGGCAGGAGTTGGGCGTAGCGCAGTCAGTATACAAGATAAAAGGAAGTTTGACAAAGGTAGGAATGGAATGGATAGGAGCTACAGTCGGGAACAGGAAAGTCCCCACAGCCAAGGGTGTGGGATCGAGATCGAAAAGGCCCCTTTCAAAGATGTCAAGATGATACGTCGGCGGAGTTGGGCGTAGCGCAGTCAGTATGTAAGGCAAAAGGAAGTTTGACAAAGGCAGGAATGGAACGGACAGGAGCTATAGTCGGGAATAGGAAAGTCCCCACAGCCAAGGGTGCGGTCGAGAGTGAAAAGGCCCTTTCAAAGAAGTCAAGATGATGCGCCGGCGGAGTTGGGCGTACTATGCGAGGCAAAAGGAAGTTTGACAGAGGCAGGAACGGACAGGAGCTACAGTGGGCTGACTCGTCTCAATGTCGATGATTCGTCACTGTGTCCTGGCGAGACGTCACACACAGAAGCCGTTGCGATGGTGGTCGAGAGTGGAAGCGTGGTTGGGAAAGAGCGCATGAGATTGGCAGCTTTATTGTACAAATGCTCCGGCTACATCCACGCCCCCTCAGCAAGCCTGCCGTGCATCACCATCATCTAGAGCCAGTGATGTATGATAGCGACTCCCAGCCAGGGTATCTAGGATAGAAATGCATGAATTATCCGCCTCAAAGCAAGGCTCCATCCGCCTCTTGCGAGCTGCTTCCAAGCCGCACAAGCAGAGCCACATATCCGATGTTGTAAAGAAATGTAGAAAACACGTCAGGTGATGCGAGGACGACCACGTCATGGCGAGGATTGGCTGCTCCTGTCGAAGGTGGTCAAGGAGTCGCTGGGTCGTCGGGAGGTCGTGAAAGGTGTCTACTCCTCGTCCTCCTCCTCGTCGTTGGCCTGTACGGAACCTTGTTAGGGGCAGCTCAACGGCAACAACGGCAGGTGGCAGGGTCACGTACGTTGTAGCTTGCCTTCTCATCTTCATAGCGTTGCTTGTCCGTCTTGGCCTTGGCCTCATACGGCTCGCGCTGCTTCGGATTGAGTGCCTTCCATCTCTCACCGAGGACCTTGCCGACTTGACCTGAATCGCGGGAGATGGTTAGCAAGGATTTCATAGCAGGGGATTTGGAGGTGATCGTACCGAAGCTGATGCCGGGATTCTCCTCCCTCACGTTGTCACGTTGCTCGTTGGCGAAGAACATGTAGGCAGACAGACCACGCTTGGGGGCATTGGGGTCTAGGAGATGGTCTCGTCAGCTCAGATTCAATGGAGGTAATCGAGGCAGCGAAAGAGCTCACCTTTCTTCTTCTTGCCTCCATCAGAGACGGCCTTAGCCTTGGTCTTGCGGGTTGCCTTCTCCTTAGGCATGATGATGGATCTGCCAGATATGCGCGTCAGTCCACGCGTAGATTACATAGATCGCTGGAAGCAGAGCCAATTGGCTGGAAGGACCAGGGTGTGGTTGCAGTAAGCAGTGATTGTATTGTTGCGCTCCAAACAAAACAGCCGACGAGAGGAGATAACCGTGAGGCAGCTAAGATGATACACACGTGGGAAGCTCACCTGATTTGAGTGTTGTAGTGGGTGTGATATGTGGTAGTTCTGGTGTTGTAGAGTCAGCTTCGTCGATGAAGGTGAAGAAGAACGACGACCATGGCAAAGCGTTCAGAGTGAGCGCCAGCGAAGGTCGCGACAGGATCAAAACAAGACCAAATCGCGCGATTTTGGTGTGGGAAAATTGTGGGGGAGAGAACGTGCAGTGATAAATAATGTATTAGTGATGGTACTTACTGAGATGCGCAGTACTCTTGAGTACTATGTATGAGGTACACGCAGAATTTGGGTGGGAGTTGTTTTTTGGTGAGAGAGTTGGGTGAGAGATTTTTGGTGAGGAATTTGTATGAGAGAATTCTTGGGGGGGGAAGGGAGCGGAAGTGGGCACTCAAATAGTAGGGCGCAATTTTGGCTGAGGGGAAAATCACCACTAAGGTAAGTAACTGCCGCTACCGCAGTCTTGCCGGCAAAAGCAGGCGCAATGCAACAACACAACAACGCATTCCTGCCTCTACCTACCTACTCCTTCACTTGAAGCACAAAGCACAAAGCACAAAGAAAAAGCTCCACTGTAAAACGAGACTACATGATTCTCTACAGCATAATAATCGTCACTCTCACCCTCTGCGCTTCCCTTTGTGCAGTGTTTGGGCCGTGCAAGACGCTGGTGGTGCTGGTAGCAAGCAAGCTACGCTACAAGCCTTAGGTGCTACTTGCTTTGTTAGGCCGTCCAACTTCCACGCCTAGCCACAGACATATGTAGCGCCCAGGATTTGGCAAATTGGCTGAAATGTCCGCCTGCTTTGTCTCCAATAGATTGCTTGCTATCTGTACCCGTACCATTATTCCGGGTAACGCTGAGGGAAGCTGAAATCTAGGGGTCAGCCCTGGATCCTATCGGACTGGCGCTTTCTGTGCCTCTGTGCCTTGTGCCTATGTGCCACTGTCTCCTTGTGCCTTCTAAAGAAAGCGCTTTCGCACCCACGTCCTCCTGATTTACAACGTTAAAGAGCGAACTTTGATAGGTAGTCGATTCTCTTGTGCTTGAAAATTACGCTGTGATCTTTGTGAGAGCCAGAGCGTTGGATGGCTTTCGTGCCATAAGACCATCGATGACGAAGAAACATCGACCAATAAAGCTCCGCGAAGCCTTGACCGGCATCCTCAGTCTGCTTCGTTCTCGTCGTCCAATACCAGATCTCGTAGAGTATCATCTCGCGCCCAATCCACCCCGCTCCCGGCTATGACTGCTGCAACGACACTCTTCATGATCCTCCATCTTTGCCTCGCTGTTGCAGCATCTATCCGCAATCCATCAAGCTGTGCGCTGAACCTTGGATCCATTATAATTTCATCTCGTTGGGCTTGGACCTTTTCGGCAAGAACAAGGAGTGTCGCGGTCAAAGCTCGATTCTTCTCCATTGCGCGGATGCTGTCTGCTGACAGCATGGCAGCTTCCTTCAATAGCGTTTGGAGAGTGGAGGACAGATTGGTGTGTGCTATCTCAAGCGTGTCTCGTCGGTCGATCAAAGGATGTAGAGCTCTAGAAACCATAAGCTTATGCGTAGCCTCATCGAGACCTCCAGTGAGATAGAGTACCTCTCCGTAGGCGTTGCATTGAGACCAGAGTGTACAGCTTTGAGTACTGGATCAACGATGAGGACATCTTCCACCACACTCTGCTTGAGTAAATATGTAGCTCTAGCCTCCAGACACTCTTTCTCGGCAATCGTCACCTGCGAATCCATTTCCTCATCCGTCAAAGGTTGCTGCACTGATAGAAGCGAATCAGCCGGTGCTCTTGGAACCTAGACAGATCTATTCACTTAGAGGCACAGTAGTTTCAGCTTCGAGGAGGGCCTGTTCAAGTCTCAATTCGTTCAGCTGGTCCCATAACTCCAGAATCTGGCCTTCGGTTTCGTAGAAGGGAATTGCATCGCCTGACCTGTGCGAGGCAAGGTCTGCGAACGCAATATCTGTAGAGGATGACATTGGCGCATCCTAATCCAGGCTGAAGTCCCAAGACCATCAGCTATCACTCCCATGTGACATTTCTAGAAGTATTTAAGAGCTGCGTGACAAGTGAATTTGAAAGCGGAACATGCCGGGGCGCCAAGGCTCAAGCTCGAAGGAGCTGAAAGGATTCCTCTACCAAGCATAACCACACGGCTTGCAAAACCAGTATAGAAGGATAGGAGGGGAGGGGATGTCGCTGAATATCTACTTTGCTCATAGCGGAGCAGTATACCCGGCCGACCCACGGTCCTTTACATCGTGAGCTTCTTACACCCAGACAGCTGTGGATCTCCCAAACATTGACTCCTGCATAGATTCGACAGTCTCCGGTCATGGATTGCTCAACAGACCGCTGTAGAACCTTCCCACCAGATACTGATGACAGCAAGAGGCAAGCAGGTCAAAATAGAGACCCTCAGTGTTGAGGTACGTCCCAAATGCGTCACGGTGAAGAAGCGACAAGCTAATATATCTATCAGCATGAGATATTCCTCTACGATCGAAGGATCTTAGCATCTCATTCCACGGTCAGAACAAGCACACTCCTTCCCAACGTCCGTCCCCCAGAAACCTATACCCCTGACGAGGCCCCCATCAGCCTACAACAGGATGCGACCCTGGATGGATGGCGCAAGATATCCAAGCTTCGAAGAGCATGGGCAATAAGTTTGATGGAAGGTTCTCGTAATGTCGTGGAAGGTATACGAAGCCTGAACAGTGAGATGGCTATCGTCCGACGTGGGACTGCAATAGCCGTGGAGAATGTTAAGCAACATGTGGGACTCCTGCAGCCGAAGTATCAAGAGTCGAAGACATGGGCAGATCAGACATATGAAAAGCAGACTTCTCTGCTCAACGATCTCGATCAGGGGCTGATGGTACTTGGATCCCTACCAGCATACGAAGAGCTGGGACACTGTCTGCACGGGGTGCAGGGCTCCATAGGAAACAAGCCTTCAGAAACAGTAAAATTTACCCAGGTTCCCTTACAAGACTTCGTGAAAATTTCTGAGGTCGAAGCGGCTGCGACTACCGGGAAAGACTTTGCTCGAGGGTTTGCGAACCGCGTCGCTGATATGAGCGCTGCATTTGAAGGTGTTGTGAGAAGCTCCAGCAGCATGATTGAGGCTTTTCAGCAGAACACGGCCTTGTCACATAGCGATGGGGGTGGTCAGGCGAACAAATTGACGGACGAAGTCGAGGTTATCGCGAGGAAGATTAACAGCGACTACGAGCGTGTCCTAGGTTTACCGAACGCACCAAATTCAATAGTCAAAGCATCGAAAATTGGGCATTCGCACAAGACTAGCTTACTGCCGTCATTATTACAGGCAAATGAAGAAATCAATCGAATTTTGGTGCAAACCATCGAACGAAAAGAGCAAGTCTCGAAAGCGTCAGTGCAAACCCTGCAGGATATTGCAAAAGTCCAGTCATCGGTTGGGTCAGTACACCACAAATTGGCAAATCTGGATGTGGAGGCTGGAAGCGAACAAACCTTCGACTTGTTGAACTTTGTCACCAGGTTGCCTTCGCTGTATGGCTCGTTGCTGATCGAATGTGTCAGACGGCGGGAATGGAGCGAGAAGATGATCTCTGATTCGTCATCTCTGGTAGAAGAAATGGCTACCTACAAGGAGGAAGAGGCTAGACGTCGAAAGAAGTGGATCAAAGACATGAACGGTGCTGTGGACCTCGGGTCTCTTGACGACATGGCATTAGGTATTGAAGTCAATGTTCAAGCGCAGAAGCAAAAATGGCCGAACGTCAGTAGAAGTGACATTACAGCTTACGTACAACGTCTGAGAGAGCTGGGTGACATGCATGGACACGTTAAGGAAGTGGAGGACGCTTTCAAGACCCTAGACACACCTTCAAAACAGCAAGCTCGCAGAGCAAAGGCGTTCAAGAATGGCAGCGTTCACGAGGCGGCCTATGGCAGAACGTCTCTATTACTGCGTGGAGATGATGAGGTCATACAGGCCATGAGGAACGACAAATTAAAGGTCGAGGACAAGCTCAAGAGTGCAGATAGTAGGATTCGCAAACTTGAAGATCTTCTGCACCGGCAGAGTCCAAGACCTTCAAGTGCCTCTGGGTTCCCTCCTAGTAGTGGACCTACCTTCGAAAGATATACTACGTCACCTGTGATCAACCTTTCCTCGGCTTTGTCCAAAGCTCGAGAACCGGGGTCACGCCGATCATCTGTTTCTTCGCGAATATACCCCCTCAACAATGATCCAGAGGAGAAAAGCCTGGCCCAAAGAATAGTGACCCTTGAAGCGGAACTGGCAACCGAGAAGGCTCAATCTGCGGATCTGGAGATGAAGGCGGCAGCAAGATCGAACGCCGAGGATATGCTCAAGAGTCAGGTACGGGAAGCGATTTCCACAAAAGAAGACCTACTAGGTAATTTGGAAGCTCAGGAGAGAGAATTCTCGCACGAACGCCACCTCTTGGAAGATGAGAACAACAAGCTCAAAGTCAAACTCGAGGAAGTCGAGGACGAATTCGATCGTGTCCTCGATAGCCGCGAGCATGATGATAGGATACATACCCTGGAGGAGGAGCTCGAAAGGCTCAAAAACGAGACCGCCGGTGAAGTACAGAGGGCACTGGAGCAAACAGAAACTTTGCGAAATGCTCACGACATACGACGCGAGAGAGCCAGTAACTTGGAGCGTGAAGTGCAACAGCATAAGGAAGAGAATGCCGAGCTCGGAGCAAAGACCCAGCAAATGTCGCGGCGTCTCCAAAACCACGACCATGCTCAAGCAGATCACCGTAGAGCTCTTCGATCGGCACTCGTACATTCGTCACATGATGAGGAAGTTCCTGAAGATTTCACGGCGCTGGTCGAAATTGTTGAGACTGTCGCAGAGAAATCCGGGGCTCATCTCAGGGACATCAAGGACGCTCTTGAAGCACTGCGCGCGGACAATGCCTCTTTGGAGAGCCGTGCTAAGTCTCAAGGAGATGAGATATATGATCTCAGGGAGCGCTTGGGCAGCGAAGAGAGGGCCGTCTTCTCTTTACGTGAAGAGCTCAATACGCAGCAGACACAGAGCGTGACTTTGCAGTCTCAGCTTGACTTCGAGAGACACGAACATGAGGATCTGAAATCAAGATTTGCACTGGGAGAGACAGACTCGAATTCGCTTCGAGCCAAGCTGACAGATGGCGGACGTACTATTGAAGGCCTGTTTGGAAAAATAAAAGATCATGAGGGCAAGCATCAGACTCTTGAGGGTAAGCTCAAAGAGAAGGAAGCCAGCCTTGAAGCTGTACAAACGCGCCACGACAGCCTGTTTGAACTTTGGAGCGCCCAAGCCTCACGAGCCGTTGATGTCTCTACTAAGCTACATAGGCAGAAGGATCTCCTGGAGAAGCTGCTTGAACAAGTGGGTCTTGCGGTCACAAGGGAAAGCGGGAACATGGTCATACAGAAGGCGCCACGAGCTGTTTCTGCAAGCACTATGCTGCACGATCCCTCAGTATCCATGAAACGCAGCTTGTCAGCCCCAATGCCTATAAAGAACGAGACAGAGCCTCTCATCAATCTCGAAATTCTTCAATGGGCCACAGCAGACGATTTAGAGACAACTGAACGTCTCTTTGGAGAATTTATAAAGGAGATCACAAGCTTCGATTTAGATCTCTTCAGTGGAGCCATCTATAAGCGAATTAAGGAAATCGAACACATCGCTCGAAAATGGCAGAAAGAAGCTCGTGCATACCGGGATAAGGCCCACCGCTCACAAGGCGAAGCTCATGACCGGATCGCATTTCGAAACTTCAAAGAAGGTGACTTGGCTCTGTTCCTGCCAACCAGAGATCAGGCTACCAAGCCTTGGGCCGCCTTCAATGTGGGGGCTCCTCACTATTTCTTACGCGAACAAGACACCCACAACCTTGGCAAACGAGACTGGCTCATTGCCAGGATCTCCAAGGTGGAAGAGCGTGTTGTGGACTTGTCGAAGTCTATCAAAGGCCTGAAACCCGCCAACGACCAGGCATCTGTCCAGAGTGACGGCGGTCTTTCACACAACGACGAGAACCCATACGAACTTTCTGACGGTCTGAGATGGTACTTGATCGATGCGGCAGAGGAAAAGCCTGGTGCTCCGATCAATGTCGGACTCGGCAAAGCGACAGTAGCTTCAGCGAACGTGGATGCTAAAGGAAACATCCGGATGAAGAAGTCCTCAGATGACAATGGCGTGACAAAAACCTTGAATCGCAGTCTCGACAGTCGCCGCAGCAGTACGAATTCGAAGAAAGGACTGGTGACTATCACTGGCAATACTACCACAGGGCTTACAGGCCTAGATGGTGTTCTGGAACGCAGCGTCGACCCCGCTGCCGCCGCCTCGCCCAACCTACTCCCGCCACAGGATCCCCATCGCGCCCGTTCGCCAGAAAGACCGCAGAGCAGCCAGACACCAGATTCTCCTGCTCCCGGCGGTCCCAGCACCGATCATGTAGGCACCACCAACGCTTCCGGCTGGGGTGACCGGTCCCTCCAGCTCTTCTCCGCGGGCTAACGGAAAGCGCAGGCGAGAGGCGTGGCGACTTCACCATCAAAGTCTCTGCGACAGACCAAATCTTCCCCTCGGAAGACCTCGCCCGAGAAGCCGAGGTCCAAGGCTTGGGACTCGTTGTGGTCGCTGGATTTGAACCTGGAGGGTGGAAAGGGGAAGAGGTAGCCGGTGCGGGCTCCATGGGCCGCGCTGTACGGGGTTTGGGTGTACAATCGTCGGCGAGATATCTTTGCAGTGAGGTAGATGTGACTTTAGATACCCGGGGCTGCGTCACTATTCGGACGATGATGGTGCTTCACAAGCTGATCTTCTACGGATCATGAGCCAAGTACTATACCTCTCCATTCTTGACGCAAGTACCTCTCCATTCTTGACGCAAGTACCTCTCCATCTTCGACGCATCGGTCTTGCCGAAAACCCGCGCGAAAAGGCATCGGCAAGCTCGCGGTGTTGGAATCTTGAAAGCTTCCTACCTCACAACCCCTCTTCCGCTTTGATCCTTGGTATCATCTCCCCATCCCATCTCTACGTATCATTTCCCTTCGCTTCCTCCCTCCTCTCCCCTCCCTCCCTCCCTCCCTCCCTCCTCCACATCCACCCCCACCCCCAAAATTTCCCCCACCCGTCTCCCCACTCCACCCACACCCACACTCACACTCACACCCACACCCACACCCACACCCACACCCACACCCACACCACACCACCCACACTCACACCCACACTCACACACCCACACCCACACCCACACCCACACCCACACCCCACACCCACACCCACACCCACACTCAACAACGTCCTTTCGACGCCAAAGCCCAAGCCCAAGCCCAAGCCCCCAACCAACCCAACCCAACCTCCCCCCATCTCCCAGCCCTACAGCAACACACGATGCAGAACGCACGGTTTCGCTCATCGGCAGCAAAGACGAAGCGCTCCGGATATCGTGGGTAGATAGGGAGAGGACGCTGGAGATGGAGATGGAGATGGAGATGGAGAATGGAGAATGGGGCCGAGGCGATGGGGATGGGGATGGGGGTGGGGGGGTGGTGGCCCCCCCCCCCCCCCTTTTTCTTTCTGGGGAAGCGGATGGAGTGTCGAATGGAGTCGCCTCCGGATAGTGCAGCTTTGGGATTGAGCACGGTTTCACGTCCGTCGTTGTGTTTGTACGAGGTGAGGAAAGGGATGATGGGTTGGTCTTATGTTGAGTAGTGGGTTTAGAACATATCTTGATCTGCCTGCAGTTGGAGATGGGAAGGGGAAGGGGAATGGCGTCGCTGTAGTGGGTGGGTGGGGAAGCTGGGATGAAGAGATGTCTGCACTTTGGTGTTGGGACGGTGCATGTTTTAGATCGATTGACGTTGATATGAGAGACTGTCCTGGTTTTACTAGCCCGAGGCATATATGCTTGAGGTCTTCTGTGAGCGTGGAGATTATGGCGGCGTAGACATGGAGATTTGGTCGTCGGGTGACGGCGTTGCTGTTGTTCGGATTCCGTTGTTGGGGAAGGGTCGGCTGGGTGTTGTGATGGAGAGGATGGTTGGTCCACGGGTCCTGTACCGGGTCGTTGCCGTCCGAGGACGATTGATATGGGGGGGGGAGCATGGCGACAGCGGGTCTTTAGCTGGGAAGGCTGTAGTGAGAGCATCAGATGGCAGGTTTGCAAGACCCTACTATTCCGTTTGAAGGCTGTATCTCCCAAACCTTGAACGCTCATGTACGTAAATGAAAAGACGAATCATCGTGTTCTATTCCCTGCTGCAGAGGAGTCCTGTGACCCTTCCCCGAGAGTTCAGTCCTGCTTTCAGTCGTCGACCGGTTCAGCAGGCAGCCAACTTCTTGGGCAGCTATTGCAACGATCCGGGCAAATTACAAATTCATACCCCAAAACCTTGGATCCTTACAAATTCATACCCCTAATTACATTTTCATACCCCAATGGGGTATGAATCGGTAATTCGCCATTCCTTGGGGTATGAAAATGTAATTTACCATAGTGCGCTGAGGTTAGGTCTTCGGGGGCTGCGGAATTAGCCCGGACCGGCCCCGGGAGCCCCGGAACTGAAGACCTCTAGGGTTCGCCGTCAGTGTAACTTGTCGAAACCTCGCTCCGAGGCTAAGGCGAGCTCTTACTAGGGGGTTTCAGACCACTTTTTTTGGTGTGGATTTTTCAGATCGTGGAAATTTCAGCGATTTGCCACCAACTGTTGGTGGCAAATCGCTCATTTTCCCACGATCAAAAAAAAAAAAATCCACGCCATCCACCAATGCTACCCTGGGGTAGCATTGGTGAAGAAAATCGGCCCATTTGGTGGATTTCTCATGTCGATATTCTACATCTCGTAGCAAATCTATTCAATTAGAAGGCCTTCCTTCTTACCACTACTACTATTTTACCTCCCATTGCTACTATTACCTCCCATTACTATCACCTCCCACACGTCTACGTCTTTCCTACCGTCGCTCCTACCGTCGTTTCTACCACGCCGTCGCGGACCCCCCTCAATGGCGCGAAAGAAAGCCCTTACGGATAAGTTAGGGTTAGGGTTAACCTCTGAGAATTAGATACGGGGAAGATTACACGGTTTTCTCGGGCAATGACTAAGCGGATTTATCAAAAATCCACCAAAGAAGCCTATTTGGTAGTGGGGGTGTTCAGACCAATTCAGACCAATCCATTTTGTCACAGCTGAAAGTCTGAAAATTCCACGATTCCACAGCAAAAAAAAAGTGGTCTGAAACCCCCTACTATTGTAAATCTCTAACTCACCCCAATCCGCGATAAATTTAGGTTTCAATTTTCTAGGGGGTTTTTAAGGCTCCCGGGGCTTCTTTAGGGGCGTTAAACGCCGGGCACTCAAAGACCTAGTTTGATAAATTACAAATTCATACCCCAAAGAATAAGGTAAATTAACATTTTCATACCCCAAGATTTGGTGGAGGGGTATGAAAATGTAATTGGGGTATTAATTTGTAAGGATCCAAGGGTTTTGGGGTATGAATTTGTAATTTACCCGCAACGATCCTGTTACTGTGCCGTCGGTGGAGAGGTCAACCCTCATCAGGTCCGCAGATTGATTACGATTGAGCCGGTTACGATGTCTTGTTACCTGCCTGATGGGCTCTCGGCGAAGGAAGATCCCAAATGCCCACCACGGCGTCTTTTAACACACGAATTTTCGATTTCAGGCTGTCTCTTTGGCGTTTCTGAGAGAGACGATGCCCATACTAAAGCACGTAGTAAAGTATTATTAATCCAATGGGACTAAAGTCCTTTAGTGACTATCAAGGCAGCATTTTGTGACGTCTTCAGCTTCTCACGTGATGCGGAGCTAGGAGTTCGGAACTTTTGTCAAACTCCGAAGGGGATATATGAATCCCATCTCTACCTTATGATTTGATACCAGCTCATGCACTGATAGTAACTCTACAATTCCAAGTCTGTCTGTACTGCACTCGCTCCCACTCACCCCTGCTTTCTACATTTCATCTTCCCAAGTCAGCTCTCCGATCGGAAAGACGAAACCCCAAGCAACCCCCCCCTTCACTCATCATGTCCTCCACCACCTCAACCCACCACCTCGCCGCCATCCTCCCCACGAAAGCCGCCGGAGCCTTCCAAGTCAAAGACCGCCCCACCCCGACCCCAGGTCCCCACGACCTCCTCATCGAAGTCAAATCCATCGCGCTCAACCCAATCGACTACTACCAACGCGACAAAGGCTTCCCACCCCTGGACCACTACCCCACGGTCCTGGGCTCCGACATCGCGGGCACCGTCGTCTCCGCCGGCGCCTCCGTGCCGTCCGACGCGCCCGAACCGGGCGCCCGCGTCGCCGCCTTCGCCCCGTGTTTCTTCACCAAGGGCCTCCCGGACTACGGCGCCTTTCAGACGCGCGTGCTGGTCCCGGCGGCGAACGTGGTTCCGCTGCCGGCGAAGATCGGCTTCAACGAGGCGAGTTTGCTCCCCATGGGCGTCGTGACGGCGTGGTCGGGCTGGTATTCTATTGGGGTGCCGCGTGATACGGCGTACTCGGCCGAGGATGGGAAGGGGATGCTGATTTGGGGTGGCGCGAGCAGTATTGGCAGTGCGGCGGTACAGGTTGCGAAGTCTATGGGGTTCAGTGTTTATGTCACCGCGAGCGAGAAGCATCATGAGTATCTGAAAGGTTTGGGAGCGAGCAAGGTTTTTGATTATAGGAGCGAAGATGTAGTGGAGAATATCGTCAAGGCGGCCAAGGCGGACGGGGTCACGGTTCAGTCGGGATTTGATGCGGCCGGTCAGGTGAAGTCGTGTTTGGAGATCTTGAAGGAGTTGAAGGGGGAGGGGTCGGCGAAGCTGGCGACGGCGGTCCCTCCGTCGGAGGACACGCCCAAGGTAGAGGGTGTGGAGGTGAAATTCGTCGCGGCTCCGGGGGATGAGAAGGAGAGGACGGAGCACTTCCACTTTGTCCTTGGGGTCTGGTTGAAGGAGAAGTTGGAGAAGGGGGAGTTTGTGCCGAGTCCGAAGGTTCAGGTGGTTGGGGGAGGCTTGGAGGGGATCGACAAGGGGTTGGATGAACTGAAGAAGGGAGTCAGTGGTGTGAAGCTTGTGCTTGAGGTTTGAATGGGCCACGCCTGTGGATACGTTGGGGGCTATGGTTAGGTAGTTTAGCATCAATGACTCTGTCTTCAAATGCAGCCACCTCAGAAGGACAGAATAACAAAAGATGACGCAAACAAGTTGAACGCTCATCACGTCAATTCAACCGCTTCTGTCTGAAAGATGCTAGCGACATCACAACTAGCGGACTGCACACCACGTATCGGTAGAGTCGATCACGCCATCTGCATCATCGGTAACGGTAAGACGATGATCTCGTCGAGAATAGCTTTTTCCTAGTATCGATTAACGCAGGATGTGCCTCCCTGCTCCTTTACTTGCCAGTCTACACCATCGCCTCCTCCATCTTCTTCCTCATCCTGGCGCGGGCACCGAATTTTGGCGGTCCTCACGCATACATATCGGACACCACCCGCGGAGCCTGATGTCAGCCACGCGCCGCTGCTTGCTTGCACTTGTCGTACTGGCTCCTATCGTGAACCAGGCTTTGAGATATGACCCATTCAGCTGGTCTTTCCGCCGGTCTGTGGTCGCGGCTACAATGTGCGGTCAGCACATTCCTAATGCTACCGATGTCATACTCTGTCCAAGGGGGTTGCATCGTTCGCAATATTATTGGGGTTCAGATGCAGAAGAGTTCAACCCTGATCGCTGGCCTCGGGACTCGAGCGGAAGAGAAGGCGCCCGAGATACGTACCGCCTTGCGACGTTTAGAGCGGGACTACGAAGCGGAACGATTCGCAAAGAATGAGATCTCCACTCTGATGGGTAGAAATTTTCGGCGGAAACCTGCGGAGGGGCTAGGTATTCCACCACTAGCTCACCCATTGACCCTGACGCATGTTGGGGGATTTCGGGTCCGTATGACTCAGATGGAAGGGTGGTAGGCGCGGTTTTGGGTGGGATGACTGGTTTTGATGGATTGTGAGAGTTGAGGAGAAAGCGTATGGAGAATAGATGTTAGGGAGATGGTGTTTGGGGCAGGACGCTCCAGAAGAGTGAAGGAACAAACGCGGCGAATGTTGCGGCTGCAGTCTTCAATAGCGGAACAAGAGGCGTACGGTGGTAGTTGAATATACTTATGGATAGACTGTTGTACAGATTTGAATACGAAGGGATAGTTGTATAGACTGAAGTCGAATAAGCTTGCAACACATATGGAACTTGTACGCTTGAGAATACCGAGAGAAAAACTTGCAAGGGGAAAAAGTGGCAATGCTGACAGGGAGGGAAGCTGAGTGCCAAGCCCCAGGGGAAGAACCAACCCCAGATCTTGCAAAGGCCAATAAACCTCGCCAAAATTCACTCTGGTGGACGAGCTTGAGCATGCGAGTATTTAGGAGGCATAGCTCCAGAATTCTACAACACGTGGTTTGCGTAAGAGCCTGCCTCCTTAACGTGGTCGAGACTTGAAGGCCTCGGAGGAAAGTGTAGAGAAGGTGAGATCGGATCAGAAACGGTCTTCCCATGCAGCCCCTTCGCCATCCAATTGTCTCTGTGCACCGACTGATAGGCCGCGGGACGTCGGCTTGAAGGATATGGGGCCGAAAACCCTCTGCAGGACGAAAAGAAAAGGCTTGGCAAGCACCCAAGGCTGCCGAATCTCACTTCGATCATTCTCTCTCACCGCAATTTTCTTTCTGTCGGCCGTGTGTAAGGGTTTTGACGATGGCTGTCCAAACCTTCCTACCCAGATTCCTTCAGCAAAATTTGTTGGTGTGGGTCGTGGAGAGGATCCGAGGTGAATGTCGGACGGCCGCCTGGCTATGTCGACTTTGTAGTCGTCTTCACTCATTGGAGGAAATGAAGCACGTGACTGAGTGGCTTGGGATTGGTTTGTAGTCAATTAGGATTTTGCACTCGCTGAAGGAGAAAGAGGAGAGTAGATAGGTAATGCGAATAGGGTCGCGCAACCATCTCGGTGGATCAGCCCTACTCGAAGAGGTATACTTGTAAGAATATATTCTTAGGGCTCGTGAGATTTCAGGAATCATGAAAAATTGTATAAACAGAATCCTACAGCTTTAAGCAAGGATGGCTTTGTCTACAACACTACTGAGAGTGTCTGTGTTGCCATCTAGCGGCGGAGAAACGAAGTAGTATTAGGGCTTACCGTAATCTATGGTATCTTACCATTGTCTGACGCTTGGCGTGATGTGATTGGCTGACTAATGCGACGAACGTTACTCTATCCTCTGATTGGTGTACTTTGACCACTCTCTGACTTTTTGAAACATTCAAACAAACAATTCACAGCATCCTTACTTCAATGCCCAAAGATCTTTCGTGTCGCCGCCGAACATTGATTCATAGTGCAAAGTGCTTGCCAATTGACTATCGACGATTTCAATCAAACTCCAAGAAATCAACGACTTCCACCGCTTGTTGGAAACCTACTTCTCAGCGGACCTGCCAAACACTTGACGAAAGCCATGCTATAGACTCCGCCAAAAGCTCTGCTGCACCGATCAGATTCAAACACCTCGTCTGCTCGGCTCTCTATGTCGTGGTTTTCCATCCTCCCCGCCAATCTGACCGTCATCGAAACATGGATCATCCGCTTCTTCGTAAGCACACCCAACTGCCCCCGTCCGGCCATGACATCCTCGCTAACAACCACCCTCACACACAGCTCCTCCTCGGCATCATGACCATCGGCCCCTGGGCCCTCTTCCTCATCTACGACGTGCTCCTCTACATCATCCGCGCCGTCGCCTATGAAATCCCCTACTTCGGCGGCCGAGCTCGCGGCAGGGGACGGCCTCGCGCGCCGAGCTTGAAGGAAAGACCGAACGGTAGGAGGAGGACGTTTAGCATCAGTGGGCCTTCGAGCGGGTTCGTTGTGGGGGATGAGAATGACAAGGCGGGGTTGAAGAGGAGGGGGTTGGATGGTGGTGTGCGTGATGAGGCGGGCGCTAATTCGGAGGATGATGAGGCGGTGGATATTACTGCCGAAGGTGCATATGAAATTGAATGGGGTTGTTGAGATATGTGGCTGACTGATACAGAGAGTCACATGATCCGCTCGGCGGATCTCTGGGATGCTAGGACGGACAGCCGGTTCGTGGCGTGGAATGACACGTCGAAGAAAAAGCCCTGAATGGTGTGTCCGTCCGGCATGTTGCTTTTCCCCCCTCAGCTGATCCAGTACTGTCTTCCAGCTGTCGCAGGTGTTGTTTGACAGGTGTCCGCAAAATCACGACTGAATAGAGCAGGGGTAGGATATTCGAGGCCTTGACCGACCGCAAGCGTTCAATCGAGCTGCCATTCCCCACTAAATCATTACGCCTACGTGGCAGCCAGCCCAGCGTTAACAACGTCTCTTGCGATTAGGTGCTTCCCTCGGCCGAAGATGGGGTACCGAAAAGCACAGGCGAGATATCACCAGACCGTTGAGAGACATGGAGAAAGCTCTCCAAGCGTTGAGAACACTGGATACTATTTAACCTTTGGTCAAGGCGCTGCTTAGAGCAATCTCGAGCAATCAAAAGCATAAAAAATAATGATATCTTGAGATCACTCTCCGCTCTTACTCGCCAGCATTGAAGGACCAAAGCCACTGGCTCCGACCACCAGAGTCTCTAGCCCGCACTACCTCCTAAATGACTGAAGCTTGGAAAGGTTCTCTTATCTCAAGACACGTGAAGACTCGGGTTCTGCCTCGAGCAATCAAAAGAACTAGAAACAACGTTATCCTGAGGTCCCTCTCCGCTCTCTCTCGCTAGCGTTGAAGGAGTAGGGCAAGCCCCTGGCTCAGACTACCAGAGTCTCCAGTCCGCACTTCCGCTCGGCGCCATTGCCATCATCATCTAACTGATTGTCTCGGTATTGAAACCACAATACTCCTTGTCCTGCTCCTCCAAGCACTGTGACACCGGCCTGTACACTAGTACGATAGCTCGATGCATACATGCGTTCGGTTCCTGCTACATATTGACAGCGCGGGTTCGAATGCTTCTACATCCCCCGATTTCCACCACTTCGTCATGTACCTCATCTCACCATAGCAGCCAATGGTCCCGTTGCATTATAAATTCTATGCTACCACACTCACGGTACCAACCCCCCATCCTCTCCGGTCTTCCTTCGACTTCTTCTCAGTCGGGACCAGGCAGCTAGACCCTCCTGCAGAATAGGAGACGGGCGTCGATGGGATATCGAAGGAGAACAAAAGAGCCGACTCAAGCGCATAGGAGCCATCGGGAAGCTCCACATCGTCGGATGGCGGGACTATCTCTAACGCTGTGGATAGCGTAATTTGGCTCGGGTGGTCCGGCAGAAAGAAGCATTTCCTTCCGTCTCCTGAAGTAATACTTCAGTGTCTGCAATCGCCCTTCGACAGTTCTGTGCAGCCCACCCGTACATTCGCTCCGCGTCGGACAAAGCCTCAACGTCGTCGGCATCAGGCCCTCTCCGGGAACCGACGAAGCGGGCTTGGGGTTGCCCTATTTGGTCGGAACGCGAGATCGACACATGTCGAGCTCTGGGGCACTGAGCGGAAGGCGCGCTCGAAGACTTGCGGTCCCTGCGGATGGTCGATCGTGCTTCCGAGACGACCCTTTTTCCGCCCCCGTCTGCTCTCGCAGGGCTGGGGTTTTGTGTGAGATTCGATGCTAGCACGCGGACGTGCTTGGGGTCTTTCTGCGGAAGAGAAGGGCGATGGTGGGAGTGGGGCACTGGTGCCGGCAGTGAGGCAGTATTCAATTGGGTGAATTGAAATGTTGTCGATGATGGATTTCATCGCAACTTGGGCCGATTAGCCATCCGCTTTTCAGGTATCAGATGAGGAGTTCTTACCTTGTAACAGGCTTCCCTATACCCGAGAATCTCTGAGCAGGCGTATCGGTCCATTTCGGCTTCGGTGCTCGAACCGAGTGCGGACAGGAGACCGGGCGTTCTCGCCTTCTTTTTATAAACGCCGACGTCGTCCACCACGGTAGCGTCCTCTGTGTCGCCGAGATATCTTCTCGGCTTGCGGGCCTTCTCTGCTTCGGGGCGCCTTTTTCCTCACTTGCCGAATCGTCCTCGGTGAAGCGGTGATTGTGTTGTAGGTGATCGGGTGGCCGGTCTTGTACGGCGTTAAGGTCTCATCGAGGTTTTGTATCGTGTCCTTGAGCTTTCGATCTATGGGGGTGGTCAAGGAGGGCTTCGGTGGTCGGTTTGGTTGGTTGAGTGGGAGATTTAGGAGATCCAGAGAGGATCGCGCAGCTTGCGAGAGTGTTGCCGAGCTAGTTGCAACTGGGGCTGCGATTTATCAGGGGGGAGGTCGCTGACAGTGAGGGGGCTGAACGTTCCTGGCATTTCCCAACCTCTGGTGATATCCCTGATTTCGTCAATAAAGTCTGCTCTTGATGCTACCTCCATGTTTGTCGCTGGATCGGCAGAGCTGGTGTTTCCTCCCACGATCCGACGTCGCTGTCCTCGAAGCACGCATTCACATTCCGAATCAGAGCCCGATGTCATATGGTGTAAGATTAGCCGTGCGACTCGCCGAAGCAGCTGCGCCCGTCAACACCGTCGGGCGCGGCCCTGGAGATCGTTTGGAACGCCTGACCGATCTGCAATAGGAACAGTCGCTGTTGATCCCAGCCGTCTCGATCGGGGCCGAGTCGGGCTAACGTGCCACGACCGTCGTTGATCTTCCCTTCGATGTCTCCGATGAGCATCGGCGGATCCGATCGAAGAGCATCTTGCAGAGCCTTTTTTCCTCGCAATGCGTGGATACCGACGGCGAGCGTCCCTTGCGAGATGTCGCCGTGGCCCTCGATTGAGGAGTCGTCGCTCGGAATCGTCCGGAGCTCTTTTTCAAGCCTGGAAATTTTGTTACTCGTTCAGTATTAGTACTGACCTGTAACAGAGCATCTCCCTTCCTTGCCCTTCCCTTCCGTTTACTTCTTAGCGAGCGTGAGGGCCCCTTTCGCTACGGTTTCGCTACGGCTCGAGGGGAACGGAAATATGCGTACGTGCGTGTGTGTGTAGGTAGATGGTTCGTTCGTCGGGTGTGAATACGCTGTATATGTAGATATGTGGAAATGACGGACGGGGGACATTAACGACCCTGGTCCGCGGATAGGGGTAGGTATGAGATGGGCGATGGGCTGCGGGAATTGGGAATGGCCGGGAAGCGGGGTGGGGGCTCAGTGGGAGGGAGGAGAGGAGATGGTGTGCACGGGCAGCGGCGCAGGTGCAGGTGCAGGTGCGGTTATGATTGGTGGGATCGTTGTGAGCTGTTGGATTCGATCGATGGGTGGTTGGCATGAGGATTGGAGCATCACTGCCACCCCTTGTTATTTGGTTGGCATGAGTACTTTAGGTCATGGGTTGCAGTTTTCTCTGTTTGCGTTCGGTTGGATTCAAAATTTCATAAGACAGGATCACCTTTTCTTTTTGGGACTTGAGTCGACACGTAGCTTGGTTTCGGGGAAGATAGTCTTTGTGTATTTGCGGTAGGGGTCAGATCCGTGATATTAAACGCCATCGCGTTTGGTGGGACTAGTGATGTAGCCTTGCCCTGTATCGATCTGAAAGCTGTACGTATAATGCTCTTTCTTCAACCATAGCCGTACCGGGCCTCCCGAGGCTGCGGGCCATGATTGATAGACCTCACCATCAAATGTCGGCAACGCCGTTCCCATACCGCGTTCCGCTCCGTCCTTGCGCCCCCAACGCCCAAACCCTTGACACCGTCCTCGATCCCGCTACCCCTTTCCCACAAAACCCTCCGATATCTTATCCACCAACCCTCATCTAATTTCTCCAATCTTGGTGCTTGATCCATCCGGCATGCTTTGGCCGACTTATGCATGTTCATACTCCCTCGTCCGTCAACATCCAATTACCAAGGCCTCTTCGCAAGCCCTGGAACGCCTGCCGTTTACATCGGCTAGGTACTCCAACGCCTAGTCGGCAGCTCTCGCGGTGCTCTTCTGTGCCTTTTGACGCCCACTATTCCGATGATGATGGCGACGATGACACCGACGCCGGGCAAGACCACACCGATGGCGATGGTCGAAGGACCGCTCAGTCCGCCATCGTTACCGCTTCCTTTTTGACCTTGTGAGGATGAGGGTGAGGGTGAGGACGACGTAGGAAGACGGTTGAGAAGTCCAGGCAGGCGAGGGCGAAGATCGCGGACCGGCGATGTCGGCGTTTCGGGGCTTGGAAAAGTGGTGGAGGAAGATTGGGTGGGACGGGGTATACCCGTTGCAGGATTTGGCTGCGAGGTTGGAGTCTGCGATTCCGGTGCGAAGGATGTAGGTGGTATGTCCGTTGCAAGAGTTTGCGGAGAGAACGGAGGTACGGGTGCAGAGGATGTAGATGGCGAAATGGTGGAGGGCACAGAGGTTCCCCTGCTCGTGATGTAGCCGGTATCGCGTGTGCCGTTGATCTGAGGACAGTCCACACTGAAGGAGCTAATGCTCATGCTCGTACAACTTTCCAGAGGTACCAGTGTAGCGTTGCTGTTGCAGTAATCCGTATAAATCGTGACTGAAAGGAATCATAATCAGTACATTCCGTCTTGGTTGGAAGCAGCTTCAAAGAAGCGAGCGTGGTAGATACCGGAGCAGCCATTGTCAATGGTGCTCGAACTGGCGCTATTGATGAATGTGGAAAATTGCCCACAATGGCCATTTCCCAGATCGGTGTCTGTGTACACCGTGGCGTAAAGCGTCTTGCAGGAGGAATCGGTGTAAAAGCGGACGGATGTTGTGGCGGAGACGGGGATGATATTGTGTAGGTGCAACAATATTAAAGCAACAGGTAAATAACGCCCTGCCATGGCTCTAAGCTCAGGATCAAAAAGACCGGAAGTTGGCAAGGGGTCAGCAAAGGCAAATGCAATGGGTGTGTCCTCAGCTGAGATTGCATTTTCAGCTGAGGTCACATTGGAGCGTGTCAGACAAGACTGCGGCGTCAGCAAGGCTGGATCGGTACCCGGTTTTATGTATAAATTCATTGGGACCGACAGCCCCTTTCCTGCAAAACTTGAAGGATTACGCGCGCCGGTACCCAATCAGCTGGATATGGTAAGCCGGGCTGTCCTCCTGCATAATCAATATGCTAGATAACGCATCTGGCTGCCACTCTCGCCAGCAGCCTTATCGCTAATGGAATCCAAGATTGAGTTCTCGTCGGATGACAAACGGATTAATACGACGGTCTTCAAAGGCTTCATAGACTTCTCAGCTTCACTCGAGCCTTTTTATAAGTATTACTGTAAGATGTTGTTCAGAGGTCTTCTTTAACCTTGTCGCTGGGCCATCATAAACATGTCTGCCATGCACCTAAAAATGACTCAACGCAGAAACAGCCACAACTCATAGATTGCAACACTCCAGTTAAAGATCTCAGCAACGACAGTCATATATAGCGGCCATAATGTAAAGCCTATGCCAAGCTGAGGTAGAGTATAGCAACGACACTAAGCGGAGCTCCCTACCTTCCAAGCTCCACCGACGGGTTTCGGAGAGCTTTACCTCTCCAACGTTTGAGTATGATGTAGAAATTGTATGTGATGTAGGAGGAGAGGAAAGCAGCCACGGTGAGGGAAAAACTGGCGTTGAAGACGACTGAGCCGCCAATGTTCATGAAGGAGAGTAGGCAGGTTAAGACGAACGAGACGGAGATGGCGTTGAGGAGGACGTCCCAGCCTGGTTCGACGCTTGGCATGAGCAAGACTGTCCGCATCATTCCTAGGGGAAGCACCGGCGAGGCATCTCTGATATCTTCCGCTCCCATGGAGTCAGCAGCCACAGTTTGCTACGCCTTAACTCTGAAAACTTACACATATGCATGGCCGAATTAGGTCCAGTTAGTGAGTACACTAGACCAGTGATTTCAATCAGACAAGAGAGCCCCAAGCTAGGCCAGCCACCATTAATTTGGAACTCAGTGAAAACAAGTCTCGCGAGTTTCTTCTTGGGAGCAAGGACCCAGAGTGGGATAAGGATGGCGAAGAAGCCACAAACGTGGATGAACAGCATCAGCCCTTCAACCAAGGGCAATCTCTTCGCAAAGAAAGTGTTGAATGAGATGGCAACGGCGGCAGCTACAATGATGAGGAAAGTCCCGTGCCATCTCTCGAAGACGTAGCTAGGGTCGTTGAGGATCATTATGCCCAGAATTTGGACCGCGACGAGGTATCCGCCACTGGCGATATTGACTTGCCATCCCAGCACACAACGCCAGCCTAACACGCAATTTTGTGAGAGAGTATCCAGAATTTTGGGCCTCTTCTGGGCTCTGCTTACCAGTCATGAAGCTCAGGATTCTTTGAGCACTTGGAGGCGCAAATTTGGACACCCAATGGTATTGCCCATTCAATGTCGGAGCCATACAAAGTGTCAGCAATGGATCACGATAAGAGGATAGAGAGATCTTACACAGAGGCCATCTCCGCCATTGACAACACAGCCGGTCCGAAGCCGAGCACTGAGACGACATGCATCCAGACTGAGCCGGCAAGACCGCCGTTCGTCAGTCCATATGAGCTGGCCCTGCACTAAAACATCAATCGTGAGTCAACCGGTTTTCCATTCCAACAGCGATATACAGTAAAACCGCTTCCCATGTGCACATGAGGACTGCCGTGCATCCTAGAATCGAAATGTATCGAAAATTACGCTCTTTCACTTTAGCAATCATCTGACACCTAGCAAACCTACTCAAGAGCATTTTCTCACGCGTAATCCCTGCTTCTTGCCCACTCTATGCATGTCATATCAGTCTGCAGCGGTGCCATCCTTGCTAAGCACAGTATCTTTGTGGGAATAGGTATTCACTGCGAACTGTTCACCAGGGCTAGGACCATTCTTTTTGCACATACTAGCCGAGGTGAGAATCAAATACTTAGGTTATCAAGTAATTATGAAGTGAATCAGAACCTGACACGAGAAGAATGTGTCTAGGAATGAGGGGAGTGAAACATACAAAAAGACCTGCCAGTTCGAGCATTCGAACGAAAAAGCATCCATAACATATGAACGCAACTGCTAAAGACGCACGCGCGTTGGCCGCAGGAACGACCAGATCTTCAAGGAGAGGCTTGCGAGACAAACTCACCTGCCTTGTTCTGACTGCCATGGCATATGTAAGCATGCCTCACGCCTCATGCCCACCTAGGACGACCAGCTGGGGGAGGGTGCATCGAAATCTACCACGCCGTCTGGCTCGCTGGATAGCTTGCTCGAAGATACCCCCTATTCTGCACCAGATTTCGACCTGCACTCCGGACATACTATCCAGCCGGCGTGAAAATGATATATACAGAGAAGTTCTTCACATTACCAAGTTTGACGCATCTGGACAGAGGTGACTTGAATCGTGTCATCTTCACTCTTTACTTGGACACAGATTGAGTGACCGGGCAGGCGGATACAATGTATTGTCAGAGAAGAAGTGTTTTCTCTGGGCTGTGAAACGCCATCCCTGGCTGTTCACATTAGCCCAGTAGCATGAGTCAGAACCGACTTCTCAACCAAACGTAATTATTGCGGGTGCATTTAGAACATCTTTACTTTCTGAAAAGAAGAATTGTATGAGATGAGATCAAATCCAGCTGGAAAAGTTTGTAGACCTTTTCACCCGAGCTACCCGGCGCAAGAACAACCACAACGTCAACGACAACCACTCACCACCACCCTCATTCATCCTCACAACACCATCCCATTCTCACCTTTCAACCATGACATCTAACCCCACCCTCTACGGCCTCCCCGCCCCCCCGAACCTCCAAACCCACCAAACCCCCACCCTCCTCCAACGCCGCCTTCACCTCAGCCCTCTCCTCCCTCCTCGCCCTCCCCTCCACCACCACCACCACCACCACCCCCGGCCGCGCCCGCCCTTCCAGATCCAAACCCGACATCTTCACCGCCCACAACAAAGGCGCCAAAAAGCGCGCCCTGGCCGACATCTCCGGCCCGCAATCCCACGCCCGGACCAGCGACGCCGTCGACGCCGCCACGCTGCACCGTTCGAAGCGGAAAATGGAGGACAAGGCCAGACTGTACGCGAGCATGAAGCGCGGCGACTACGTCCCCCCGGCCGACGGCGGCACGAACAAGGAGGAAAACGCGCTCGTGGATTTCGATCGCAAGTGGGCCGAGGCGGACGAGGCGGGCGAGGCGGGGCGATACGAGACGGAATCCGACGATGGCGGGGACAGCGTCGACGACGGCGGGGGGGGGGGGGGGAGACGGTGGAATACGAAGACGAATTCGGCCGTCTCCGGCACGGCACGCGAGCCTCGGCGGCGCGGGAGCTCCGCCGCCGCGACGCCGCCGCGTACGCGGAGGAAGAGCTGGGCCGCATGCGGGCGCGGCCGGCGCGGCCGGAGGGCCTGATCGTCGGCGACACGATCCAGGCGGCGGCGTTCGACCCGGCGGCGGCGGGCATGGAGGCGCTGGCGCGGAAGCGGGACCGCAGCCTCACGCCGCCGGAGGAGGTGCACTATGATGCCGGGAGCGAGGTGAGGAGTAAGGGGGTGGGGTTTTATCGGTTCAGTAAGGATGGGGAGGGGAGGCGGAGGGAGATGGATGCGTTGGGGAGGGAGAGGGAGGAGACGGAGAGGGGGGAGGAGGGAGGGGGTGGAGAGGGAGGGAGAGGAGGAGGGGGGAGGTGGAGGAGAGGAAGAGGGTGATTGCGAAGAAGAGGGGGGAGAGGCTGGCGGAGAGGTTTTTAAATGGGTTGGATGTGCCGTAGAGGGGGGAGGTTGGAGCTTACGGGGTTCTTGTGCGGTAGGGGTCCACTGAATTACTTGAGTATGAGAGGTTCAAATCTCTATCTACATATTACCCTTCCCATTCTTAATTGCCGTCGGGGACCGGCTTTGTGTCCAACTTTCCTCCCGTAGGACTGTTCGGGCCCACTGAAAACGAAATCCGTCGAGCGTTCACCTTGGAGCGCGCCTCCATGAGCGCTTTCGCCAGCTCCTCCTCATGCCTAGCCTTCCCCAACATCCCTTGAATCCACACGCGCGCGGTCGGAAAGAGTGCGCTGCCTCGGTGGAGGACCACGGTTTCACCGCGTGAGTTGATATGGAGAAGACTCGGGAAGAGACAAAGCGGGTCGAGACCCGTGGTGTCAATCTTTCCATCGGGTGGCATCGAGAGCTCCTCCATACCGCACATGTCTTCCGCTTGCCATTTGTTCTCGTCGCTGGGATCGGGCTGCTTTACGACGACAAGTCTGGCCTCGTCCTTCCGAGCGCTTTCCCACAGCGTGACCGACTTTGAGGCAATGCTGATCAAAGCCTCCTTGAGGTCTGCCGACTCAGATGGTGTAGTCAACGGTCGGAGAGTCTCGAGCACTCGTTGCACCGTGGACTTTACTTGACTTGATTCTGTGATGGGTCCGCCAAGCGCGTCGATACCGCGTAGGGTCAAGACTCTCCATACACTCTCACTTCGTCCACCCGTGGCGGAGAGTGACTCGGACACTGCTTCCAAAAACTGGCTCACCCCTTGATGATTCGGTAGGCGATCTTGGCGGAATGAACGGCTGCCATATGAAATCGCACAGGCAGATGGAGATGATATGTTGGACATCTTCTCAACCTGAGGAACTCGGAAATTGGTGTCCGCCAGATCGGCGTTGGGCCAAAGACGGGACTCAACTTGCATAACTCTGAATGAACAGCGTCGGGGTACTGTATCCCGTTCCGTGTCGATAAGCTGGGCGTGATCCAAACAAGGAGTCAAGCGAATTTTGACTTACCTTCATGGCTTCTTCTGGTAGCTTCTGGAAGTATTTTAACGATATGGCTTTGATGGAATCACATATTTGCCGAAATTCATTGGAACTGAGAACATATTAGCATATGGCTGTTATCATCTGAAAGTGGATAGAACGGACTAAAACTCGATCGTTTGTCGCTCGATAGGGAATTCGGCCTTCAATTGCTCCAGCTCCGTAGTCAGCTCCTTGTTTTCCTCGCCTAGAACTTTTTCCAATAGAGCATGTTTTGTCTTCTTCGTCTTCAGCTTCTCTTCGGCCGCAGAGGATCGTTGTTCCAGCTCTCTATTCTGTGCTGACAAATTTTCTTTTTGGTCCTTCAATTCTCGGACTTTATGTTTTTGTTCTTCTTCGAATTCGGCTTTCTTCGTCTTCACGTGCTTGTGAAGTTTGGCTTTCTCCTCCTGCATTTTCCGTTTATTCTCTTCCTCTCTACGTGCCTCTGCTTCGGTATACTGAGTTTCCAGCTCCTTTTTCATCTCTTGGCATCTCTTTCTTTCCTGGTCACAAGCTTCTTGCTCAGATTTGAGTTCCTCATTTTCGTGTCGGAGATTTTCCATTTCTTCGCTCTTGATATGAGTCAATGTCTCCAGTGTCTTGTTCAGTGTTCTGATTTTGTTCTCCTTCTCCATCTCCGTCCCATAAGCCCCTTCAACCACATCTATGTCTGGTGTGAATGAGGATTCCAGGTACTGCGCAATGCCTGCAAGGCGTTGTAGGGCCCGATTCGAGGAAGCTAGTACTTCAGCTGGGGATTGAGACCCTTCGGTACTGCGGCGGCTGAGACCACAGTTGTTGGAGGAGCCGGGTTCCTGATCCCTCTCTTGATCTGACGTTGTATTTCTGCGTTTAGATAGCCTGCCACGAGGACCATTCGCCGGGTTGGACATCGTATTCTGGCCCTGAAAGTTTTTCACTTCTTTAGCTACTTTAAATTTGGAATTCAAACGCTCGAAAGACTCTGTTACGGCGAAGGATTCCGCTTACCTCTTCTTGAGCCTGCGCACCACCGAAGAAAGAAGACTCCGCACGATTAGAGAGACGACGCAGAAGACCGTTAAAGGTAGAGTGACTTTTTGAAATAGTACGTCTGCTCTCGGTCGGAAAGTTACGATTCGGGATACGAGGACGCATAGAGTCTCTCAGCGATGGCTAGGATAAATGGATTGAGGCATTTCGAGTGAAAGGCTCGGTATAACATACGCGGATGTGTCAGGCGACTTTGGATTTCTTGGGGGAACAAGAGACTAGGCCATACCATATTGCATTGAGGTGTGGATGAAGATCCAATCATGCTAGTCCATGTGGTATCTTGGTATGCCCGAGGTGCTTGGTGGTAAGCGGTTCCACCAATAGGACAGAGTCAACTGTGTGCCATTCCCGGCCCATGTACAAAATACCACAGAAGTCTGAGGTCGTATAGGCTCACTGCTGCGCTGGCACACCCCAACTGGTGATTGTGCATTGACCATGCAGGCATCATCACCGTGGGGCAGAAACGCGATGGCTTGGTGCACTCCTCATTCTGATTAATTTTCCTGGCAAGCCCATTGCGTTGGTCTTTGAGTGCCCAGCCGTCAGATACGAGGTTTCGGGATGCTGTAGCTCTGTGGCTATGGGCGTATTTTGGGAGGCATTATCAAGAACTTCAGAATCGCTCGTGCAAAGTCTTCCTTGTGCGAAGACTTGCTAGAATACTGACAATCTTGGTAAAGTTATCGATTGAAGAGTATCAAGGTTACTCCAAAATCGCCGCAGACATGCAGATCTGGTGAGGAAAGCGGAGGCATTCGCATATTCTTCAGCATGAGAGTTGGTGTCAAGCCCAGCTGAGAAGTCCAATTTTCCTCTCTTGCTAAGCACAACTCGAGTCACTGGCTTACACGCTTCCTATAAGTCCATCCGCTGATAATGCCGGCGAAGCTGCGATGATCTGCAGGTAGAGTTCGCGGAATTTTGGTGGGGTCCCTCGGGAAGCAGGGGGGTTACCCGTGTGCCCGTGTACCCGGCTCCTCGCTTAAAGTACCTTGAACCACGGAATTCCCATATACTTGAGTATAGGGCTGACGCCGACGTCCGAATTTCGGAAGCAGCACCCCAGCTTCAAAAGTCAATTGTAGAATTTTCAACCCAACTTCATTGGGTACTGCCTGCTAAATGATCGAGATATGTCTTCCGTGAACCAGGTATATATAGCTGTTATAGGTGAGTTGCTGAGCTGGTCGATATTGTTTCTGATGTCTTTTTTGCGTGGCCTATATCTCTTCTCCCGCGGAAAGTAACAAATCAAAAACCGAACTCGCAATTGACATTTTCTGCTCCTGTCTAGAATGGACTGATTTCTCCAATCGATGGCCACTGTGATCTGAAACTTTTCGGCAACATGTGCTATTGATTCTTTCAGGTTCCTACATTCTTCGTGCTCGTTTCTCTAAAGCATGAGCGAAAACATTTCCTGCGACATAATCTGACACCCCCCAGGAGCCGGCGGCGTAGGCCGCCACTTCATCTCCCAGCTCTCTGTCCTCAGTCACAAAGTCCCCAATATCTCCCTCGTCCTCATCTCCCGCTCCACCAAAAGCCTCCGCGCCTCCCACCGCACCACCCCCCTCTCCCTCGAGACATGGGAAAAAGATCTCGAAGCATCCACCTCGCCCGCCCTCACAGTCGACCAGACTCTCAAGTTCCTACAAGAACTCCCCGACAAGCGCGTCCTGATTGACAACACCAGCAGCCAAGACGTCGCCGACGCCTATCCCGCATTTTTGAACCACGGCATCAGCGTTGTGACGCCCAACAAGAAAGCTTTCTCCAGCAGCCTCGACCTCTGGCATTCCATCCACGAGTCTTCCTACCGCCCGTACGATCCTTATCTCGGCCGCGGCCTACTGTATCATGAATCCTCCGTCGGCGCCGGCCTCCCCATCATCTCCACCCTCAAAGACCTCATCGACACCGGCGACACCGTCCGCCGCATCGAGGGCGTCTTCTCCGGCACCATGAGCTTCCTCTTCAACAACTTCGCGCCCGTGGACGGCAAAGGCGGCAAATGGAGCGCGGAAGTCCGAAAGGCGAAGGAGGCAGGCTTCACCGAACCGGACCCCCGCGACGATCTCAACGGCGTCGATGTAGCGCGGAAACTGGTGATTCTCGCGAGGCTGGTGGGGCTGCAGGTTCAGAGCACGGAGAGCTTCCCCGTGCAGTCGCTTATCCCGGTGGAGCTGGAAGGGGCGGAGAGCGGAGAGGTGTTTATGGAACGGTTGGGCGAGTTCGACAAGCAGATGGATGAGGTGAAGAATGAAGCCGTGCTTGAGGGGAAAGTGGTGAGGTTCGTGGGCAGCGTGGATGTGGGGAGGAGGGCGCTGAAGGTGGGACTGGAGAAGCTGGACAAGGCGCATCCGATTGCGGGACTCGAGGGGAGCGATAACATTGTCAGCTTTTATACGGAGAGGTATGGGGATCATCCGTTGGTCGTAAGGGGGGCTGGGTGAGTCCCCCTTTTTTCTTTTCTTTGTCTCTCCTCTGCTTCTCCTCTCTCCATTTCCTGGCGAGGCGTGAGATGGTGTTGGCGGTGTAGACTTCGTGAACATTACGCTAATAAAACTACGCATCACAGCGCCGGCGGCGCCGTCACCGCCATGGGCGTCACGGCCGATTTGATCAAAGTCATTCAGCGCGTCTCGTAGACGTGTCGAATCACTCTACCCTACATCCACCTGCGTCGTAGGCGGTGGACACGATCATAACTGTGCCCGAAAGAATATCCGATGCGAGCCTCGTCAACTATCTCAACTCCGAACTATCTTCCAAATCCTCAGCCTAGGGCTGTTAGCGAACCTTCAATCAAGTATCGTATGTAGAGGGCGCTGAATCAGCCTGTCCGTCCATCCATCCATACTTACATACTTACTTACTACACGGGCGCCTACCCCCTTTTGATTGTATACATTGAACCAAACAAGTTGTAGATAAGATGAAAATGCACGTATGGTGTCTAGGTATGTTCGTTCGGTGATGTAGATTGGATCGAACACCGTAATCGATGGGTCGGCGAAGTAATCTAAGATATACTCCAGAGATGGAATCTTCTCGTGCAGGAAGGAGCTCAGGTGCGAGTCTTGGTTTCTTTTGCGCATGTTGATGGAAGGGAGAGGGGGAATAGGGGTCAAAGGGGAAGGGAGGGAGAAACTGAAATGAACATAGTGTAGGTATTGTTGGTAAGTCATCTTGGGGATCGGTGTCGAGGATGTTTTTTGAGTTGGATGTATGTATGTAGGTATGTATGTATGTATGTATGTATGTATGTATGTATGTATGTATGTATGTATGTATGTATGTATAGGTCTGTCTACTAGACTAGATTGTGCATGCTCAACGTGTTCCAAACTAGCCGCTTTTGAGAAGTCTTTGATCGATAATCGGTTCGACGTTGGGGATGTGAGGTATGATTACGTGTAGGGATTAGAGGTGGTGTGGTTGATGAGGTTGATTAAGGGAAATAATAGATGAGTAAGTAAGACACACATGCTTTTCAACCCTCAGCTCCCTCGACAGCGTTTGTATTGAATTGCAATCTAGGTGTCGAGATGTCATGCTTGGCTTATCGGAGAGAGAAAAAAAACCTTAAGGAGAAACCTAAAAAAGAAAAAAAAAAGGCAAACAGACAAGATCGATGCGCGTTTAACTATCAATATGTATCTTTCTCACCAATCAAGGAGGCACATCTTTCGTGTTCGTTGTCAACGACGAGTTCGCCGTCTGGGAAGTTTCCTCACGGAATGATCCTCCAGTATCACTTCCCCACTCGGATGCTTTCGACTTTCGATTCTGATACGACGCTATGAATTCGCCCAAGCCTTCGGGACCGTTGGAGCCTGCGTGCTATGTATCAGCCTAGATACTCTGTTCAAATGCAAATATGAAAGTCAAAGTGCTAGCCGATGTTGCAGTTGTTGTTGGCGGGGGATTATTTCTTTGGACATCCTTACCATAAGCATACTCCCTCGGCCTCACCTCCGCGTTCTCATCGTCGAGAAAATGCAGCAGCGGCGTCCAGATCTTCCAACTCGCATCTAGCTCGTCTCCCCGCACACTTCGAGCCTTATCCCCTTTCAGCGCGTCCAGCAGCAACACTTCGTATGCTTCTGGTATTTCGCGGCCGTGGTACGTAAGGTCGAGGTCCATGGCTGAGGTTTTTTGGGTGGTTAGGGATGGGACGAAGGTGTTTATGCTTAGGAAGACGCCTTCGGACGGCTGGACGCGGATGGTCATTGTGTTGCTGGCGAGCGGGTCGGTGGTGAAGATTGCAGCGTTAGTGGAGGGTTTGAAGTGGATTTTGATTTCGGTCAGGGATTCGTTGAGAGCTGAGAGAGGCGTTGAACGTTAGCTGCGTGGGAACAGGAAAATTGGAATAGCGCCAGATAGGAATCTGTCTACCTTTGCCAGCTTTGAGCAAAAACGGAATCCCCGCCCATCGCTCATTTTCAATGTGCCCTACTGCTGCGCAGAAGGTGGCGCATCTGGAGTCATTGGGGACGTCTTCCTCGTCTTTGAAAGCGGGCTTCTCGCCATCTTCGGATTTTTCGTACTGTCCAATGATGGTGTTGACGTACTCGATGGGTAGCATCCAGTCCAAGACTCGGGCCTAGAAGAAATGTCAGCAAAGATGATTCCACATCGCCAGGGGACAGGAGTAAGAACCTTTTCGGCGCACAGATCTTCCGCTGAGAAGGATCTCGGTCGCTCCATTGTGAGCAGTGCGAGTATCTGCGTTAGATCTGCGGCGACGGTAAGACATGAAAATTTTGAAGATGGAAAGAGACTTACGGTTCTGCATCACGTCTCGAATAGCTCCTACACCATTAAAGTAGCTGCCTCGACCTTCTGCTCCTCCAGATTCTGTTATTGAGATCTGGAAACTTGTCAGAGGCTAGAAGTTAAGTTCGCGAAAGATAAAGCCTACCTCGATGTTATCAATGTGCCTGGCGTTCCAAATGGCCCCGAAGATCTCGTTTCCAAACCTCAATACGAGAAGGTTGTTTACGACTTCTTTTCCGAGATAGTGATCCACGCGGAAGATTTCATCTTCCCTCCAGTTGGGATCCAAGGCCCGCTGTAGTTCTCGTGAACTTTCGAGGTCGTGGCCGAAGGGTTTCTCGATCTGGAAAACAGCGTCAACAGCTCTGTGCCGGATATTCGGCACTTGATTTAGTTTCAAGACAGGAAAGTGTACTGACGATGATTCTGCTCGCACCTCTCTCAGAATAACAGTGCTTCCTCAAACCCTCTTGCATGCCCGTGAAGATACTCGGCGGCAACGCCATATAGAACAGACGATTCTGCTCTTTCTTTCCTGTCCCAAGCTGCTCAAGTCTCCTCCGGAGAGCACGAAAAGACTTTTCACCTCCCTCATGGCCGGATACGTAAGAGCATCTTTGGCAGAATTGCTCCAGTTGCTCTGCAAAACGCGGACTCTCGAGGTTGATGGGCGATCTGATGATGGAGAGGAAGTTGTCATGGGTCATCTCATCCGGGGCAAAACCTACGATCTTGAAGTCGGTGGGAAGGAGACATCTTCGTTCCTAAAAGCTTATTAGGCGTGCTAGCTATTCTTTGGGTTGTGGGTGCGGCCTTACGAGGCCAAAGAGTGCTGGAAACTACGTAAAGCTGTTAGTACCAAATATCGGTCTTACAGAAGTTGAACTCGCCAGCTTCTTCTTTGCAAGATCTCCTGAAGCGCCCAGTATCACCAGAATGGTGTTTTCTTGTATCTCAAGAGGGGCCGACATCCTGTCTCGGCTCTGGCTTGTAGAAGCTCGACGCAATCCACTCTCGTCGGTCTTTCAGATGTTCCAAACAAATAGATGTTCAAACCGTAAGATGATGCAAGAAGAATTATATCCTAGGAGGTATTACAAGGCGGTCGATTAATTAGCAGGTCTTCAGCTTTTTCTTGAAATTGTCATCCACTTCTAGTGTAGATGTGCATAGATCCGTTTGATTGAAAAGTACTCTAGAGAAAGCGGTCGCATGAGCGGTAGGCGTGAAGCATCTCTGGTGTGATGCTGATGCTGATACTGTCGGTAAAGAGCAGTGACATGATTTTTGCGGTGACTCCAAATCTGGGCAAACGGCACACGTCATCGCAGTACACGAACAGCAAGTCCGAATCGAGCAAACAACATTGGCAAGGAGCATCATTATCATCATCAGCGAGATCAGTACCTCTATTCTACTTCACTTATTACGAGTACAACTTGGAGGAAAAGAGGTAGAATGATGCTTTGCTTTCAAAAGGAAGATCCTACACTGCTAGTGCAGCTCCCGCGTGTACGTAAAGGCCAGGCTCAAGAGCCAAAGCCTGCTTTGATGATACAATGATACAATGACATGCCCTGAAGCACGTCGCGCTTTTGCTGTCGAGGGGCGTAATGAATACACCACCGCCCATCTCAAATCCCTTTCATCCATCAGGCACCCTCGATCGAGCAAAAAGAAACCTGTTCCCATCACAATGCACTGTAGACACTCTGGTAGAGTCAATGCCTTACTTCGCTTGACTCCTTGTCCTTTTACCCACCCCCATCGGTTTGGCAGCAGGCTTTTCAGGCTTCTTCTCCTTCTTTGCCTTGGGCGCTGCCTTGGGCGCGGAGGGATCCTTCGCAGGCCTCCCCCTTCCCTTCTTCTCTCCCTCAGCTTTAGCCGGCTTCTCTTTCTTCTCCTTTGGCGCAGCCTTCTCCTTCTTCTCCTTCGGTTCCTTCTTTTCCTTTGGCGTAGCAGCAGCGCCCTTGGGTCTCCCCCTTGACTTCTTCGCCTCCTTCACCTGCTCGGGTTCTTCGGTGGCTTTGCGCTTGTTGGCAGGGGATTTGGCGGGAAGTTTGGTTTTGGCGGGCGTGGCTTCGGGCTCTTCCTCGGCGGGAGAATCTTCTTGTTCTTTCGTGCCGTTGGCGTCACCAGAGGCTTTTTCTTCGACGTTAAGCTCGGATTGGTTCTTCACGACGTCGTTGCCGGGGCGGGCGAGGTGGATCGCAGGGTCATTGGGTTGGGCGGATTTCTTGATGGTGTTGCCGCGTTTGGATTGGACCGAGACTTCGCCTTCGGCTTTCTTTTCGGCGACTTCTCCGGATGGGGTGGAGCCGTTCCAGTTCCAGGAGGCTGTCGATAAAGAAGGAATGTCAGTCGCATTTGGTAAACATGGGAGCAGATCTTGACATTCAGAGATACAGTACGCTCAAATTGATGGGTAGAAGCCGCAAAATGAGAGTGGTTGCTCACGCGCAACGCGCTGCAAGAAGCTCCACGTACCTTTGTCGCCAACCTCGGGCGTCTTCTCGCTAGCCATGTCGACTGATAGGCTTTGTTGAGATAGAGATACGGGATACGAAGCGGTGGATGGAGTCGCGAGGTTGATGCGACCTAGTTCAAATGAGAAGATTGTATATCGATGTTATGATGTGTGAAAGGAAGGAAGGAAAGAAGGGCGAGAATGAAGCTGAGGTTGCGCCAGAAGGGGGGAGTTGTTTTGTCTTGGCGATTCTGGCGCGGCGATCGGCGACTTGGATTATGCGCTAGTGTGGGCTAGTAAAATAGCACTGGCAGAAAGACCTCATGATGAAGGTAAGAATGTTCCGTTATGTATCGGCAACCAATAATGAAAAGGCTTATGTTAATAGTGATCAGTGACCAATGACCAGTGTACGAGATGTGATAGCACCACCCATTAATCCTTCAATATAGAGCACTGAATTCAAGTGAGCCAGACAAGTGCCTTGCTGGCATGCTTGTCATTCAATTCGACTATAGAATACATGGGTGCCTCTCTAATGAGGATCAAGTCACTCCCTTTAGGAGCCATCTCCTATTCATCAGATGCTCCATAATATGCTGAAACCCAGCTGTCATACCTTTGTTGCGAGAGAAGAGTGCGCACCCAAGTGAAAGGACAAGTCGTCGGAAAGTAGCATCTGTGCATGCACCGGCACTTCTAGAAACTAGTGCCCATAGTTGGCACCCCATCCACCGCGATTGCTGTTTCCATAGAATCCCGAGCCATACCCAGGCCCGTAAGCTCCGTAGCCACCGGCTTGGTGATTCTGTCCTGCAGACTGATGATGCCCGCCGCCTAAGCCTCCGGGCCCTCCACCGTATTGCGAGCCCTGCTGACCATGCATCTGATGGCCCATATATCCACCGTAGCCTTGTTGACTCTGACCTTGACCTTGGCCTTGGGATTGTGGCAATCCTGTCTGACCTGGAACATTTGCAGCAGACCCGGGACGTCCTCCAGGCTGGCCTAACGCAGGACTGGGGCCACCAGGTACTTTGGACGAATCACCATAGTTGCGAAGTGGGTCGTCGTTGCCGCTCTGTTGGCCCATATGAGACCCAAGCCCCGAGTTCTGCGACTGGTAAGTCGACTGAGAACGGCCAAACACATCGGGCATGCTACCATGGTTGCTAGCACCAGCTCCGGAATATTGCTGAGAGTTCTCTGGTGGTTGTGTCGACCCAGTACGCCCATAGTTGCCGAGACCTCCGGGAGCAGCGCTGTCTCTACCAGATGACGCGTGCTGTTGTGCGAATGCACCTGTGTTCGCTGGTGATGCTGAATGCTGGTCGTAGCCCGTCTGCGGGGATGCCCCATACCCTTGATGTGGTTGACCATACATGCCTTGCTTCCCTCCGGCACCTCCGAAAGGTCCTCCTCCATATCCGCCTTGGCTGCCGCCGTACCCGTACTGAGGAGTTTGTGTAAGATACTGATCATCATATCGACGGACGTCGTCAAACATCGGACGCTCGCGACCATATGGATGATTACTTACTTGATGTTGGTTCGCGTATGAGGCATAGTACGGGTGGCCATAGTACGGATGACCATAAGGATATCCTCCATGCTGGCCTCCAGCCTGGCCTTGAGCCTGTTGCTGAAGCATTTGATGCGGTTGACCTGGCTGTTGTTGACCGGATAAAGAAGGGTTCGGGGTCGAGTGGCCGCTGGTTTGAGCTTCGCCGGTTTGGCCGAATCGGTTCTGAGATTGTTGAGCTTGAGTGGTTGCGTACTGAGATCCTTGCTCGGCTGCAGATGAACCGAAAGCACTACTTCCTCTCTGCTGAGATGCGCTAGCATCTTGAGCATTCTGCTGCGATTGCTGACCATAGGTTCCGTAAATGCTATTCTGATAAGCATTTCGCTGACCATCGGAGGTGTGGTATGAGGACATGTCGTTTGACGTAGACGAGTAACCGCCCTGCTGAGGCTGGGTCTGTTGGTGAGGCGGGTTTTGTCCCTGGGAAGTAGAGGGATAGTTATCGAACTGCTGAGACTGCTGGATCTGCTGACCGAACGGCTCATATGCCTTCTGCGCAGGCGCCGATATCTCTTGCTGAGGCGCCTGTTGTCCATAGCGATTGTACGCGTATTGCGAATTTTGGGACTGGAAGCCTGTGTCATTTGGCAAGGCTTGACTTGGCTGCTGTACGGCAGATGGTTGAATTACGGGTGGCAATCCTGGAGCTTGTCTAGGTGTCGGAAGAGGATCGTTCACCTGAGGTTGAGATGAGAAGCTCTGTTGCTGAGGCGCCGGTGGAAGTGCAGCTCTTGGTGCAATTGGAGAATGCTGAGGTGGTTGCGCCCGAGTCTCAGCGTCTTCTCGATCACTGTCAACGTCCACATCTTCCGTAGTCCCGTTCAGCCCCATGCTTCCGAATTGCACCGCTGCCCGATCAACTGCATGCTTCCCCGGCATTACCACAGCCTCTTGCTGCTCCTGAATCTTTCGCTGGTAACTCGGCGAGCGTCCTGGCATTCCTGTCGCTTTGTATGCACTCGTGGCAAAACCGCCAAGTGGAGGCCGCGAACCTGATTTTTGCTGAGACGGATGAAGGGGAGTGGCACCACCTGCTCCATTTTGTGGATCTATGGTGCTCGCCACTGTACTGGCTGCAGTGGCTGACGGTGGAGGTCCAGAAGCATCGAGGACCTGTTCGAGGTTTGTCTCCGTCAATTCATCCTTCGAAGGGGTAATATTGGCAGGTGGCTCGGAGGCTGCCAAGTCAGATGTTGGAGGAGTGTTTGGGATTTCCGATGTCTCATTCACCGTTACAGGTGGCGGTAGCCCAGGCATACTCGTGTCCTCGGGAATCAATGTGGACGTAATTGGTGGCTGAACAGGGGCATCATGGCTCGGGACTGCGCGAGGTGCCTTGGGTGGGGCAGGGGCAGGGGCAGGCTTGCTGAACATGCTAGCCCAGCTACGAGTACCATCAGGCTTCGAGGGTGGCTTAACCTCTTCGACTGGTGGTGTAGGTGCTACATCTGCCGAGATGTTCTCCCAGGATGATTCCATCGGTGTGCTGTCTGCTGCTGGCTGTTCCCAACCAGCAGTTGCACCATCTGAGACCGGTGTGTCTAATTCGGATGTATTCCCTGCAGGGATTGAGTTGGTCTTGCCGGCGCTTGTACTACGCACGCCGTTGGCTGCAGAAGCACCTCTGCCGCCGCGCGGTGCCCCTCTGCCACGGTCTGAGCCACGGCCTCGACCGCCGCGCACGCTCTCAAATCCACCTCTTCCACGTCCACCGCGAGCTGAGGTCGAGACCTCCGCGCCGGATGATGGCTCTTTGGCCTTTGACTGAGATCGTTCTTTGGTCTTCTTCTTCACCTCGCCCCATTGAGAAATGTTACCTGTAGAAGCGGATCCCATTAACGGACGGCATTCAAATCAAGTAGATAAAAGCGGAATACGTACCCTCGGAGATTCGATCAATGGTCCCCTCCAGATCACCGTTAGTCTCCTGCAATGCGAAAACGAGGTCCTCGTCGGTCCAGTCTGGGAACATTTCTTTGATCGTGCTGAGCTTAGGGGCATACATCTTCTTTAGGTCTCCAAGCTCTCCTTCGTCTTCATAGGGTATTTCTGTAGGGATCTCTTCTTTGTGTCCGTTTGCTTGTCGACTGCCGCCTCGACCACCTCGACTGCTGTAGCCTCCGCGACCTCGACCGGAGCCTCGACCTCTTGGAGCCGATGGCCGCGATTTTACTTCCGACATGATGAAGATGTTGTGTACTGTACGTGAGGAGGTTCGGTGATTGTTGGACAAAGGACTGGAACTTAGTTGTTCCACGTGAGGTCTTCGATCTTCAAGGGCGAAGGCCTAGGTCGAACTCACGAAGAAACCAAGGCGGAATAGAGTAATTTGGGCAGACGTATGAAGGAGGAGAATTGGACTCAGGAATAGGAAGAGGCAAGGTTGAAAGAATCGACGGTGATCTTTGTGAAGCTCTGCCAGCCCTGGTCACGACTAAAGCGCGTATCCTAGAGTCAATTTGTGTTTAGCGCCCGCTGCTTACTAAGGAGCCGCTTCGCTACCATCATGAATTGATGACCCCTCGTGCCCTTGCCTCACTTCGCTATTGACATGTCACAATTGACATGTCTACAAATAGTTGAAGAGAATACATTGATTCACCATTGTTGTTCATTGCATGCTGTGCCGACAAGGACACAATGCAAGTGATCAAATGCCTTGTTGTTGAATTCACTTCCTTACTTTGCTATTGCAGCCTACTACTACCTGCACCATCATCCCGCCCAATATGAAGACAGCTGTAGCTCACAGTTGGAAGTCTTTAGCGTCGAAGTTACATCCTCCTCTGCCCCTGTCGGCTCGAGAGTCACAGCGGCTCCTTTCACTCCTCAACGCCTCTTTCGAGCAGCAACTTGACCGCGAATATTCATCCGAATCGTCAAGCAGCGAGCACTACGCCAACCATCATCTACAATCCATTTTGACAAACCCCCTCTTCGAGGCAAAGCCTCTCTTCGAGGCAAAGCCTCGAATGCGTGCCTCTTCCAGCAAGAAAAGTCACTTCAGTGGAAGGCGCCTGGGACAGCTACAAACCCTTATGGAACGACCTATGGACGCCTTCAAGGAGCGGGTCTCCCAGGGAACAGCAGATTTGGGGACAGCAAAGGCTTTCCTCAATATCCAGTACAGGGCTTGCTTGGCTTCTCCGGCCGCCATGCCTAGGGCAGCGATGCAGTCTTCTGGAGCGGCACCGACCATCCTCCAATGGCTGTGGTCTTCTGGCATGGAGGACACAGGAGAATTCCTTACGGACCAGGAGTTTGTCGCTCATTTGGTCCCTTTCCTCATTGCAGAGGGCCGGCAACCTCGGATTCTGCGCTGGCTACATCGGTTCCACAACCCGGAAGAGAAGCCATTCCCGAGTCTACGCGGATTGGAGACCTGCCTCATAAAAGGCTTCTTGTTCGCAAGGATGATCGAAGCAGAGGCGAAAATTGGGGATGGACTGGAGTCTGCAATCACTTTATTTATTCGAAGCCTTGATGGGCTCCGGAGCTCTGGGTCGACCAAGCGTTCATTGCAGAACGGTGCTATACGGGCAGCGTGGATGCTGACAAAATCCATTCTTCGTCTGCAAAAGGCAGCGCGGCCTGAGCCTAGCAATATTCAATCCTTTTTAGAAAAGATGCGAACTTTCGATGCCGACCCCCTACTCAGTGCAACCCTTAGCATCTATATCTCGGAGCGGCGTGATCCCCAGCCGGCTTTGACATATCTTCAAAATACCTTCCCTAAGGCACTAGTGAACAGGAATGCTGGGCAGTGGTCTCATATTGTTCATCTTGGGTTGAGAGCAGCGGAACTGTTTCTACGGGATGGTCGCCAAACCGAAGCCCTCTGGATCATGGGATTCCTGCAGGAAAATTTCGCACTCGAATTAGCCTCGCGGCCAGACCCAACTCGTAAAGTTCGTGCCTCCGGTCAACCCGAGATGATGTCGAGAACGGAGGAGGACAGTCTACTCTTGCTGGATACGTTGACAGCACAATGAATATACCTTGCGTCCAAGGCCTGTTGACTGTTAAGTGCACAGAACCATGGCTTTATCATCGCAGGGAGCGACAAAGGATCTAAGAGGTTTTCGCTTGTTCATGGCTAAAACGATGCTCTGATCACCGGCAGTGTTGCCGTTCGATCAGACTCATCTTGTCTCTAGCGGTACCAGTCTACTCGTTTGGTATAACTCATCAGTCGCTGCAAATACCGTCTGGCTCCGCATTTCAATCACGCTGAAACTGGGAGCCTGCGGACGTCGCATGTGCACAGCGAGCGATCGCTACTATCGCGAAAGAACCTTACTGTTGAAGTCTTTGGGGTCGACTCCAGGGCTTGCGCAAATGATGGACACACCATTGTTTCAAGTTGAAGCTCTGGTCATATGCATACTTGCACAGTGTATGTGTCCTTGGAAGATCGAGCAAATCAAGCTTGTGCAGTAGGGTTCTCGCCATCGACATCCAGTGGCATAAGTCGAGGGCTTGCATCGATCACTTTCCTCTTTCTTAAAGTGACGTACGGGACGCTGCTTTCTTGTGACTTAAGCCAGCTGCTTGTTGTGTTTAACCAAGTTTGCCTGGTTGTTTTACCTCCGTTTCGGTGATGGCTAGAAAATGGCTGGATTTGCAAAATTATCCCATGCTGTTCTGAGCTTTTCTATGGTTGGATACGCGGGACTGGGCTGGATATGGTGAGCATGTGTGATAGTGCTCCGCTTTCAAGGGCTCATAGTCAAAAGCTTTGGCGATTAATCTTTCCACAAAGCCAGCCTATTCAAAACATCAAGTGTCAAATTCGTCAACTGCTTCAAGGTTTGAGGGCCCGCCCCAGGCATAGTTTTTGATCCTGAGCTCTGAGAAATAGAACTATCGCTTGATCTTTCAGCCGATAAACGATCCTACGGCTCGCGGCTGTTCTCGGCTTATCATCCCCCTTCCTCGAGACGATGCTCAAAATCGAGGACGAATCATGGCTGGAGATCGGTATCGCCTTTATAATTCCTCAACATTTTTCTATTTAGCGGAGTTTATCACCTCCTCAAAGGAAGCCTTCCGTGCTCATGGTACTTCGCTGATTTGTGGCCGCTTGCCGAACCCTGAATAGAAGCTCCAGCCAGGGTCAAAGTTCTACTCCGAGCTTGTACAGACCATGCAAGCCTCCACCGTTCGAAGCAGCTGTGACTATTGGAATCGCCAGACAGCGCTTGGAAGATCTTCGAAGCAAACAAAGGAACTTTGGACGATGACAGCAACACCAGAGATCGAGCACAATCAAGAGTATCTTGACTGCTTTGATGACTGCTAGTTTCTCGGAGTTTTCAAAACCAGATGCAAAACCAGGTGGATCATCCCCTCAGATTCCATTGGCATGGGAATGGTCGGTCGAAGCCAGCTTCCGAGTGTTGTGAGTCCATCCCATCCACATTCTCGTACGCCGCCAGCCTTTCAACAGCCAGCGCTGCCAAGATATAAATTCACGGCGCTTTGATCCACGAGCTTTGCCATGAATTACTGCAAATCTATGGCCGCATATGCCATGTTTCCATGGCCATTTATATACCTCTATGGATTTGAGCGCCATGGTAAAGTCTGGGCAGATCTCTTTCTGGGTTCGAACTGCCGTAAGCACGGATTGATTTCGGGCTGGACATGCAGCCTGGAGCACCGAACTTCGAATATGCAGCCGCTGATTGATTTGTGGCGGTTGGTGGAAGTGTCACCAAATCTCAAGCAGCAAATATCGGCCGGACACAGCGTAAATAGTCCTCACAAATGCAGCATTTGTAGAATTGCAGTAGGTCCCAAAACAAGAAAAAACAACCTTGCTCTCCAGTCTCCGACAACTAATGACTTTTCCCAGACATGCGTGGATGCTCCCGTCGCCTGGACTAGCCCTTGCTTCACCCCATTCGTGATACGCCTCCTGGTCGATAGTCTTACAGCGACATACATAGCGATCTTTCCACCCGTTCTGCTAGTAAGGGCCCTCTGGTCTGACGAGTTGTGAATCCAAGGGTTTTGGCATTGCAGGATGGCTGAAGTAGGTTTGCTGATCGGTGGAGATGCATTGGGGGGAGTGGGGTGCTCTCTACTCGTTCTTTGACTTTACTGCGTTTTGGGAGTGGAGAAGCAGTGGTTTGGTTTTGACAGATCAGATAAATTTGAGACATAAGGTTAAAGATCCCATCTATCTTGTTTGTTCCATTCGGGTTGCTAGGCAGAGCATGTCTGCAATGGAGCCCTCAACAGTATGAACATGGTCGTTCGTGGAGAATTGCAAACGCGTCTCTACATCTCTATCCCTATCTCTATCTCGACCCCAAGGTCCCCCAATCCACTACCGCCAAGCATACATAACACCTTGGCTTGATAATAGCGCACACAATTGAGAGGAGATACTTTGCTAAGCGTCCGACACAGCCGTCGACTTCCTCCGCGGCAAAGAGCACTCGAAACCCATCGCTGTTGATGCATACGGGCTCGCTTTCCACGCAAGAGCTAATCTTGATACCTAGCACGCCCCGTCGACGGCCAGCAAGCGCAGCCGCGTTGGCGCAACCTCCGCCGGCGTCATCGTACTCGCGTTCAAGTAACGCATGATCCGCAAGCTTTCGGCCTCGTCTGGATGCAGCGGTGGGAAAGGCGTGCGGGGCTTAGGGTTGGGGGTGCGGTCGTGGTAGAGGGTCCATAGCACTTCTTCTTCTAAGGAGGATCATCCGCGTTGTTCGAGTGGTTGTATAGTTGGTAGATGCGCCAGAACGTGGTGGTGCAGGTGAGGCGGGAGGGTGGGGTGCTGCGGGTTTTATATTAGTTTGAGAGGTGATGCGGAGCGGTGGAAATGGCGTGGTAAGGGTTGTAAGCGTGGACATCCCCGACTGTGAAAGACGCGTACGGCGGTGGGAATTGGTGCAATCGCTTTTTGACATAGTATGAGTAATGGCTAGAGACTTGCTTTCTATTCCTCTCTTTGCCCGAGCGTTTGTATATGGCAACCGAAATGATTTTGTTGCGACGTCTCTTGCCGTCCGGCTTTGCTACCATCGTTGCTGTTCGGGTGTGAGCTTAATGACACCCGGGCTTGGGATAGCATCTACCTTCGAGGTAGGCATCCTCGATATGTGGAGGCCAATGGTCACTATAATATTCCCGATATCCCTGCCTGAGACCAAGGTAATTAGAATCTCTCCATAGATCGGCGTGTGATACAGTCGAAGAAGAAAGCCACTGCTTCTGATTTGCAAGACTGGTCTTGGTGGAAAGACAATGTCGTAAAGCTCTAGACGTAGCTCCGTAGGCAAGAGGCTGAAGATCGATCGCGGTCGCCGCCATTCTAGCTTTGGCATTTCGCAATTCTGAGGTTGGAGGTCAGGAAGATCGTAGAGACCAGGATCGTGCCCTTGCTCAAGAGCTGGTCATCCCTTGCATGTTAGATGTGCAAAATCATCTAACGCGGGAACATAAAATCCCTCATATGCCGCCAATGACCTCTGTCGTATCGATACAGCGACAAGCCATCAACTTGCCCTTGGGATCCTTCAAAATTCTTCTGTAGCTCCTCCAATGTCCTTTGAGGGACCCCATCTTCCACTTTGTTCTGTATTGTATAGTGGGCCTTGAAGCTCTTATCCTGTTTGCTCAGGAAGTCCTCCCATTTCTCCTTCAAACCATTGTAGATCCCTCGGGCTGGTGGGATATTCGCATCGATAGCCACGCCATGACCTAGGAGGTATGCCTTGCCCGTGGCAATTGGGAAAGACTGTTGCTTCTCGGCTGCAGCGCTGATATCGGCCTCGATGGTGGCGAGGTGGGAGCCTGGAAGAGCGCGGAAGAGGGCGATATGGGCGGAGAGCTTGTTGAGCTTTGGTGGGAAATATTGAGTGCGGAGAGCAGTGACGCGCTTATGATGCTCAGGGTCTGTGTGTAGAGCAAGTATATAGCTATCTTCCTCTTCTTGGGCCGTATTGGGAGTATGATGATCAGCTCGGCGAGCGTATTTGTCTGCAGTATAGGGAGCAGAGGATGATTGGTGGCTGTTAGATGTGGTCATCGTTTCTAATATTTATCGATTATAAAGAAAGGCCTTAAGATCTATTTTCTCAGTCCTTATTTATATTATTAGCGACGTCTTAGCGCGCTTAACTCTCGAATATAGAAGTTATATTTATTTCGACGATGTTAATTAAATTCTTTTAAGAATACCGCCTCGCTTCTCGTTAGCCCATTTGATAGTCTATTATTCTATCGCGTGATTCCTAATAGTTATCTTAATTATCGATATTATTCTTATCTGTATAACTAACAATTAAGCTATTTCGTTAGTATTTACCTTTACTCTTTTATTATAAACCACTCGCTCTCGCTAGCTAATAGCCTTCTTCGCCTCTCTATTCGCCCATTTATTACCGTCGATATTAATATACGTCGGAATTTAGTGTAATTCTATTGCTACCCTAAGATACCTTAGCAAATTAATAATCTATACTATCTATATTATATAGATCTGCCTTGAGTACTTACCCGAGTCTCCGATAGCCTGAATTAATACTTAATTATCTATATTCACTATGACTCTATTAAGTTATAGCTTTATTTGATATATGGCTACTATAGTTAGAGCTTGAAGAATATTATATAACTCCGCCGAGTATATCGTATATTAGTCGCTTAAGTCTAAATAGATACTGAAAGTAGAATTAATATCTAACGATATCGCTAATACTCTCACCTTTTTATTAATCCCGCTACCGTCTATATATATTATTATATATTTCTTATTAATCGATCTTTTAGCTAATTCTTTAACGGCTTTCTTAGTCTTATGAATTATCGTTTTAAGAGGTTTCTAGTTAAAAGCGGCGCTGAAAGGGCGTAGTTTCTTAATCTTATTAATGTCGTCGTATCGTTTTTCGAATCTATTAGTATATCGCTTTAGTAGACTCAGTTTCCTATTCTTCTTAGATTTTCTTTTAAACTTCTATCGCTCGAAACGTGATTTAATGATCTCGCTATATATTAAATTAATAGCGATTTATAAGATAGCTTTCGAGATAATCTTATCTAGCTATTATTTAACTAATAGAAGGTATACTTCTATATCGAGTGCTGGAATAAATATAGCCTTAAATGCTTTAGTTATCTTCCTCTTTATCTGAGATTAAATCCTTTATAGCGATAAGAGGTGAGTTTTATTATAGTCGATAGTATCTTCGAGCTAATATTATGCTAAGTAGTAGTATGTTATTTATAAAATAATTACCGCCTAATAAAGCTGTCTTATGCTCTTATAATTGCCACCCTACGTCGATCTAATAATTCTTACTAGTATACTAATACTTTTAATAGCTTTAGATCGAATCTTCTTATTATAATAGTTTTATAGAAGTTTAAAGTCGATTTTGACTCCTAGATAGCGAATAAAGCGTCTCGCTTTAATATATTATTTCTTATTAAGTTATAGGAGATAATTTAAGCTAAATCTCTATTTTCTATCAAGGTATAGTAGTTGATATTTATTGAGATCAAACTTCGATTTATATTATAACGCCCACTTTATATAAACTTCAATCGTGGATTTTATAAAGTGCGTTATAGTTTTCCTCGGTGGAGTCTTTTACTATTAGAAGATTTATATCATCTATGAAGTTGATAACTATCGTTTCTAAGTCAGCGCGATTATTATATTTATTAATAAGATCTAAGTTATAGAAGAGGTAGAGTATAGGCGATAGCGGTGATTCTTAAGAAATTTCGATTGCTATGAAAGTCTTTAATGTGGAGTATTCGCTTATTTTTAGTATTATTATTCTATTAAATAAGAATAATTCTATCTAATTAACTACTCTTATATCGATTTTTCGCTTTCGAAGATTATAGAGTAGTCGAGAATAAGAGACTTTATTATATATACCTGAAATGTCTAGTAGTAATATCGTGGTTACTTTATTAGAGTTCTAGGTCTAATATATTCTTTCTAGAAGATAGTGGATGCCATATTCATATAATCGTAATCTACGGCCTCCCATATATGTGATTAGTAGAAGTTTATATATCTTCGCAAGATACGCTATTCTTCTAGTAAGAATAAATTTTATTATCTTTTCTATAGTGTTAAGTAGAGCTATTAGCCGATATTCTTTAGAAATTAAGTAGTTTTTATTCGACTTCGAAAGGATAATTATTATTAATATCCTAAAGTACTCTAAGTAGTAGTCGTTCGTTATATATATATTAAATATTCTATATAGATAAGAGAGTAATGGCTTTAGGATCTCCTTAAGAATTAGATTAAGGATCGCGTCTCCCTCGATACTCTCTTTGACGATATCTACGTTATAGTCTTTCTTATCTTATTTATAGTAATTGTACCTATTAGATAAGTTTATAAGTACGTCGTATCGACGCTAATATCATCTAAATTCGCCTATATCGGTGGTGGAAAGAATGTTCTTATAAGAAGATCTGCCTTCGGGCCTGATTCGTTATATTCTCATTTATCTTTATCAAATAGCGAAGAAAGACACGCCTATATTATAAGTTGTTTTCTAGCCTACTTAATCTTTTTTCATATTATTTACGGCGACTTATATACCTCTATTACGAACTCTCTAAACGCCTTTCTAATAGTTCTTTTAATTAGGTTATTTTTAAAGTTCTTAACGACTTTATATTTATCTTATACTTTCTTTAAGAGCGTTGTTCTCTAGCTTCTTTTTAGCGATTTATAACGCTTTTATACTTTCTTATATTCTAGCGTAAATCTCGATTTAGACTATAGCGATAATTTGATAATTAAAGTAAACTCCTTTATAGCCGCTTAAATAGAGTTAATAATAGTTATTACTTAATAATTAATACTATCGTTAATAAGGTTTTTACTATTCCTCTAGAGATTAATTAGATACTCTTTCGATATTATAACTTTAGCGAGTATCTCTCTTAGAACCTCGGCGTTTAGTTTGTTAAAGTTTCGGTATATTGTTGATGCTAACTTTATTACGGCCAGCTTAAGCTTTATAAGAATTAGAAGATAGTTAAATCCGCTTTTAAAATTATTTCCGATATTATAGTTAATGATATTTGTTATTAATACTAGAGTAGCGAATAGTAAATCTATTATTATTTAATAGTTTTCTTTATATATTATTATTTCTATTAGTAATGCTTATTTTATAGCGAATTCTTTCGCTATAAGTATTAGTTCTTCTACTCTCTTATCAATACGAGTATTCGATTCCCTCTATATTGTATAGTAAAGATTAAAGTCGCCTAGTATAATCTATTCGTTATTCTTAGACTTCGTAAGCGTCTTATATAATTCGTCAAGTCCGTTTATTTATTAATCGTCGAGGTTATAGATGTTATATATACGTATAATTCTATTATTTTCGAACTTGATATTAAGAGTGTAGAGGTTCGGTAAGTAATATAATAGATATTATTGCTTTAGTGATATTCTCTTATTAATATAGAAGTATACTTATATATTATTATAATAGGGGTAGATTAAGTTAAATCTATCCTTTAGAAAATAATACGACGTATTTATATTAGTGTTTCTTCAGGGCTTCTAAATTGCTACTATATCGATGTTATAGATCTTTTTATTATCGAAGAGTTCTACTATAATCGTTTTGAATTTCCTTATATTATATTATAGTATTAATAGCTAACTAAGATATACTATTATTTCTCGATATTATTATTAGTGTTACTTACTCGCTCCGCCTAATTCATAGAATTCATATCCCCTTTCTAAGTATTCTCCTTTTCTTAGTTATCGATAAACCGAATATATCTCTTTTTATTCCCATTAACGGAGATTATAATTCTCTTATTATCACTCTTTTAACTTAGGGGCTATCTATCGTTCTCGAGATTATTAATTTCCTCTATCGCTATATTATTCTTATATCGTTTAGCTTCATCTACTACTTTGAAGAGCGATCTATTTCTAAGTAAGGCCCTTATTAATGATATAAAAGTATATCTTCTTTTATTCGACTAAAGATTCGGTGTAGTAGTTCTTTCGAGGTCTGGCCCTCTAATTTCTCCTCTGCTAATTATCCTACCTCTATCTACTAGCCTACCGCGCGTAAATATCAGCCTTAAAAAAAATTTCTTATTTCGCCTACGATTAGACGTATTCTAAAAGTAATTACTTGATTAATCGCTTATTTAATAGCTAATCGATGCCTCCTTCGTTGTTATAAATCATAAAGGAATCTATTATCTCGCCATTCTTATTCTCGCTATCTCCCTCTCTTTACTATATATATCTTATTTTAAGCTTTATATAATCCCTCGCAAACCGGGCATTTGCGAGTATCGGCCATATATTCTTTATGATGATACTCCTCTAAGCATTTCTCGTATACTAAGTAATTCTTTTTAGGGCATATAGTCGATAGGTAATCGTATTTCTAGTATATGAAGTATTACTTTAATCTATACTATTTGTTATAGACGTAATAACTATATAGTTCTAAACCGATAACTAGGCCTTCTTTTAATACTCTATTTTCTTTCTCTAGAGATATTAATTTAATAATTAATAAACTCTTATTATAATTCTCTTTATTCGCGTTGAACTAGTCTAGCTATACTATATCGAGGCTTAGCGTATTAATATTCTCATTTTGAATTCTTTTAATTATCGTAATTATATCTTTAATATTAAATATATTAATTCTTACTCTATAAAGTAGAAGGCTATACGTTTTAGTAATTACTCTCGCGCTGTTACTTATCTTTAGAGTTTAATCCTTACTTTTTCTTAGTTTATTCGCCTTCTTCTTATTTATAGCTATAATATATATATCGCTATTCGCTAGCCTTCTAGCCGTTCTAATAGATTTTCTTATAATATTTATACTCTTTATATATCTATTAATCATCGTAGTTATCTCGCTCGATGTCTTTTTCTTTAATACTTTACTTGCTGTCTCGTCTTATAGCTTTATAATAATCTCATTTAGCTTATTATATAATATTTAGTCTTATTTCGATATTGTTAGTAATATAATAGAAATTCCTTCGGTAGTGGAGGAGGATATCGAGAATCGGCCTAGTACGCTGGCGTAGCTAGTTGTTGATATATTACTTTTCAGACTAGCTGTCTAATGCTTAATATGTATAATCTTTTCCTTTATATTACTATCTCGGTTGCTTAAGTTAATAGCTAGTTTGCGTACTTCATCTAAGATTATCTAGATTTTAGATTTATCGTTCGCTCTTTCTATAAATGCTACCGCCGCCTTAAAAGTAGCAGCTACTTCATCTATTAATGGTTTTTAGCCTTCGTCTATTATTTTTAGTATAGTGTTCATCGACAACTTTAGTATAAATGCGTGTTCCTTGAAATCGTGGCTGTTATAGTCCTATTAAGGCTAGCTGGCTTTATTCGGCATGGTTATAGGGATATGGGCGTCCCCTAAAGCTAATTGAAGAGGTACTGGCCTTACTAAGTACTTTGAATACGTGTATCTACTTTCTATAACTCAATAATATAGCATGAGCGTTGTGCGAAAGTTTTGACGGGCAGGGTATGGCGGCAGATAGGATTGTATCAGAAATGTGCCCCTTTCGAGAGTAGTGTAGGGTTAGGGCTGGTACTACTCCAGCGCTGTGGGGACTTTTGGTGTCGACCACTCGACTTCTGTGTTCACTGCGCAATACCTTTTGAATCAATCTTTTAAGAACTACTACTGCTAATCCTCTCTGATGTGTACTCGTACGTCATTCTCGCACGCAACATTGCGTAGATGAGTCACGAAGCGGCGGCTCCGAAGCGTTGGCTCTGTAAGCATGCAGCAAAGCAGGACCACACAATCACATCTCCATCTCAGAAGCAGTCGTTGAATAGATACTGGCCCCTTGGCTTGCTTATATATCGTTTTATTACCGGCGAGGTGCATTCCTAATTAAGCTAGACGGCTTGGCAGTGTCTGCATCACAATCATCGCGCCTCCAGTTGTCTCACCTCATATCCTCCTTACGATGCATCCGTGGGACTGCGGCGATGTAGACCGCAGCTGTTTGCTGTCTTCTGAGAAAAGAGCCTGGGTCTCTCACTAACATGTCCATGCGTCGAAAAGAGCATGCTGCTCGTTTTAAATCGTTATATTCGAGCATGAGGACCATTGGGCGACATGATGGCCTCATCAAGGTAGTTATGCGCAGGTAGGCGAATTGATATGTTTCAATGAGTATCCCAAGATAATCACTGTGTCTTGAAAAAATCCTCTCAAGCATGCACTATAAAGGATTGGTATTCCCAACTCCTCCGTCCCACTGCTATCATCCTCATCGTCCCTCATCGCACTGCGCTTGACTCGACTTTCTTGCAGAATCACCTTGCACTTTAGAGCCATGAAGTTTAACGCTCGTGGTGGGATTTCCATCCTCGAATTGTTTCTTTACTTCCCCTCCTTCTTCATTGCAGTCTACATCTGCTACCGTCATGGCTTCGGCCGCTCCTCTGGTTGGGTCTTCACACTCATCCTCTGCCTTATCCGTATCATAGGAGCGTGCTGCCAGCTCGCTACTTACCACAGCAAATCACAAGGCTTATTCGAAGCCACCATCATTCTGGACTCTGTGGGCATTTCGCCCCTGCTTCTAGCAACACTTGGACTCCTTTCTCGATGGTAATCATATCTTCACCCAGAAACAACCCTTTCCTCTTCCCCTTCCCCAAACCCTTCGCCTTCACGAAAGACTGATAGAACTCTCACAGCATCGACTCAATCAAAAAAACTAGCACCTTCCCCCTCAGCGCCATCCACTTCCGCACAATCCAACTCCTCATCACCATCGGCCTAATCCTGAGTATTGCCGGCGGCAGCAATAGCATCAGCTCAGGTGACAATTTCAAAGTGCAATCCACCTCCAAAGTCGGCATCATCCTCTACATCCTCGCCTACGTCGCCCTCACCCTCATTAGCCTCCTCACCGGTTTCAAGCTCTCCCAGGCCGCAAGCGGCGAAAAGCGGCTCCTCCTAGCGGTGATCCTTGCGCTGCCCTTCATCCTCGTCAGACTCGTCTACTCCACCCTCGCCGCTCTGACGCATTTCCAGGAATTCAACCTCCTGACGGGTTCGGTTGCCATCTTCGCCATCATGGCCGTCGCCATGGAGTTCGCCGTGGTTCTAATCTACCTCGTCACCGGGTGGACAACCAACGTGGTCCCTGCTTCTCAGCGTGGTCCGATCATGTCTCGCCCGTGGAAGGGAAATTCGCATGGCGCCATCTTTCACCCTGGTGGCCGTCAAGGTCGCAGGCAGGGCCCTATTCATGGCTTGGTCAATGCCGCTGTCGCCGCCGCGCAACAGCAAATTGCTCAGCAGAGCGGCGAGGTGGGGCGGTCCGGCATGCGTTAATGATGCTTCCGCATTGTTTGGTTGAGTTTCAGGTGCTCACCCTACGTGCTCGAGCGATTTGTGATTCATGATCAGCGTTGGCTGCGGAAGGAAAGGAAATGCGGTCTTGCAGAGAGCAATGTGGGGAGGACTCTAGCCTTGTTTAGATTTCAGGAAATTTAGTGCTTTTTGGGCGAAAAGTATTCGTCACCGAGATCTGGTGTTGCTTGACGCTTCACCGCTGCTCAGCTAACTCACTCGCTAGATGTGTCCGAGGTTCTGAGTGAGTGAGAGGGTGGGGGGAAGTCTTCTATGGCTTCTGCCGCCAAGCGGTCATCATCGACATCCTCTTCTTTTTGGGACTACACTGTTCGTCTCTACCATTGAAAATGAGTGTTTCGCTGCTATTGCCTTCGAATCTAGGCAGGATCCTCTTTGAGAACAAATGACAATATTCCAGGCCATCACCGTTATCTAGTCAATTTATGAGGCATGAAGTGAGATACAGTTCACCTTGACTGCCTTGCTCATTGATGATTGACAACAGACGGGCCGATTGCGGAATCAAGTTCCTGAACTGGCGACAATCGCTCGCAGTAGATCGGCCATATCAAGGACTTCTTGTGCTTCATCTCTCTCAGACACGCCGCTGATATCAACTGTTGCGGCATACCTTCGGTGTATAAGACCCAACCGTAATGCGTGTCTTCTGCAAGTCACCCCAGAGACGTCCTGTAAAAACGTCAAGCTGGTTAGGGAACAACAATACGAGTCAGGGCATACGGCTTCAGACCCTAGAGAGCACATCGAAGATTTCGATCAAGACCCTGTTCTGATGCTGTCACTCAGTCCTTCGAACCGAGTGAGCCCTTGTGGTACTGGGCGGACTTTGCCTCCAGCGGACCCTATCTAGAGCCCTCGCAGTACGCACGTCTCTTCCCTGCTCCGGCGTCGCGCGTTGCGTCTACGCCAGGGCCGACATGCTCAAGATGCAGCACACTCGGCTTCGACACGAGCCTCACCGAGTGGCATTTGGAATGGCTGTGGTGCCAACTAGAATACCTGCTGGGTACTTACTGTTGACGACGGACTGAAATGAGATGTTTACGCAGTTTCTGCCGACCTGTGGTCGGAGATTTTGGATTAGCGTGTCCGGAGGTCGTCTCAGATGACAGGGCTTTGGTATCCAGACCGTATGATCAAAGCCACATCTACCCGGGTAGCGCAACGGTTGGATCGACTCGCCCTTCTCTTCACTTGATAGCAAAGACGGGTAAGATGCGAGGTGCCTACCGCTATACACCACCTATCTGCTCTCACGAGACATTCATTGAGCCGGAAAATCGTCGAAGGTGCGACTCGTCTGCTGGGAGTACTCGCGCCTCTGACTGGGACAGCATCCCTTGCACCATGGACGGCTCATCCGTCATCACGTTACGCCGATTCTTCTATGCTGCTGGAGAAAGTCTTGTAGAGATGCTCGTACGCGGTGCAGGCGAATTAGAGCTCTGTGAGGTTCGGAACGATTGGTCGGGCCTGGGTCGTTGAGGTTCGATGGTGCGGAGACGGTGTGGCTGATCAAGCGGCAGGTATCTCTTCGCCCGTTCGTGTCGTGTAACACGTAGCTATGTCTGGGGGAAATAGGAAGGCTTACAGTCCACTAAGGCAAGTTGATCCGGACTGTTCGAGCAAGGAGCGTTGAACGGGGTTAGGTACGGTGTTTCAGCCCATGGAGTTGGTCAGAGATATCAACGCCGTTGATGGTGAAGCGGCTCGATTTCTTTTTGGGGGGCCGCGGGGGGGGGGGTGGGTGTTGACTAACTTCGCATCATTCGGGGTGATCGAGAACAGAGGACGAGCCAGAGTGAGTGAATGAGCCGGACTTACTCAAAACTGAATGCTGATTGCAAGGGAAGGAAACCCCTCAGATACTCACCTACCTCGTGAAAATACCGATAACGCAGTCCACGATTTCGTCTACAAAGAAAGATTATCCGCAGATCCAGTTAGTACAATGTTAGTACATATGACTAACTCTTGAAGGAAAGCCCTGTGAAATCGATAAGTTTTGCTGTCATTTTTGAAGACTTTCCAATGATGATGTTGACTTTGCGCAGTCCTGGAGATTGAGCGGAGTACTATCGATCGTGCTCGATGAAAGTCCGTGCTCACTCGTGCGTTTCACTGATAGGACATCTCAACTCGCATTTCCTCATCCTTAATTCCGCCTTCCACATCTCCCATCTTCCCAGCTCAAGTTAAGTCTTCAGGAAGAACCTTGCCGCCGTCTGTGTGTCTCGCCAATCTCTTCGGCCAAGCGAAAAGAATTCCGATTAGCGGCATTGTGGAACAGAGACTCCACCGTCAAAGTCAGCATAACAGAGGGTTGCTTTTATTCATCCCGGTAGACGGCAAATCCGTATCCGTCACTCTCCTAGACTTTTCATTGAGATCGTGTATTGAGTATAACCACCTGGTAAGTTTGCACTTCATTATTACATGGACTGGATTTCACTTTGTGTCAATAGCAACATAAATGGCCGATGATGCCTAGATATCATTCCAGACCGAACCGTCTGGACACTAGCGGTATAGGTCTCAACGCGACCGATGGGGCGTTAATCGGCACTAATATTCTCAAAACGCTCTTTCTATCTATCTTGGACTCGTAGTAACTGAAAAGATGACCTCTGTCATCGCGGTTGACAATGTGTGAAGCTGACGTTTCGGACGTTGGCCGCAAGCCTGAGATCAAAATTGCTGTTAAAGCAAGGAAGAGGGTATTGGTGACTGTGATTTCTAGAATAAAGAGGTATGTTGAGCTATTGTTTGCAGTAGCGAAAGCTCTAAAAATAATGCCGCTAAGTGAGGTGCAACTGGAGGGCGGCTGTGACACCGGGAAAGAAGGCGTAATTGAGCGCTCAGTGAGCTTTGATCCGCCGCGGTAGTGGAACTGGTCTGGGTTTGGACCAGGAACCAACACACACTGTCTCAACCTCTCCTGGTGGCACAATAAGCGCCCTACGTAGATATCTTGTGCGACTCGGAGACTCTATCTTCGAAGTTCGTAAGTGGTCGGGGTGACATTCACAGAGGGTTAGAAAGAGCAACCGGGTCTGCCCAGAGGCAGTGAGGTCGAAAATGTCAGGCGAGGCATGCTCGGCTCGCGATTTCAAGCGACGACGTAAGCACTGGCGAAAGCAGACGTCTTAGCGCTTTTGGAATTGGCCATCGAGGGCCGAGATGGACAGACATGCGGACTATCGTTGGGTGCTCGGATTGAGCTTCGAGCAATGCGAAGCGTAGAATCCGGCCTTTCATTCGGCGATCGACGGGGGCTTTGCTCATCTGCGGTGCGATTCGGACGAAGTGGCGGCGGCGACGCTGTTGACTCCTAAGCCAGGGCTCAAGAAAGCGCCGACGAAAGAGCCGAAGCTGGGCAAGTCGCGCCGGTTGGGGGGTTCTAGGGTGTGTTCATTGTTCCGGCGGAGGAGATGAGCAGAGAGACATCGGTCGTGTCGTTGGGTTTGGACTCGTTGGTTGCGGTGGAGGTGAGGGGTTGGGCTGAGAGGGAGACGGATGCTGCGATGGGTAGGATGGAATTGTTGGAGAGTTGGAGTATTGTTGGCTTGGCAGATGGGGTTATGAAGAAGAATGGGTTGCGTGAAGGGTTCTGGGCGGAGCCGGGGAATGAGATTTGAGAGCGTCGTGGATGATGTTCTGGTTATCTATCCGCTCGCAACTTCTTTCCTATATCTGGGTGCCCTATTTAATGATCGGACGATCTTCCGGATCGATATCGCGGTCTCTGGAAGTATCAAGCAGTGATGGATGATAGCTGCGATAGTGAGTATCGTGACTTGTATGTCTTTGAGAACCGTAGCCGATATAAAGCACGGTCAGAGAATAAGACGGTCATGCTGTTAAGATTCAAGGTTCGCAAATAAATCGGAAACCCTTTTCACGACAAGTAGAAGGACTCATATCTGAGACAGAGCATATCGCCGAATCCCTGAACTCGTATAATCTTTCCCAAACTCCACTTACCAGTGATCTGAAAAGCCTTTCTCAACATCACCCTTCTATCCTTCAATACCCTTCAACCGCATTCTCAAGCGCTTCCTCGTCGGTACCATTGCGCCCTACTTTGTGAGCCTGAGTAGGACTCTGGGGCGAACCCATTCCGTCCAGATGAACCCATTGACTTCTCAATCTCCGACTTGGGGCATTGACCCTGGTGGATTGATCGGCCATGCCGTGCGTCAAGCCGCCATTACGGCCATTCGGGGCGACGGAGCTGAGGTGTTGATAGAGACGAGGCAATACGACGAGGCAGCTGCAAAGCAGGCCGCAGGCGATCTCCGCGTCTCTGTTGTTCGATCAGCAGACAAACAGGCTGAAATTTGGAAAATACGCTTACACCCATAGAATAGACTTGATCTTAGTATAGGTGTAGTCTTTGGTGCGGGTGAGGGGGACGAGATAGATCAAGCGTAGTATGCTGGCAATGCAGGCCCTAAGGGATATCAAATTAGCTGCCGAACCATTTGAACAAGGGCAGACTCACAGCCCGCCGGTCAGGAAAATAGCAGACAGTCCGATCTTGCGCCGCGTCGACATTTGCAAGTTCCAAATCAGATAGATTGGCAGGCTCAGCATCGCTATATCCGAAAGTACGTTGAAAATGGCGGAGGCAAGATACAGGTCGTTGACGTCGAGACAGTGCCCAGCTGCTTCCGGGCTCCAAATCTTGCTGCGTGGAAAACACAGAAAGATGGGGATGAAAGCGTAAACGATGTAAAAGATGCCGTTCACCGCGATGAGGAATTGGGTTAGCCGGTAGCCTACGTCTCGCTGCACTGAACAGAAGATTCGGAGAATGAGCAGCATGATCGAGAGCTTTGTGAAGAACAACGCCAGGCTGTAGATTATGTCTCCGTAGTTGGAGTACTAGGATCTATTCAGATAATCTTATTGCGCATGAGACAGGCATACGAGATTTGGAGGACTTACTCGCCGATTGTACTGGACATCTTTGTATGACAGGTCCCATTGATGGGTACCGCCACCGTGCCTACCAATAGAGAATTCAATGGACAGGAAGACCATGAAGCTCGCCTGGAGTGGCGGGTTAGCGACTCGTGCCTGGGCAGACCCAGCAACAAAAGCTTGCAAAGGGCAATTCTACCCAACCCAAAACACACGTATCTGGCCGACGTCAGCAAAGGCACTTTTCCCGGTTCGAACTCCCTGTGGGGCTTCCTAACAATCTTCCCATTTCAGAGCTTTCACGACATAGATCTTCTGCAAGTTCTCCAGTCAATGATTTTCTTTTGAGGATCAAAATTTGAGTCATACAATTACGGGAATCAATATACTCCCGCAACTGTTCTGGCAACTCAAACCAAGGTATGGAATAGGGAGTAAAAGATTGGGGAAATTACTTACAGTATATAAGCGAGCCGCCACCATAACCGTGGTCACTATAATACATGCGACCACTGTAAGGGCCTGGTATGGCTGCAGGGTGAATGGACTAGTAAAATCCGGCGTTACTCCTGGCGGAGGGGCCAAACCTGTTCCGTTCGCAGAGGCCATTTGTGGTCGGGGCTGTCTGGAATGTGTTTTTGGGGTTTGGGCCCAGATGGAATGGAACTCGCGATAGGTGACTGAGTGCCATTATAAGTAATACCTGCCAGGGTTGAAGTGGACAAGATGGAAAGAAAATTGGAGTGGCATTGATAAACTCGCATTAGGAATGTAACGATGATACAGCCAAAAGGGGCGAAAATCTGCATGTAAAACGTGATTAGGAAGGACACTAGGGACATGGTGTCCCCAAAGTGCATGAAGAGAGCGTTATGTGCCACTCCTGAAGTACTGGCTCTTGACTCATGCCAAGTGTTCGATGCAAGTAGGGCTCAGACTGCCAACTTGGCCCTCAAGATATGCTGATCTGTTTTGAGTCCCAATTTGCACTAATACTCAGAGACCCAAACTGTACAAATGTAAAACCGGGATTTCTTTTAACAATATGAATGATCTATAGAGCTGAAGCACAAGAGATCAGGACCAGAATGATCATTTGAAAACCTTACTGACTTGGGGAAGCTTTCAATCATTCATAGCCTCGTCTCTGCTCCCCCCCTCAAGACATAGATGCTGACTTAACTTGACTCCCGGGCGAAACGTAGCCTTGCGTGGATTGATCGGCTCGCACAATGGCGAGGTGCATGCAGCATGCATGACTCGCACATAGCCGATATCATTTAGCTATCAATTCCCACCCTCAGAAAGATAAGTCGTAGGATTATATTGGCATGACATGACACATAAGTGCTCTGTCGATTGTACGGGCGCCATGGGGAGGTTTTGCGGATCAAGGGAACCAGTGGACCGCGCAGGGTAAGGTTGCAAGTTGCTGTGCGCTTAGTGTACGAGGTAAGTCAAGGTCGCTTGCTTGATCGGCCTTGTTTTATGCAATCACGCGGAGAAGGCATGAAGGATTCCATCCACATCGCTGCGATGACAGCAAAACCTACGTATCAACGTTACCTCAAGACGTTGCGATTACTAGACCTCAGCCTCGTCTCTAGTCTCCGGTAGGCCTATCGAGGCACAATAATACCGCACAATGATAAGCGGGGTGGGTCTTGGCACTTAAGTAAGCAAAATTGTGCCCCAATGGTCGGGACATTGGCCGAAGTTCAGGGCTCTAAAGTAAGACTTGGGGGGTTGTTGTTGTTCGATGAGAGGATACAAAGGAACCTGTCCCACAGCATGTAAGCACCACTGAGGCTGCGTCCTCCGGGTGCCAGATATGTGGAAGGTGAGAGACGATGCGCGCCAATCACAGCTCCCTTCACCCATCCATCTCCTTTCGTGTATCTGCAGCATAGAGACGGTCCGAGTCCAATATCTTGGGCTGAGAATGAGACCGCTAAATCATGAAAAGGGGTCGGTAGAGCCATTCATTGATTGGCTCTATATCATAGCAACCGCTGGATTGATGATTATCACCGGTTTCGTTGCTGCTGCCGCCCATCCAAGTCTAACAGAGAAGGACCTTAATTTTAAGGTCAAATTTTTCCCTGTGGAGCACGCGGGTGACAGAAATAACTATCCGCACACGCCAAGAAGTCTCTCCACCTTGTCAGCTGAGACAACTCGACGATTATTCTCTTCAAGGATAAACTTTTGCGGAGCGGTCTACTTGTATTGATGAGGTCCTCAAATTTAACTCGCAAGAATCTTCAGCTAGGATTCTTGGTTGTGAAATTATCATCGACTTTCCAATTTTAGGGTGTGCGGATATGTCTGTCACCCGCGTGTGGAGTCGTTGCGCCTACGGCTAATCACAACATGATTCTAGTACATGTGCTGTAAAGTAGTGATTAGCCATCAATGTTGTACCAGCTTTGTTAGGTCGTGAGAGCACCGGTACTGATCGAACTACTTCCTTTGCCTAGGCATAGAGACTTCTATGGTGCAGAATGATTGTCGACTCTGCTCAATTCAATGCCAGTCGTTTCTGAAGGTGGTATCCTTCTAACAGTCCACATCTTGTAGTATGCTTTTGCGACACTGTAAACGTTGAATCCTAGCACTGTGGACCCTGCGGCTGCTGCTACTACTTGATCAAGATCCGTAATAGAGCATGCAGTGCGCGGGAAGAAGTCTCGTCCAAGTCGAGTTGCATACCGGTCGAGCGTCTGCCAGAACGACGTCGTAGTAGATGTGACATTATAGTACATAGTGCTGTGCCAATATGAAGGCAGCAAGGATAGAATGAATGTCAGGGGGAGGAACAATGTGGTCACCATCGTGATTGCACGCAAGTGAAGGTCTTCGGACTTCTCAGCCAATGGTGTGCCATGTGTCGTTTGAGTGCTGGGCGTGCCTTCAGCCGCAGAACTCCCGAATCGGAAAGATATTCCTTCCCTCAGAGCTGCTTCGTTGACTCTTTCAATATCTTGTCGTGAACGTGAGGATGGTGTCCTGGGTGGGACCAGCATGGAAAAGGCGATTGCAGCACTGATCAGGCCACAAATAGACAGTGTCACTAAGATAGCTACTACCAGACCGGCGAAGTCTGCAACGAATAATCGACTGAAGGCAGGGTAGTCGCCTGCTGACACCCTTGGCTCGTATCGAAGGCCAAGGTCCATGAATCTGGAGAAGTGGATATAGCACTCGACAGCAAAGCACAGAAGTCCAACCAAGGCAACGAAGATCGCTCTCCGAATACAAACCATCCACGCAGCGACTATGAACAGGATGACGCTGATCGCCATGAAGGTCTCGGTGACATTGAACGGTGCTTCGATTGCTGCAATAGACTGTAGATACTTCCAATCGGCACTGCTGGTTGTCTGCGCATGGTTGTCTTGGTTCGAAAACTTTCGGGCCTGTGCGACCAGATGACCTGCAGCGACCGCGGGAAGGGTTAAAACCGCAATAAGATCCACATCAATAGACCCAGACTTTCGCTTCCTTGGATGCAGTGTCCATGATACTAGGACAGATAAAGCCGTGAGGTACCAACAGGTGATCGTCCCAGGTCCATAGAGCGAAGACACCAGAGCGAGTCGATTCTGAAGCTGAGAGGGAGCCGTCGCCATGTGAACAATGTGCTGTTACAGTGTGGTAGAGGTTTGAAAAGGTGCAGTTCCGAAGTAGATCTAAATGTATTCTCTAGGCAACTCTCTGGGTGGAATATTATCCGACATCTTGACGCTAGAGATCTTGGCGTCTTGGCATGTGGAACTTGCTTCAGGTACTCGATCAGATAGGGCTGAGACTAATGGGTCAAAACAGGGTTTCTGGCTCGCGAATCTTGTTTTAGTCGGATTTGGTAAAGAGAGGACACCAATGAAACGACTCACCAAGATCAGACAGGGTCATGGATCTAACAAGTGCTAGTCCTCGAGGTTGGTTGAGTAACCAGTCCAGGCTAGCGCTGTCATCTGTGTAACAGGCCCCTGTCACCACGTTACTGTCAGAATACTGTCACAGGGATCAAATGACAATTACTGCGCAACCATGACTGAAGTATCAGGAACATCCAAAGGCCGTTACCCTAATTGACAAGTCTTGTTGTACCTAGTCTCTGATTGTTCTGCGACTTAAGCCAGGACCATAATGCTTTCTGCCCGGAGGACAAGAATTGAACTTGTTGTCGCTAAAAACAAGAAAATCCACCACCTAAAGTAAAAGCAAGACTCTGGGTCCGTCCTGAGCGGCCTTGGCAGTGGTTGCGTCAGCTGCGTGCATTGGCCAATCAACGCACACTCCCCACCCCCCAAAGCTTGATGTCATCGAACATGGCGTTCCCCGTCATTGGATTCCCTTGTTTCGTCATCAAGCAAGAGGCCAGCAGGCCCTTTCAACTGTACAATTATATACATAACTATATACACGACTACATACATATATACACTTATACATATATATCTATATCTGCATACAAATATATATACACGACCATATACACGACTAAAAATACAAAACTATATATATACTATCCACGAACACCGCAACGAAAATGGGCGCCATTGAACCAGCAGCTGCGAACCGCTCCCTCAGCACCATCCGCACGGAGCTAGAATTCCTCCGCGAATCCGGCCTGCTGAACCCTATGCAATTCCAATCCATCATGAGCCAGCTTCCCGTACGTACACATCTTCCATGCTTTCAAAACCCCAAGCTTCATGCTCTCTAACAGCTAGTACAGCAACCCGGCGGTATCCCAAGTAGCTACATCGATCCGCGCTACGCGCAAGGCGCCAACAACTACGTCAACATGCCGCAGCTCGCGCAGGCAACGCAGGACCCGAATCATCCTGCCAACCCACAGCATCCCAAGGTGAGTATATCTATATATACACAAGGGCGACATCCTTTTTTTCAACAACGTGCGAAGCAAAGCTTTGAGGGAGGCTAATCAGATATCATGTACCTACAGCACGGAGCATGGGCCAAGAAGCTCGGGGAGAAGCTCGGCAACGCGGCCATCTTCGGCGCCGGAGCGACGGCAGGCTCGGACTTGGTGAATTCGATTATCTGAGCCGAGAGGGGTTGCGACCCGGTACGGAGACTGGCTTTTGGATGGTTGCTGATGATAGAGGTATGCTTATATATAGATGGGAGGAGAGTAGGGGAGGAAGAGGTGGGAGAGTGTAGGTGCTGTCTGTATTCCATATCTTGGCAAATATTTTGTATTTTGGCACATTGGTAGTACATTCTCTTGGCAGGACATCAAAACAGTTGCTTTCTTTGCAACGCAATAAACATTGATCAACAAGGCTTACAATCGACATTTCATGCTATAAATTTTCAGATCTGCCTGAATAAAAACAATTGCGAAATGTACATTTTTTCCTTTTCTAGGTCGCTTTATTCTAGTATTGTGCTGTGTTAAAAGCAACGAGTTCATTTGACGTTCGGTCGACAGCCTCTGAAGTGGACTACCTATCAAAACAGGGCTTGATACGCAACAAGCTCCCACTGATGCAAGATATGTATGCACAATGACATGTGCCATCTCCCTCAAAACTTCCCCAGAACACTCCTCCTCATCGATGGTAGAAGAGAAGACAGTGAGTGAATTCCCTATTGCCGAAGGCATACATGCAAGTGCAAATGAAGATCTGCACTGCGTGCTGCCGTCAGTGAGCCCGGCAACAGACACGCGCCTATTATTGTGAGATGTATGTAAGGTAATTGACCATTCGCGACTTTCTTTAGGAAGATCGTACAGATGCATGAACCGTCTGTTCGTGATTGCTCTGCCTACCTACTCCAGGTGTCGGGCAGGACATGGCGATGCGAAGATCCCAGGATTCTTGGGTGTTGGGCAATACGTTTCCCTTCTTGGTCTTCTGCGCCCACGGTGAGTATGTATCGAATTCAAACTACCATGGCTGATGTATGAGAACCCGTACTGGGGGCACTTTGCAGGCGGTTTTTGGCTTCCTTTCTCCTCAATCCTCACGCCCTCCATCGGCGCCTTTTCAAAAACTCTTTAGAGAAATCAAAGGTCTCTTTGCCTCTTTTGAAAAGTACAAAGGGCAACACTCGACCTCATACAGCGAGATGGACCCATCGGCCGGCTTGACAAATTCGACCGCAATCGCTGCGTCATTCGCCTTCCTCCTCCTGACCATCGGCTTCCTGTCCCCCCATATTCGCCATCTGCTGTCTCCGCACCAATATCTGCCTCGCGGTCGTAGGGTGGGCCCTCATCATCGTCTCCGCCACATTCTAGCAGACGGCTAAGGTAGCCGCGGCTGTTGCGGGCAAGTGTTTGAGTGCGGCCGGGCGTTTGGCTTCGTGGCGTGTGCGGCTGCATGGTGAATTCTCTTCGCGTTGACGTTTGCGTCGATGGATTTTCTGGTTCAGTTGCGTGTTAGCGATATGGGTTGTACTGTTAAAGGGACAGCGCAGAAAGAGGAGATGTAGACAGAGGCTGCGGTACATCAGGTGTAGTTCAGCGGTAGTCGAGGTAAAGAATTCTGGGAACGGAGTCGTGAGAAACCACGTTGTACCAGCTACCGCGAGGCTGTTTCCGCCATAAGTTTGATCAGCCATGTTGCACATCTTTTCCAGGGTGTACAATGTAAACAAATTCAATAAGATTGGGAGTTGGCTGCCGTACGGACATCAGCTCGGCGATGGTGTGTGGCATAGTAGTTACTAATGAATCTGTTACAATGTAGAATACTACGATATTGAAACTCGCTTTGAGGGTAAAAGTACGACTGGAAGAAGAAGAGAATGCACGGTATTTAAGATGTTGAGAGAAGTGACTAACTATGCTTTAGATCGGCATCTTGAGCTAGCGCTGCTGCAGCAAATTACAAATTCATACCCCAAACTATGGGATTCTTACAAATTCATACCCCATCTTACATTTTCATACCCCTCACCAAAAAAATGGGGTATGAATTTGTAAGTTGCCAGTCTTTGGGGTATGAATTTGTAAGTTACCATTTCTTGGGGTATGAAAATGTAAGATACCATGTTAGCAGCAGCCCTCACGGGGGCCCTGCGACGTCCCTACGGGAGCCCTACGGGGCCCTATTTAGGTCCAAATAGGAGTGTCTGGCTGTCAAGCGCAGAGACACTATCATTAGAAGGGTATTTTAGGGTGTTTCAGGCTATCTACCCCAATTGTTAGTAACCCGAGTTACCGCTAAGTGGTTAAATAGGGGTGTTTACACTTCACGCTGCAGACACCCCTAAGGAGCCCCGCAGGGCCCCCGGAGGAATAATTCCTAACACCAACCCGCCAATAGATGGCAACTTACAAAATCATACCCCTATAAATGGTATCTTACAAAATCATACCCCTGTCAATGGTATCTTACAAATTCATACCCCATTGGGGTATGAAAATGTAAGATGGGGTATGAATTTGTAAGAATCCCATAGTTTGGGGTATGAAAATGTAATTCGCCCAACTTCGCAAGCTACTCACCCTCACTCTTTTGACATCATCATTCCATCTCTGTCACCCTATCCCACCGAACGTCAATTGATCCATAATCTTTAGGAGTAGAGGAGGGACGTTGGCTAGGCATACTATCATTTCAAACGCAGGCAGCCATCCAAGATGCCATCAATCTCGCCACCCGCTGGAATGCACGCCGCTGCATCTTCCAACACTGCTTTGCCATATGGGCATGTTAGCATACAAATATTAATGTGAAAGAATGATGTAGTTGGTTACTATCTTAGAGTGGTAGGTCATTTTTAATTGATTAATTGATTATATCATACTACCCTAAAGTCTTACCCTAGTAGCCGACTATACGAGTTACGTAATCTATTTAATTCTTTTAATTAATCATATAATCTTAAATAAATAAAACTATATAAGTTATCGTTATAGTTCTATATCTTACTATACTTAATTCTTAAAAAGAGATATATTCTATATCGCTAGAGCCCTCTCATCTTAATCGTATTCTTCTTTTTAATCGCTTACTCTAATAAATTCTTATTATTAATTCTTATTAAGAGCTTAATATTATTTAATAAATTTAATATTTCTTATAAAGTTCGTCGCTATAGAGGCGTAGCGTAGTTTTATTAGCATATTCTTATAAGTAATAACTCTCTCTTTTATCTTTCTTCTTTCTTCGATTTACTATATTTCTCGCTTCTTACTAAATAGTCTATATTTATAAAAAATATATTAAGCTATTTACTTCGCTTTATACTTATATTCTTTATTCTCTATATTCGATACTTATCGATTATAAAGAAAGACCTTAAGACTTATTTTCTTAATTCTTATTTATATTATTAGCGACGTCTTAGCGCGCTTAACTCTCGAATATAGAAGTTATATTTATTTCGACGATATTAATTAAATTCTTCTAAGAATATCGCCTCGCTTCTTATTAGTCTATTTAATAGTTTATTATTTTATCGCGTAATCTCTAATAGCTATCTTAATTGTCGATATTATTCTTATTTATATAATTAATAATTAAGCTATTTCATTAGTATTTACCTTTACTCTTTTATTATAAATTACTTACTCTCGCTAACTAATAATCTTCTTCGTCTCTCTATCCGCCTATTTATTATTATTAATATCAATATATATTAAAATCTAATATAATTCTATTACTACTTTAAGATATCTTAGTAAATTAATAATCTATACTATTTATATTATATAGATCTATTTTAAATATTTATCTAGATCTTCGATAGTCTAAATTAATATTTAATTATTTATATTTACTATAATTTTACTAAGTTATAATCTTATTTAATATATAACTATTATAATTAGAGCTTAAAGAATATTATATAATTTTATTAAATATATTATATACTAGTCGCTTAAGTTTAAATAAATATTAAAAATAAAATTAATATCTAACGATATAGCTAATACTCTTATCTTTTTATTAATCCTACTATTATCTATATATATTATTATATATTTTTTATTAATTAATCTTTTAGCTAATTCTTTAACGACTTTCTTAATCTTATAAATTATTATTTTAAAAGACTTTTAATTAAAAGCGACGCTAAAAGAGTATAATTTCTTAATCTTATTAATATTACTATATTATTCTTCGAATCTATTAATATATCGCTTTAATAAACTTAGTTTTCTATTCTTTTTAGATTTTCTTTTAAATTTTTATCGCTTAAATTATAGCTTAATAATCTCGCTATATATTAGATTAATAGCGATTTATAAAATAACTTTTAAGATAATCTTATCTAGCTATTATTTAACTAATAAGAGATATATTTTTATATTAAGTACTAAAATAGATATAATCTTAAATACTTTAATTATCTTTCTTTTTATCTAGAATTAAATTCTTTATAATAATAAGAAATAAGTTTTATTATAATTAATAATATTTTTAAGCTAATATTATACTAAGTAGTAATATATTATTTATAAGATAATTACTATCTAATAGAGCTATCTTATACTCTTATAATTATTACTCTACGTTAATTTAGTAATTCTCGCTAATATATTAATACTTTTAATAGCTTTAGATCGAATCTTCTTATTATAATAGCTTTATAGAAGTTTAAAGTTAATTTCGATTTCTAGATAGTAAATAAATCGTCTCGCCTTAATATATTATCTTTTATTAAGTTATAGAGAATAATCTAAGCTAAATCTCTATTTTCTATTAAGATATAATAATTAATATTTATTAAAATCGAACTCTAATTTATATTATATCGCCTACTTTATATAAACCTCGTTATAGATTTTATAAAGAGCGATATAGTTTTTCTCGATAAAGTCTTTTATTATTAGAAGATCTATAGTATTATCTATAAAGTTAATAGCTATTATTTCTAAGTCGACGTAATTATTATATTTATTAATGAGATCTAAGTTATAGAAGAGATAGAGTATAAACGATAGCGGTGATTCTTAAGGAATTTCGATTACTATAAAAGTCTTTAATATAAAGTATTCGCTTATTTTTAGTACTATTATTTTATTAAATAAGAACGATTCTATCTAATTAACTACTCTTATATCGATTTTTTACTTTTAAAAATTATAGAGTAATCGAGGATAAGAGACTTTATTATATACGCTTAAAACGTCTAGTAATAATATCGTAGCTACTTTATTAGAGTTTTAGATCTAATATATTCTTTCTAAAAGATAGTAAATATCGTATTTATATAATTATAATCTACGGCCTCCTATATATATAGTTAATAGAAATTTATATATCTTTATAAAATACGCTATTCTTCTAATAAGAATAAATTTTATTATCTTTTCTATAGTATTAAGTAGAGCTATTAGTCGATATCCTTTAGAAATCGAATAATCCTTATTCGACTTTAAAAGAATAATTATTATTAATATTCTAAAGTACTCTAAATAGTAGTCGTTCGTTATATATATATTAAATATTCTATATAAATAAGAGAGTAATGACTTTAGAATCTCCTTAAGAATTAGATTAAGAATCGCGTCTCTTTTTAAGACTCTCTTTAACAATACTTACATTATAACCTTTCTTATTTTATTTATAATAATTATATCTATTAGATAAACTTATAAATATATTATATTAATATTAATATTATCTAACTCCGCCTATATCGATAATAAAAAGAATATTTTTATAAGAAGATTTACCTTCGAGTCTAGTTTGTTATATTCTTATTTATCTTTATTAAATAGCGAAGAAAGATATATTTATATTATAAGTTATTTTCTAATTTACTTAATCTTTTTCTATATTATTTATAACGATTTATATATCTCTACTATAAACTCTCTAAATACCTTTCTAATAATTCTCTTAATTAGATTATTTTTAAAGTTCTTAATAACTTTATATTTATCTTATACTTTCTCTAAAAGCGTTATTCTTTAACTTCTTTTTAGCGATTTATAACGTCTTTATACTTTTTTATATTTTAATATAAATTCTAATCTAGATTATAATAATAATTTAATAATCGAAGTAAACTTCTTTATAGTCGCTTAGATAGAGTTAATAATAATCGCTACTTAATAATTAATATCGTTATTAATAAGATTTTTACTATTTCTTAAGAAATTAGTTAGATACTCTTTCGATATTATAGCTTTAACGAGTATCTCTCTTAAAACCTCGATATCTAATTTATTAAAGTTTTAGCGTATTATTAATATTAACTCTATTACGGCTAGCTTAAGCTTTATAAAAATTAAAAGATAATTAGATTCGCTTTTAAAGTCGTTTTCGATATTATAATTAATAATATTTATTATTAATACTAAAATAGCGAATAGTAGATCTATTATTATTTCTATTAGTAATACTTATTTTATAGCGAATTCTTTCGCTATAAATATTAATTCTTCTACTCTCTTATTAATATAAGTATTTAATTTTCTTTATATCGTATAATATAGATTAAAGTCGCCTAGTATAATCTATTCATTATCTTTAGACTTTATAAGCGTCTTATATAGTTTATTAAGTTCATTTATTTATTAATCGTCGAGGTTATAGATATTATATATACGTATAATTCTATTATTTTTAAACTTAATATTAAGAGTATAGAGGTTCGATAAGTAATATAATAAATATTATTACTTTAATAATATTCTCTTATTAATATAGAAGTATATTTATATATTATTATAATAGAGATAGATTAAGTTAAATCTATCTTTTAGAAGATAATATAATATATTTATATTAATGTTTCTCTAGAGCTTCTAAATTACTATTATATTAATATTATAGATCTTTTTATTATTAAAAATTTCTATTATAATTATTTTAGATTTTCTTATATTATATTATAGTATTAATAGCTAATTAAAGTATATTACTATTTTCTAATATTATTATTAATATTACTTACTTACTTCGTCTAGTTTATAAAGTTTATATTTTCTTTCTAAGTATTCTCCTTTTCTTAATTATTAATAAATCGAATATATCTCTTTTTATTTCTATTAACGAGAATCGTAATTCTCTTATTATTACTCTTTTAACTTAGAGGCTATCTATTATTCTTAAAATTATTAATTTCCTCTATCGCTATATTATTTTTATATTATTTAACTTTATCTATTATTTTAGAGAGCGATTTATTTCTAAATAAGACCTTTATTAATAATATAAAAATATATCTTCTTTTACTCGACTAAAGATTTAATATAATAGTTCTTTCGAGATTTAGCGCTCTAATTCCTTCTCTATTAATTATTCTATCTTTATCTATTAGCTTATCGCGCGTAGATATTAATCTTAAAAAAATTTTCTTATTTTATTTATAATTAAATATATTCTAAAAGTAGTTATTTAATTAAACGCTTATTTAATAGCTAGTCGATACCTTCTTCGTTATTATAAATTATAAAGAAATTTATTATCTTATTATTCTTATTCTCGCTATCTCCCTCTTCTTTACTATATATATCTTATTTTAAATCTTATATAATCTCTTATAAATCGAATATTTACGAGTATTAATCGTATATTCTTTATAATAATACTTCTCTAAGTATTTCTCGTATATTAAGTAATTCTTTTTAGAGTATATAGTCGATAGATAATTATATTTTCAGTATACGAAGTATTACTTCGATTTATACTATTTATTATAGACGTAATAGCTATATAATTTTAAATCGATAATTAGATCTTCTTTTAATACTCTATTTTCTTTCTCTAGAAATACTAATTCGATAATTAATAAATTCTTATTATAATCTTTTTTATTCGCGTCGAACTAGCTTAGCTATATTATATCGAAACTTAATATATTAATATTCTTATTCTAAATTCTTTTAATTATTATAATTATATCTTTAATATTAAATATATTAATTCTTACTTTATAGAGTAGAAGACTATATATTTTAATAATTACTCTCATATTACTATTTATCTTTAAAGTCTAATTCTTACTTTCTCTTAATCTATTCGTCTTCTTCTTATTTATAGCTATAATATATATATCGCTACTTATTAGCCTTCTAGCTATTTTAATAGATTTTCTTATAGTATTTATACTTTTTATATATTTATTAACTATTATAATTATCTTACTCGATATCTTCTTCTCTAATATCTTACTTATTATTTTATCTTATAGCTTTATAATAATCTTATTTAGCTTATTATATAATACTTAATCTTATTTTAATATTATTAATAATATAATAGAGATTTCTTTAATAATAGAGAAGAATATTAAGAATTAGCCTAATACGCTAACGTAGCTAATTATCGATATATTACTTTCTAGACTAATTATCTAATACTTAATATATATAATCTTTTTCTTTATATTACTATCTTAATTACTTAAGTTAATAGCTAGTTTATATATTTTATTTAAAATTATCTAAATTTTAAATTTATTATTCGCTCTTTTTATAAATATTACCGCCGTCTTAAGAATAGTAATTACTTTATTTATTAATAATTTCTAATCTTCATCTATTATTTTTAATATAATATTTATTAATAACTTTAATATAAATGCGTACTTTTTAAAATTATAATTACTATAATTCTATTAGAGTTAGTTAATCTTATTTAATATAATTATAAAGATATAAATATCCCTTAAAGCTAATTAAAGAGGTACTAGCCTTACTAAGTACTTTAAATACGTATATCTACTTTCTATAGCTCAATAATATAGCATGAGCGTTGTGCGAAAGTTGAGTGGTGGGCTATGGAATAGGTAGGTAGAAGGTGAAGCCTCATACTAACCCGATTGGGAAAGAAGGTTCTGGTCTGACACCACACTGTTCCGTTCTCCTGCTTCTTCTCCCTCGATTTCGTCACCTTCAACGCAGTAAACAGCATTTTCAGCCGCGTCGCAGCTTTCATGGGGCCTGAGACCCTCGATGTCGTGCTCGCCTGCACAGATCACAAAGTTCTAGGTAATATACCTTGAAGCTTCCGACCCACATATACGCTACAGACAGGGTCTGGGCGCCCCGATCATTTCGTCTTGTTCATATATCCACAGACTCTAGTGGAGATCCGCCGAACTCCCCAGCCCTGCAGCGACGTCCCGGGAACTCCTGGCGCTGTCTCCTGGGGCTCTATCATTCTGCACGAGCTGGTGCATCTAGACGCTAGTGATACACTGGGCGTGGAGGTTGCCGATCGGCTTACAGAGTATACAGCAAGAGCTGTGCTCGCTTTGTTACCACAAGGAACGAATGCTACCTCGGAGACGAATGCGTACGAACGGGCAATTACTAATTCATACCGAAACTATGAATCTACCGAATCATACCCTAATTACGAACATACCCTAGGGGTATGATAGTAATATTACTGGGTATGATTCGGTAATTGTATTCATGATAAAAATCCAAGGAAAATCACCTGGGCCATCCGACCATAGAAAAGAAAATATCTCCGACCGTATTCAATGGGTACCTATCGGCAAATAAGGTACATCAGACGAAAGCCGAGTGGGTGTTAAGCAGCCCCACGGGGGCCCTATTCAGGTCAAATAGGGTGTTGGCTGTCAAGCGCAGGCACCCCGGGACAGGCTTTTTGCGCTTGATAGCCAGACACCCCTATTTGGACCAAATAGGGCCCCCGAGGGGCGCCCCGTGGGGTGCTACTAACAGTGGGCTAAATTGGCCCCCAGCCTGTCTACTAGCTACACCCAGTCTGGACTCTCACAATAGTCTTCACTCCCAATAGTCTACACAGCAAGTTTTAAATTACCGAATCATACCCCAAGCAATTAATCCTACCGAATCAACCCCAATTTTGGTGTAGGGGTATGATTCAGTAATTAGGGTATGATTCGGTAAGGATTCATAGTTTCGGGGTATGATTCGGTAATTAGCCCGCGTACGAACAGATGGCTGGTTTTGCCTGGGCCTTGGGCCTTGGGCCTCGGGGCGCCGTGGTGGCAAGGCGGCACAGGCCTTCATGACTTTTCCAATAGCAACTTCGACGGCATGTGGTAGCTTTTTGACCATGGGTTATCGGAGCACCCCAAACTGCGTGACGGTTTGATCGGGGGTCGGAGTAGATAGGTACCCAGCACTCTCGTGTGCTGAACGTTCTGCCCACAATCTTCCAACAAGCCTAAGAATCTCTTCTTGGGGATTGTCGATACTCTTCTCATGGACTCTCCCAACCATCAGAAGCTCCGCCAAACCAGCCGTTAAATAACGCGTTAGAGGGTTGCGCAAACCTCGAAAGAATTTTGATTGACCTAGAGGCAGATGTTATGCGATTCGCCATGGACTTATGAAGCCGACGCCAAATCGAAGATCAGCTTGAAGACCATTGAAAATCGAATAATATAAGTGAGTCGATCGTGAAGGCTTCGGGCAATATACCTTAGTATAGGCTTGATATCGTCAACACGGACGAATAATGACGGCGCGATCTCTTGCAATGAAAGATCAGGCACGCAGTCGATAGCAAAGACGAATGACACTGTTCGCAGGTCTGGATCACAGAAATCAAACCGGAGCCCATCACACTCAACCTGTTCGTATCCTGTGGAAATTGGAACCCAATTGCGAAAATATCCAAATACAATACCAACAAGTCACGATCGGGCCTAGGCTCTTGCAGGCCTTGAGAACGACGGAGGAACACACGAAGTGCCACAAAACTATTGGCCTCGAGCGAGCAGGCGAATCTTGTTGATACTATTGCTCGCACAAGGTTTTCTGCCTCTCGGACTTTGGTGACCCCCTAAAAGCCCAATATTTTCAAACCTGGGACTGACACATTTTTCATCTCCTGCAGTTCAAAGTCTCCGGGCAATACTGCGCATTGCTCTTTTCGGCCCTCGCTTTTAAGCTTATCTACTCTAAGATCTCCAGTGAACTGGTGTAACTACATAAGGTCACACAAGCGATTCCTTCACTAACCGTTCTCGGAGCCGCTGTGACAGCCTGCATATCTCAGCCTTGTGGGTGGAGGGGTGCGGCTACGTCTCATTTTTCTCAACGTTGTATCAACGCGATCAAGCCAAATAGATGCGTGCAGCACAAAAACACGCTCTCACGTCTACAAAGGAACTGCTGCTAGGCTGGAACCTCTCTAACATCCCGTCCTCTTTCTCCACACTGGTGTAAGAAAGACGTGGCTATGCCTGTGCAATTTCAGCTGGGTCTGGAGCTCACCAATATTGTCAATCCCATCAGCCAAGCCCTGTCAGCACTCGGCTCCCTGGCTCTGGTTGACGCCATCAAAAAATCGGGCTCAGACTTCATTACAGAAATTAAGCTGGCCAACCTGATCGGAAGGCACCGCATCGATCCCGTTATCAAATTCCATTTTCGGGAGATGGTTGCCAAATCCGATCAGAGTATTATATCGAGATATCTGGACATCATCATGGAGTCTGGAAGTGGACCAACGGTCCAGGAGGCACTGAAAAGTCCCCCTCTTTTCTCAATGGTCATTCAGCTCTCCGGACTGGCCTTTGCGCATCAAGAAGAGCCTCTGGCAAACGCCATTGTAGACGCGATCGAAAAAATTGTACAGGAATCAAATGGCGACTTAGGGATCGTGCCGGACTATGTGTCGCTACTGGGGACAATTCGAGCTTGCCAACAGCAGACGGCAGCATTCCGATGGGCGTATCTGTACGATGCAGCCGAGGACAAGATACACGAGGCTTTGGACGGCCTTAACAACCAGTTTTCGAACACACAGTTCAAAGACCGCTCTTTGCCGGTTGCTGTATTGCAAGGGTTGCTAATGTGGTTGCAATCCTTGCAGAGCTTCCCAGAGCACAGACTCTTGCATCTGAGATGTGACACTGGAATCAGTACCGTGGTCGTATGGTGTCACCACATCCTTGGCCTGAGTTTGATGATAACGATAAAGGGAACCGAAATTCGCTTTGGCGATGCGCCATATAACGTCGTGGTCGAAGAAAGCCAGAACCAGAAGGCTAGTGTATCGCTGATGGATCCTCTGGACCCACAGGAACCTCTGTTCACTTTGCAGAACGACGAAAACAGTACGGGGACTAGCTATGAACATCGAGCAGAAGCTTACGGATACGGTGCGAAGTATCTCCAAAACGCGAAGCTGTCCTCCCAGGAAGTGCAGAGAGGCGCGCAATGGGTCATATCTCACAGCGTTAAAATATGTGGAGCTCCTCCTGCTTCGAACTTTCACGCTCACGTCTTCAACCCACGTTACATCGATGAAGATAGACTACTGACTGCTGGCCGATTTCTGTTCGCGCTCGATCAGGTCATTACAGCTCCTAGTGACAACTCGGCCGATATGGGCGAGGATATACCAGCTTGGCAAGGCTTAATGACAAGTTTCCAATGGCTCGCTCTTGTATCTATCGTCATCACGTTTGCCCGGATCCGTGAAGATGACCTCGTGAAGTGTAAGGAGATGCCACTTGCCCTGAATAATCTTCCCATGCTTCCGACCGAGCTGGTCAGAAGATTCGAACGCAAGGATCCCGAGGTATTCTTAGATTTGTTAGGGTCGTTCGACATCCTATCTTACCTGCTGTTAGATCGCCGTATGGGTAATGACGCCTATGTCAAACCTGCTGTTCTTCTGAGTGCGTGGGGCTGGAGTATCTTTCTCGACTCGATGGATTCCGATGATCCTTTTGACGTGCCTGTTGACACACTACGAGTACTGCGCGGAGTTCCTTCTCGCCGAGGCTTCCGTAGGACTCGGATCATCGATGGACCACAGAGTATCTTGATGCTCCCAGATTTGCAGTCTTTGAGTAACAGTAGCCTTCGTGTATATTCACCACCAGGAGTAAGCAGGGCGGAAAAGGGCGTCACTCTTGTCGGCCATCTTGCCGATGCATTTCAGGTCACACAACAGTTCACATATCACCATTTGCATGGCCCCCCAACGTACACGTATGGATTCCGGAAGATGACGGAATGGTCCGTGAGGTCTAGCAGACTTTCTCCCTGCCAATGCGACAAGCCCAAATCGGAGTATTTCACTTTGACACCCAAACACACGGCCTCGTCAGCGAGCAAGATTGCCCTCATCGACAAACTTTTCGAACTGAAGGATAGTCCCGTAGACAGAGCTACGCCGCCCGACGCAACAAACAACCCTTCCCAATTTTCAGACTTGGAAAGAGTCTTCGCCACCAAGGATCGCAAAAGATACTTCGTCTACGTCTCCGACAACCCCGCCGCACGGTGGCTCCAGCTCGATACCCTCTACAGTCACTGCGGACCCGAGAACCTGGTAGGCGGCGCAACCGAATTACTACGTCGCGCTGGGCGGTCAAAACACCTGCCCCGAATGCGCGGTCCGTAAAAGCGAGCTCTTGCCGCCGAACGTGGTTTGTCTTCTGTAGGAAGGCGAGGCTGGGCTGTGGGTTGCTGATTTGCATTTTTCGCTACTTTGTAGATGAAATGACTCTCATCGGATGATCAGGGACCAGTTTGATGCTCGGTGTGGTCTGGGGTTCATGAGTCCGTGGTCGCACGCTTTTGGGCTATCGTATCAAGCTTTTTCTTTTGTTAGACCACCAAGGAAGATTTTGAAATGGTACAGAATTTTGGCAATCTGGTATTTCAAAGCAGGCAAGAGATATTAATGAAGCGGGCGCGGTCGAAATTGACTCAACAAGGAAGAAAATTGAAAGAGGATGGTTGGACTGCGAACCCTTGTGGGAGGATTTTTTTGGTACCAGGAGAGCCGGATTCACTTTCAAGGAAGGATTTTGGAAATGTTTTAGATTTCGTCTGAATTATTATCACCATCCTGATCATGCTTGAGAACTGTAGCCTCTCTTAACTCTGAATCCAGCCCAAAGACCTGTCCAATGCTCATCTTTTCCTTAACCACGACCGCACACATCTAGCTCCAAACCTCGTTCACACTTCTGCTACATCGCTTAAGTGCATGCCAACAGTAGACAATCAGGACGACACAGATACCCAGCTTCCCCGTGAACATTTCCCTAATATCTACCAAGCCGAACTTTTTTTTTTTTTTTCTTTTTTTTTCCCACCCCCCCCCCCCCCCCCCCCCCCCCCCCCCCCCCCCCCCCCCCCCCCCCCCCCCCCCCCCCCCCCCCCCCCCCCTCCCTTTTTTTTTTTTTTTTTTTTTTTTTTTTTTTTTTTTTTTTTTTTTTTTTATTTTTTTTTTTTTTTTTTTTTTTTTTTTTTTTTTTAAATAAAATTTTTTTTTTTTATATATTTTTTTTTTTTTTTTATTTTTTTTTTTTTTTTTTTTTTTTTTTTTTTTTTTTTTTTTTTTTTTTTTTTTTAAAAAAAAAAAAATTTTATTTTTTTTTTTTTTTTTTTTTTTTTTTTTTTTTTTTTTTTTTTTTTTTTTTTTTTTTTTTTTTTTTTTTTTTTTTTTTTTTTTTTTTTTTTTTTTTTTTTTTTATTATTTTTTTTTTTTTTTTTTTTTTTTTTTTTTTTTTTTTTTTTTTTTTTTTTTTTTTTTTTTTTTTTTTTTTTTTTTTTTTTTTTTTTTTTTTTTTTTTTTTTTTTTTTTTTTTTTTTTTTTTTTTTTTTTTTTTAAATTTTTTTTTTTTTTTTTTTTTTTTTTTTTTTTTTTTTTTTTTTTTTTTTTTTTTTTTTTTTTTTTTTTTAATATATTTTTTTTTTTTTTTTTTTTTTTTTTTTTTTTTTTTTTTTTTTTTTTTTTTTTTTTTTTTTTTTTTTTTTTTTTTAAATTTTTTTTTTTTTTTTTTTTTTTTTTAAAAATTTTTTTTTTTTTTTTTTTTTTTTTATAATTAATTATAATTTTAATTTTTTTTTTTATGGGGGGGGGTTTTAGGTTAAAAAAATTTTTTTTTTTTTTTTTTTTTTTTTTTTTTTTTTATAAAAAATATTTTTTTTTTTTTTTTTTTTTTTTTTTAAAATTAAAATATTTTTTTTTTAAGAGAAGAGTTTTTTTTTATAAGGAAAAAAAAGTTTTTAAAAAATTTATATCTTTTTATTTTTTTATTTTTATTTAAAAAAATTAAACCCCTTTTTTTTTAAATTTTTAAAGAGATAGTAATTTAGATAATAAGCGTTATCGTAAATAGACTCTATAATCTAAGCGGCGTATAATAAGATAAATATAGCTTATAACTACGATATCGTTATAATATACGCTTCTCGAGCTCTCTAGATAATATATTACTTTTTTATAAATAACTTTAAAAGTAATTAAATCTTCTTTACTTACTTATATTAATTAATTTCTATATTATCTTCGAGAGTAATAATAAATTTATTAAATTTTAGAGGTTATTTCGAAATAAGTTTCTTATATAATCTAGTTACTAGTTTAGCGATATATAGTTTTTATAACTCTATATTTATAAACTTAGTAATATTAATAATAATAGAGTTATTAGTTTATAAATCGATAATTACTATTATATTATCGTTAAATAATAAATAAGTATCGAATATAGATAAGATTATTCTTAGCTTCTTTATATAGTATTTATAATATATTTAAAATTAGTAAGTATCGAACTTAGCAATTCTATAGAGGGGGAGAATAATACGAAATATCGTTCTCGATGATAATCTTATTTCAGCTGAGATTAAAATAAAGATATCTCTAGTTAATTTAAATTAAGATTATATATATATCTAAGTAATATTATATAGATATAGAGATAGCTATAGAATAGCTAATAATAGAGCGATAATAAGTCGTTAACTAGTCTATTAAATAATAAGAGCCTAAGTGAGAATCCTATACTTCTTCGAGTTATTAAATGCTTATACTACTAGTCGAGACTTCTCGAAGACTTTCTTAATACCCTTATTCTTGATTTAGTTTATAAAATAACTATTAAATATTCGTATTTCTATAGAAATATCTTTAGTCTTCATAATCTTAAATATATTCTTTTCGAGTAGTTTATTAAATTCTTTTAGTCGAGATATCTAGAAGTTTAATAGAGGTAATATGAACTTAGATATATAAATAGTAATATCAGCTGAGTTCTAAAAACGGGTGGGAATATTTCGACGTCGAGGAGGGTTATAACGTAGTAGAGTATTCTAAAAAAAGTCTTAATAATCTTAATTATCGTTATTTTCGTATTAAGTATTATCTAACTATAAAGATTCTTATTTAAGAGACTCGAGAGACTCGATTAGAGTATTTATTTCTTTTAAATATAACTTAACGATAGTAATCTAGAAGTCTATAGAATTATTAGATAATTTGACGATATATGTCTCTCGAGAAGTAGCTAGCAATTTATATAATTCAGTTTACTTCTTTTAATACGTTCTCTATATTAATATCGAGAAACTAATTAAAGTATTATATATTCTTATAGTCTAGAGACTATTTCGCTAATATAGAGCGTTATTGATTTATCTCTTAGCGTAAAGTTTTATAATTTTAGCTATTACTATATTAATAACTTTTATTCTCTTAATAATAGATAGAGTTAATAAATCGTTATTCGTAATATAAGAGAAGATTTTAAAAACTAGTAATATGGAAATAATATCGTTATATTCGACTATATCGTTAAAAGCCTTAATAGCTATTTATAGATAAATCTCTTTCTTAATATTTTAATTCTCTAATTTCGTAGTAATTATTAAATAAACTCGTCTTAATAAAGTATAATATCGTTTTATTAGGTCGATAGAATTAGCGATCTTAATTAATACGTATTTTATTCGCAACAGTGGGACTGTGGGTTAGTGGGTCCATTATGAGGCCATAGCGTTGGTGGCTGTTTGATCAGCCGTTCCATCATTATGCGATATGCGATATGCGATATGCGATAGTACGGAGACAGGTGGACATGGCGAGTACTATTTGTATGGCCACTGCACCAGTAGTGGGCTCTTCATTCGAATTGTTCTCTTTCAGAGCCATATCATTGTTCTTTTATCAGTCATTGCGAAAGGATATTTCGGCTATTTCAGCCATGCGGCCATGAAGCTATTCAGCCATTCCAGCTATTTGAGGCCACTGCAGTCATATGGATATTTCAGCCCTATTTCAGCCCTATTGCAGCCATGCGGCTATGAGGCTACTTAGCCATTTCCAGCCATATGGAATTGTCCAGCATACCAGCTATTTGAGGCTATTGCAGTCACATAGATATCTGCAGCTATTCAGCCATTGAAGCCATGCCAGCCATTGGAGCCATTCCAGCCATTTGCAGCCGTACGGCCATGCGACCATGTCACTACCATTTGGATACACACTTCAGCTATTCCACCTATAACTATTCACCTCAGCTATCGCAGCTACATCGAAATTTCAGTCATTTCAGCCACTGAAGCTATACGGCTATAAGGATAGTTAGCTATTATAGCTATATGGTATGTAGTTATTTCAGCTAAGTCGGCTATCTCAGGCATCGCAGCTATTTGAGTATTTCAGTTATTTCAGCTAGTTGAGCTATTGCAGTCATGTTGCTATTTCAGCTGTTTAAGCTATTGCAGCCATGTGGCTATTTCAGCTATTTGGGCTATTGCAGCCATGTGGATGTTTTCAATCATTGCAGCTATTTCAGCTATTTGAGCTATTGAGCTGTTGCAGCCATGTGGCTATTTCAGCTATTTCAGCTATTTGAGCTATTGCAGCCATGTGGATATTTCAGCTATTTCAGCTATTTGAGCTATGGCAGCCATGTGGCTATTTCAGCTATTTGAGCTATTGCAGCCATGTGGATATTTCAGTCATTTTAGCTATTTGGGCTATTGCAGCCATGCGGTTATTTCAGCTATTTCAGCTATTTGAGCTATTGCAGCCATGTGGCTATTTCAGCTATTTCAGCTATTTCAGCTATTTCAGCTATTTGAGCTATTGCAGCCATGTGGATATTTCAGTCAATTTAGCTATTTGGGCTATTGCAGCCATGCGGATAATTCAGCTATTTGGGCTACTGCAGCCGTGGAGATGTCTCAGCTATTCCAGCTATTTGGGCTACCGCAGCCTTGGAGATGTCCCAGCCATTTCAGCTATTCGGGCTACCGCAACCATGGAGATGTCCCAGTTATTTCAGCTATTCGGGCTACCGCAACCATGGAGAAGTCCCAGCCATTTCAGCTATTCGGGCTACCGCAGCCTTGGAGATGCCCCAGCCATTTCAGCTATTCGGGCTACCGCAACCATGGAGATGTCCCAGTTATTTCGGCTATTCGGGCTACCGCAGCCTTGGAGATGTCCCAGCCATTTCAGCTATTCGGGCTATCGCAACCATGGAGATGTCCCAGCTATTTCAGCTAATCGGGCTACCGCAGACATGGGGATGTCCCAGTTATCCCAGCTATTTGGGCTACCGCAGCCATGGAGATGCCTCAGTCATTTCAGCTGTTTAGGCTATCGCAATCATAAGGGTATCTCAGCTATCGCAGCCATGGAGAACTCTCAACTATTCCACCTATTTGGGCTATCGCAGCTTTGGAGATGTCTCAGCTATCCCAGCTATTTGGGCTACCGCAGCCCTGGAGATGTCCCAGCTATTTCAGCTAATCGGGCTACCGCAGCCATGGAGAGGTCGTAACTATTCCAGCTATTTGGGCTACCGCAGCCATGGAGAGGTCTCAACTATTCCAACTATTTGGGCTACCGCAGCTATGGAGATGTCTCAGTTATTTCAGCTACTTGGGCTACCGCAGCCTTGGGGATATCCCAGTCACTCCAGCTATCGGGGCTACCGCAGCCGTGGAGATGTTTCAGCTATTCCAACCATTTAGGCTATCGCAGCCACAGGGATATCTCAGCTATCGCAGCCATGGAGATGTCTCAGTTATTTCAGCTGTTTAGGCTACCGCAGCCATGGGGATATTTCAGCTATCCCAGCTATTTGGGCTACCGCAGCCATAAAGATGTCTTAGCTATTCCAGCCATTTGGGCTATCGCAGCCCTGGGGATGTCTCGGTCACTCCAGCTATCGGGGCTACCGCAGCCATGGAGATGTCTCAGTTATTTCAGCTATTTGGGCTATCGCAGCCATGGAGATGTCTCAGTTATTTCAGCTGTTTACGCTACCGCAGCCATGGGGATGTTTCAGCTATTCCAGCCATTTGGGCTATCGCAGCCATGGGGATGTTTCAGCTATTCCAGCCATTTGGGCTATCGCAGCCACAGGGATATCTCAGCTATCGCAGCCATGGGGATATCTCAACTATTCCAACTAATTGGGCTATCGCAGCCATGGGACGTCTCAGTTATTTCAGACATTTGGGCTACCACAGCCATGGGGATATCTCAGTCCAACTACCACAGCCATATTCCAGGCTACCGCAGCCATTGGGATATCCTAGCTATTCCAGCCATTTGGGCTATTGCATCGGGCGATGACGCATGCGCGTCAAAGCCTTACATCAGGTGGGAAGCCCCATCTGATGCCGGCCATTGGAAACCCCACCTGATGCCAGCCATTGGTACATGATGTCAGTCATTGGTCTTGATGTCAGTCGTTGGTACATCAGGTGGGAAGCCCCACCTGATGTCAGTCATTGGTACATGATGCCAGCCATTGGTACATCAGGTGGGAAGCCCCACCTGATGTCAGTCATTGGTACATGATGCCAGCCATTGGTACATCAGGTGGGAAGCCCCACCTGATGTCAGTCATTGGTACAAGTCCTTCCGCAGAGGGGCTGCAACTTGGTGTTGAGGGAGTCAGATTCCTACCGCCTTTTCGTCACTCACCCAGCCTACCTACCAATCAGTGACGCTTGCCTCTTAAGGCCGTTACCTGCAACATCAGTGACGCTTGCCTCTTAAGGCCGTCACCTGCAACATCAGTGACGCTTGCCTCTTAAGGCCGTTACCTGCAACATCAGTGACGCTTGCCTCTTAAGGCCGTCACCTGCAACGTGACGCTTGCCTCCTAAGGCCGTCACCTGCAACATCAGTGACGCTTGCCTCTTAAGGCCGTTACCTGCAACATCAGTGACGCTTGCCTCTTAAGGCCGTCACCTGCAACGTGACGCTTGCCTCCTAAGGCCGTCACCTGCAACATCAGTGACGCTTGCCTCTTAAGGCCGTTACCTGCAATATCAGTGACGCTTGCCTCTTAAGGCCGTCACCTGCAACGTGACGCTTGCCTCCTAAGGCCGTCACCTGCAACATCAGTGACGCTTGCCTCTTAAGGCCGTTACCTGCAATATCAGTGACGCTTGCCTCCTAAGGCCGTCACCTGCAATATCAGTACATGACGCTTGCCTCCTAAGGCCGTCACCAGCAACCTCCGCGAGGTGCTGACGTCACTTGGGTTGAGGGCTATTATTCAGGCCAGTCCTTCCGCAGAGGGGCTGCAACTTGGTGTTGAGGGAGTCAGATTCCTACCGCCTTTTCGTCACTCACCCAGCCTATCTACCATTCACTACGGCATTAGCACCTTCTAGCCCGTCCGCGCTAGTGCTGCCGGTTCTTATTACTTACTGCGGTAGATATCGTCAAAAGTCCTCCTCGAGACCTTTACCCTCTTAAACGACGTCTTAGATTTGGGAGTTTTTCTAGCGCTAAGAGGCCTTTTTCGCGACTATCTGCTCAATCCAGATGTCTAAAAAGCTCTTAGCTGCCCCAGTGTTAGATATACCCAATCATATATCTACATATCTACTTGTGCATGCGTTGTTTCTGTATGGCCTCACTGTTTGCGAATACTAATTAAATATTTAGAGTTCTAGCGTTTTATCTAAACTCGATATTATTAAAGTTAGTCTTAGCGTTATAAATAATAATATTTAAAGATTTAATATATATATCTATTTAGTATAATCTAAGTATATTCTATATATAAAAGATAGTTATATTTATTAGTTATTAGACGATCTAAAAGAAAGTTCTCTTATTAATAATTTATAGAATTAAATTATTATTAATATAGAGAACATCGATAATAATTATATAATTAAAATAGATATTATTCTTATTTTTAAGTAAGAATTTAAAATAATCTAAGAATTAAGAGTACTTTTAATAGAGTATATAGAACTCGATAATTTATTTAAATATATAATAATATTCGAAGTTATTATAGCCAGCTTTCTTTAAAGTTTAAATAAGTCTATTAATTAAGAAATAATTAAATCGACGATATAGTTAATATAACTCGATATCGATTAGATAATTAATTAATATAGAACTTTATATTAAGAATAGATATTTATAAAAGCGAATAAGTAAAATCGTAGAATTATTTCTTAAAATAATTTGATTCTTAAGATTATTTAGATAGATTTCTAGTCTATTTATATCTTAAATATATAGTAGAAATAAGATATTAATTTATATTATATGAAAATCGACTCGGCTAATAAATAAATTTACTATAAGTTTTCTAATTAATATTACTATTCTAATTTTAAATTAAGCGATAATACTATTAATAGTAATATTTAATTATATATTAAATTCTCTTATATAGACTTTTACTTAATTATATCTAATAGTAAATATACGTATAACTTCGATATCTAATATAATACTATAAAATTACTTTAAGATATATTAGCTAATATTAAGAAAGCTATTAAATTTAATAATATTATTAATATATATAAAAGAATAAGATAGAGCTAAGCTTGAAAATCTTAAATTTATATATATAGTTAATTATAAATTTAGAATTATTACGTCTTTTAATTAGACTAACTAAGTTAGCCCGCTAGCTCTTTTAAGCTCTCTTATTAAAAATTTATATATAGAAGTTTTATACTCTAAAATAACTAGCTCTCTATAAATACTATTTCTTTATAATTTTATAAATTATAGAGCTTAATATACGCTTTCTAACGCTATAAAAATAATAAAATTTAGTCTACTATTAATAAATTAAATAGATATTTAAATATAATAATTATAATAGTTATATTAGACGCGTTTAAGATCGAATAATAATTCTTTCATCTATTTATATAACTATTCTTCTTCTATAATTCTATTAATTTATTAATTATAAATAAATTCGCCCTTAATACCCTTCGCTTAAATATTACTAAGTATCTAAAATATATATCTCTTCTACTCGCCTTTTAAATCCTCTATTAATATCTCTAGACTATTTTTTAATAAATTCGCTATTACTAGTAATCGAGGTCGTAAGCGAGCTTAATTACTTATTACTACTTATAAACGTATTAAAAAACTCTTAAAAAGAGCTTAAATAAATATATTCTCCTCTATATACTTCTCTTAAGCTAACGATAATATCTTTTAACTCAGCGATACTATTTTTCAAAACGCGTCTTTCTCCTCTACTTATTCTTTATTACTCTATTTTAAAGTCTCTTAACGCGTATTAGATTCTAAATATCATCAAGAAAAAGCTTTTAAACGAGAGAAAAACGCTATCGAAGATTTTCTATTATAAGATCTATTAGTAGATTTCTTTAGTAATAATAATTTTAATAGTCTATATTCTTTTAATCTATCTTTTAATTTTTATTTAAATTTTATTTAATCTCTAATAAGACTTACTAGTTATATCGCGCGTTATCTATATACTATAGAGTCTATACGATATAATTTAAATTTTATAAATTAGATTTATAATCGCTATAATATAATATTATAGAAAGATAAGATAATCGAGTAATATTATAATAGCGAAAAGATTAAAGTCGATATATCTAAAATAGACGAGATAGACGATATAGAATAAGATTATAAGAGCGTCGAAATAAGTATAAACGATCTAATTAATTTCAGCGAGTATATTATTAATTAAACTCTCTACTCTTTAATATTAGAGATTTTAAATCTTATTAATAATAGTAAAGAATTTTATTATTATAGCGTTTAGTATAATAATATAATCTCTATAGTCTTATAGTAGATTATTATTAATTATTCGATCGCCTTATATATATATAAAATTTAGAGAGTAATTACTACTCATATATCTACTCTAATATCTTTAAAGAGCGAAAAATCGATATTTAATTAAATCTATATTATGAATAATACTTAAGATTAATCTATAATACGATATAACTTTTTTTTAGCCGCGTTTTCTATACTAACTTTGCTAGGTATAGCTATTATAATTATATTAATTAGACGCTTTATCGTAAAATAGCTATAAATCTTAAAAGTATTAATTTCTATATTAATATCTTTAAATCGATATCTAAAAGATTAAAGACTAATTCGAATATATAAGACTATAAGCTATTTTATAAGAATTTATAATATTATAATCTATATATCTATAATTATTCTACTTTAAATAAGATCGCTATTATCTAAGAGAGTAATATTAATAATTTACTAGATATATCTAAGATTAGAGATATATTAATAAAGACTTAAAGTAATAAAAGATTTAATATTCTATATTAGTATTTAGCTTATATATCTCTACGCTATTCTCTTATATTTTTATTTAATAAATAGTTATAATATAATAATATATCTAATATAGATATTATATTAAATAAAAATCTTCTTATTTAGCGAAATAGAAATAATAAAGTTATTTTATAAATTAGAGGAATTATTAAATAAGATAATTCTAAACGAGTAATACTTATCTTATATTATAGATCTATCTTATTTATTTCTTCTATTCTATTAATTACTAACTTTCTATAGATATATAATATAGAATTATTCTAATAAGTTTAATCGTTTTTTTTACTATAATAGACTACTATAGTATTTTATCTACGATATTTATATAACTATTAAAAATAATAAACTTTATTAGCTAAAGATAAATTAGAAGATTATTTAAGTTAATATTTATTAAGTAATTATCGATATTTACGTCGATTATTATATTCCCGATATAGTATATCGCTTTCTTTTCTTTCTTCGAGAAACCTTACTAGCGTGACTTAGTATATCGCTTTCTTTTCTTTCTTTAAGAACGTTTATAGCTTTAGCTTAATTAATTAATTAATTCTAATTAAAACTAAGTTACATCTTTCCCTTCTTCGTAAAACTTCTTTCTAGAAGTATATATATATTTCTTATATAGTATTTCTAATAATTAATAATAATATATAGCTTTCCTATATTCTTTAACTATTATTCTTATTATTTTTCATATTAGAGATACTATTCTTATACTAAGAAGTTTTACTTCTATTACTTTCTTAAAAAAAAAATCTTTTTCTAAAAGAAAGAACCGCTACGAGAGTTACTTAATTCCCCCTATCTTTTTAAATAATTTTCCTTCTCTTAAAGAAAATTTATCTCTTATCTTTAACACTTTCCTTTCTTCAGCTTCTTAATAAATCTTTCTTTTTATATTCTCTTTATATCTTTTTATAAATATAACTATTTATAATCGACGAAGTTAGGAAATCTATTCTATTAGATTTAACGATTTTACTCGCCTTTTAATTTTAAGCTTTCTTAATAAAAAATTCTAAACTTTACGAGTAGATTCTTAACGAGAATTATTATTAGATTATTAAATCGATTATATAAACTTATAATCTATCTACCGACGTTCTATGTAATTAAAATTTATATATTTAATAAAATCGATCTTAGAGTATTAACTCGATCTCTTTTTCGAAAATTACTCGATTAGAGAAACCTCTTATCTACTCTCTTTTCTAAAATTATAATTTTAAATCTATAAATACTCTAATAAGAGTAGTTATTACCTTTATATAAGAAGTTTATTATTATATTAATAGTAATCACTTCCTTATCTAATAAGTTAAAACAACTCACTCTAAGTTTAAGAATACCTCTATTTTTAAGAATCTAAGCCCCGACTTAAGAGATTATATAAATATCTTTTTAGAGTTATTATCTTCTCCTTTTTTTAAAATAATCTAATCTTCTTATCTTAATAATAGAACTTCTTTTTCTAAGCTCGATAAAGATAAAGAAAGAAGATTTATTAATCTTTTCTTATTATTACTTATAATACTTACGCGAAAAACTTAATCTCTTTATTAATCTTAGTCTCTATCTTTCTTCTTATTACTTTCAAATTCTATATTAAAAGTAAACTCGATTCTAAGAAAATTAAGTATATTAAATTCTCGGAATTCTTATATAGCTATAAACTTAATAAATAAGATTCTCTTTTTATTAGATTAAGCTATATTCGATAAGATATTAAGAAATAATAATAAAAAATATTGAAACTTTATAAGTATAGGATTTTCTAATAATAAATCTAATAGATCGATTTTTAATTAGCTAGAATCTTTTAACTTAAGAAATACTACTTCGAGATTTAATTCTAGCGAAAATTAGCTTTTATAAGATTAAGAAAGCTCTTAATAAATATCGTCTTTATCTATAGAAGTAGATTCGATAATATAATAAATTATACTATAAATTATATAAGTAACTATAAGAAACTTATAATCTATATCTAGTATTATAGATTTAATAGACTTATAGAATCTTCTAGAATCTTCTAGATAAGCTACTTTAAGGGAATCTAGTAATAATTTCTATATCTTCGATCTAAAATTCTTTTATTTAGATCTTAAAGAATTATATAATATTAATAACATTATTTTTAGTAATAAAGAAATTATATATCGAGAAATATATTCTTTCTATCGGCGTGTAAAAGACTACGTTATAATTAAAAAAGAGAATATTATATATATAAATCTCTCGACTTATTTTCGAGAAGCTATCTTATTCTAATAACTAAATACTCTATCTTAAAATAAGAAAGACGCGATAATATAACTTTAAATAGAATTAAAAAGAATACTTATCCGACTATAAGATCGTTTTAAGATATCTATATTCTTAACTCTAAATTAATTTATAAGATAAGTTTATACTCTTAATAACGCTAATAATAGATATAATCTTATAAGCTATATATAGAGCGTCTCTAAGTATATTATATAAGTAGAAATCTTCGAAAAATATACTTAAACTACTTAGACGTAAAATTACTTAAAAATCGAGTTATAAATTACTATACCTTCTTTAACTTCTTAAATTACGCTTTATAAATTTACGAAGAAGCTTAATAATAGAAAGAAGCTATAGCATTATCTTAATTAGTAAAAGAAATTATAATATAAGAATATATGAAAGAAAGTTCGAGATTAAGATCGAGAGAGAGATTAAGATCGAGATTATAAATAACGATCTAATAAAGATAGATCTTTATCTAGAGAATAATAAGATAGATTTCAGAAAGCTTAAAAGCGACTATTTCTTTCTTCTTGCCTTTTTATAATAGATTTACGAATCTATAATACTCGTTCTTATTAGCTAAGATTATTATACTTAGACTATAAATATTAATAATAGTTAAATTTCCCTATATATCCCTCTTATACTTTTTAAGCTTATACGCCTTACTAGTAGAATTAAGGCGATTAAATATCTTCTTATATATAATTACTCGAATAGCAATTTCTATAAACTTCGCTTTAGACTTAAGCTCAGATTTAGGCTTTAACTACGGCTCTAAGAAATTAAGCTCTAAGAAACGCCTTATTAACTTCTAAGTAGCCACTTATAATTATAATAAAAAACGCTTAATTAAATTAGTTATAATATTTAAATCGAATAAACTATTAGAATTATAGTAAATATTCGTTTTATCTAGCTAGATAATATAGTAATAACTAGAGATATAATAATTAGAGATTTACGAGAATACTTATATCTTAACCTCTATAGAAAGTATACTTTTACAATCTTAAAAACGAGAACTTTATTTCTAAAGGCTATTATAAAGACTATAATTTTATATACTTATAGAATTCTTCGATATATTATATAGGTAATAATTATTATTTTTATAATACGTATAAGAATAAGACTTTAAAAGATAAGAAATCTAATTATAAGGACGAGGAAGTCGATATTAAGTTTATCTCGATTACTTATTATATTATTATAAGTAAAATAAAAGATTTATTAATTTATTAAAAATATTAAAAGAAGTTTTCGTCTAATAATTAGTTATATACTTATCTTAAAAAGAAATCTTATTATTAAATAGCCTCTTTAAAGAATACTAAGAAGATTTCTAAAGAGAAGAATTCTATACTTAACTTACTACTAGAGGAATTAATATAAATCTTTAAGAAAATACTATTATAAAAGGCGTCTATTCTTAAGAAACTCGAGTTAATTAAGTTCGCAGTACTTATAAATTCGAATAATAAAATAATCTTTCGATTATAATATTATCTTATCGAATTATTTAGTCTTTCTTTAAGAGCTTTATCGAAATTAGAATATCTAAATATCGAATATCTAATAAGTATAGAAGATCGAGTTTTCTTAAAGAGATTAATACTCTCTTTCTCTACTAAGAAGTATATAGCTTTAATTATCTTATATGAAATTAACTTAAACTAATATTCTACTAATAAATAAATTACTCTTTTCTTCTTTATAAAAAATAAAACTTTAAAAGAAAAGTCTATTATAATTAAGTTTATTTAAAATATATATATTATAGATAATCTTAAAGTAAATCTTCTAATAGAAATAAATATACTTAATTTAGAAGGAGTAGTAATTAATCTTCTATAAAAGAAAGTAATTCTTATTAAGTATAAAAATATCGCTATATTAATATAAGCTACTATTAGAAATAATATAAGAATTCGATAAATCGTAAGATCGAAACGATATTAAGTTATTTCTTCAAAATCTACTAGATTTATTACTATATCTTTGCGAGATAAGAATCTACTTTCTAATTAAGACTTTCTTTTTAAATCGAAAATAAATGAAGTTTATATACATCTTATAAACGCAAATTTTAATTTTATTTCTATTCGAAATAATAGCTTTACTTTACTTATAATATCTCGCTATTATAGAATTAACTCCGTAATTAAATATAAAGCTAAAAAAGATTACTTGATTTAAGTAGAGAATTACTCTTTAATAGCTAAGGTATTCGAAGATAAAAAGCTTATACTTAAGAAATTTATTAATCTTATTATATTAAAGTTAGCTATCGAAAAGATAACTATAGATCTTACTTTAAAAATACAACTATCTAATAAAATTACTATCTATAAAAAATAGAAATATATCGATATAATATAAAGTATCTTAGAAGAAAACCCTCGTATCTAAGAAAACTCTAGCGATATTATTAATCTTTCTAAAGCGAAGTAGCTATAGATACTAATTACTATAAACTAATAATCTTTTTTAACAAAGTTAAAGAATAAGATTTATTTTTTAACTCTAGAAAGCTATAAGCTTATTAATAAAAAGTTTAATAAGATATATATATAAGATAAGATAAGCTAGTCTAAGAAATTAACTTCTTTTATTTTCTCTATTTTTATAATCTATAAGATAGTCTATATTAAGTTTAAAAAAATATCTAAGCGAAAGAGAAAGATTATTATTAATATTAGAGATCTTAATAAAATTACGATTTCTAATAATTATTCTCTTTCTCTATAAAATAATATAATTATAATTATTTAAAAATATACTTTTATTAGTATAGTTAATTATAATAAATAATTTTATCTTTTTTTAATAAAAAAAGATTATTAATAACGATTTACTATAGTATCTTATTAAGAATTAAAGTATTTTAACGTAATAGTAATAGATTTCAAAAACTTAATTAAAGAATAAGAAAGAAGATTATTATTTTTACTAACCACTCTATTATTATTAATATTACTTATTAAATTATACTTTCTTCTTTATTCTCTAATTAAATAAATTTATAGCTTATATATACTTTATAATATATCTCTTAATTTAATCAAGATATTTAATAGAGACTCGATAAATAAAATGTAATTCTCGACGCTTTATTTAGATTACTTCGTAAGTAAAAAGAGAAATTCGACGCTTAAAATCTAGGAATTCTTAACGAGATTCTTATATACAACTTAATACTTATAAAAATATCTAAAAAAATTTATATTAAACTTATACTTAGCTATTAAGAGAATAAGAAATAATTAAAGATTCTCGATACTCTCGTCGCTTAAAAGATATAGCTTCTCGAGAAATAAGAATCTATAAAATACGTTAAACTCTCGAATATATAATTTCTACTTTAAGATGAAATTATTTACTACTAAGATAAATTTAACGAGTAAAAATAACTTTATATTTTAAAGAAGATAGAGTAGAAGATTTTCGAGCTTACTTATAATAATTATAATTATATTAATTTTTATAGATTATATAAGAGAATTATAAAAATCTACTATATAAGATATTTAACTCGATACTTAAAGCGCTATATTATTTATTACTCGAAGTATTAGCTAAATTAAACTATAAGATATACTCTATATAAGAGTCTTAAACTTATTATAACTTCTCCTTTAATTTTTTATATAATTACTATTAATTTTATTCTAGTATTACTACTTCTAGAAAATAGATTTAATATAATAATAACTATTACTAACAAGTTTTCTAAAAGAAATATATATATATTAAAAAAAGATATATTAAATACTATCGAATAAATAGAAGTCTTACTTCTTATTCTCGCTAACTAAAGAATTTCTAAAGCTATTATTTTAGATAAAAATTTAAAATTCCTTTTAAACCTTTAAAAAGCTATCTTTAAAACTTTAGAAACGAAGCTTCTTATATTTACTACTTATTACTTATAAACGAATAATTAATCTAAGCGAACGAATTAGATAATAAAGATTACTTTAAAATTTTATATTTCTTATATTCCCGATAATTTCTAGAATAAATTCTTTATATATCTTAGGGATAGTTTTAATAACTTTATAAATATATCGATAGAAAAGACTTCTAATAAGATTATCTATAATATAAAATTTAATAATAAATCTAATATAATAGACGAGTAAAGGCCTATGAATTAAATTCATAATCATTTTTTTGATTAGGGCTATCGAGTAAATAGGTGAGCGATCTTTGGTGAGCGGGCTGTCCGGCTGTCGAGCGAACTTTGGTGAGCGATATTTAAATTCCTTGCGCTTTAATGATTATAAGACAAATTTTTAAAATTCTTAAAAATTCGGAAAGCACAAATAGCGCTTCAAAATTTAAAAAAGAAATTCCAAAATTTCAATAGAAAACAAAAAAGTTATTACTATTGTGAATAACGTACACCTATAATTTGATGAGGGAGGCGCGGGAGGGCGAGATTTTGATGGTTGCGGACGCTAATTTATTTACCCGCGATGACTCAGCTGGTCTAACCAAAGAGCGTAGTGACCCTGAATTTATGATTGGCTGCACATACAAATTCAAGGTTTTCTAGTTCAGCCCTATCTTATTCTTTTATATATACTAATATCTTAGTAAAGAATTAGATAGATATTGTAAATAATTATATTCGATATCGATAGAAAGCTTTAGATACTTTAACTTTCGTAGCGATTAACGCGAAATTTAGATATAACTCGAAGTATAAAGCTTTAATTATAAAGAAAAAGAATAAAGCTTTCGTTAAGCTCTATAGAGAATATTATCTTCTTAAACTTAAGAATATAAAACTTTTAAATTAGAGAGCTAAACCTTTTACTATTCTTAAGCAAATTAGAAATTTAATCTATAAACTTAATCTTCTAGCTATTTAAAAGATTTATCTTATTATCTTAATTATAATACTTAAATCTATATTTAAAAAGAAAGATTCTTATTATTAATCTTATAAGAAAGAATAAGCTTCTATATTCGATTAAGAGGAGCTAGTAATTAAGAATCGCTATAAGATTTAGAGATTAATAAATTAATATATTAATCGATTTCATCTGCAAATCTGAAAAGTTTCTTTCCGTACGATTTCCGCCGGGTCCGCACCATAAGTACAATTTAGTACGATTTAGTCTATTAAGTAGACTTTGCCTATATCCAACTCTTTCCGCCGATTTAGTAACTATCTTAATCCTTTCCGCCAGTTCTATCAGTTTAGCAACTTCAAAAAAAATTTACAACTTCAAAAATTTTGCGTAATGCACTCTAATACACTCTACTAGTAAGTACTATTCTATATACATATGGCATTAATATATATCATCATTAACATGCGTATCATTATGCGCTATATGATTAGAGCATCACTTACGCGACTAATTTCATTAAATCGTCCAATTCCGTAGCCAAATTTGAGTTGATATTGATACTCGTCGTCGTAGAACCTTGCCGTCGCAACGTCGATTATTAGAACTTTTCTTTTTCATGCGTATTGCTACTAAACTGATAGAACTGACGGAAAAGATTAGAATAGTTATTGAACCGGCGGAATTTTGGCTGATTTTTGAGATAGTTGCTGAACCGGCGGAATTTTGGCTGATTTTTGAGATAGTTGCTGAACCGGCGGAATTCTTAATTTCAGCCCTATTCGCAAGATCAGCAATTTGAAATTTAGCAGGAACTTTTCAGATTTGCAGATGTTCTAGATCGAGGAAATAAAGATAAAGAAGATATTATAGAGTATCTAGTAAAATAAAAAGATTAAGAAAAGATCTATAATATATAATATAAGATAAAAGATTTAAAGAACGCGAAGGATTTAATTTACGACTACGATTTAAAGTATAGAGAATACTTATAAAAAGAGTATTAAAAGAGGAAATCTTAGAACCCTACGTAAGTCGATAGCGTGAAAATTATTTCTTACGCTACTAATATATCGTTAAGCTAAATATTAAACGAAGTATAGTTTTTAAACTTTATTAAGCCGCTAAATTATAAATATAATTTACTTTATTAACTTATATTTTCTAATATATTATTATATAGAAGCTTAAATTCGAAAATTTCGAGAATCTCGAAAATTTCGAGAATTTCGAAAGACTTTATAACTTATAATCGCGAAGTAAAGTAACTTAACCAGCCCCTTATTTCTTTTCTTTATCTTATTATATTTTCTTTTAATACTTTATAATTAAATATAACTCTACTTCTCGAGAAAAGATTTCTTATAATTCTAACGATTTAGAAGTTATCGCTAAGAAAGCAAAGCTTTAATAATCTTATTCGAGATTTAAAGAAATAGAAATAGCGAATTTTAAAATCTTAAAATTAATTCTCTAAAGTTAAATCGAATATATATTTAAATAATTTAAATTCTTTTAATCGAGTATTATAAATCTTTATAAAATAATCGATTATATTTAACTCGAAGTAAAAGAAGATTTACTCTTAAAATAATAGCATTATAAAAGCTTACTATAATATATTCTTAATTATTCTTTTTAAATTTATCTAAATTACTTTTATAAACTTAAAAATAAATTTAAACGAATAAATATATTTTATAATTAGAATTCTTATTATCTCTATTTATAGCGAGACTTTTTCATATATCTATTAAATCTTTATCACGAAAATTTAAATAACTTTCTTAATTCCGTAGCTCGTTACTTAAGAATATCTTTTATTTTAAAATCTAAATTAATTTTATATTAAATAAAGAGTCTATCTAAGAATAAAGACTATTACTAGAATAAAACTATTTCTATTAAAAAAATATCTAAAGATATTAATTCTTCTTCTCGCTATATAAATCTTTTAAATACTTAGATCGCTAAGATAATAAAAATACGAAGCTTTATTAGATCTTAGCGATATTAATATTAGTCTTAGATATTCGCGAGTAAATATCTATACTAGAATTATATTATAAAAAGTTAATTAATAAAGATAAATATAAAAGATAATAATAGAACTAAGTAATATTATAAGGTTATATTTAAGATTTAATAGTTATATAGAGATAAAGAGAAAGAATAAGATTATTCTTAAGATATTAGCGATTATACTAATATTACGAAGTATAATAATTATAATCTCTATTAAGAATATCTCTACTTTATTTAAAACTCTAAATATAACTTCGAGAAGATAAAGAAAGTTACTATAAAGAAGATAGATTCCTTAAAAAAGTCTAAGAATACTTTACTAAAGATTAAGAAATAAACGATATTATCGTTAAACGCTAATACGAAATAACTTAAAAAGAATAAGGCTATCTATAAGATTAGATCTATAATAAAAAATATTATAATTAAAGCTAAATTCTTAAAAAAGATAGTTAAGAAGTCGGATTCTAAGAAGTTAAAATCTAAGAAAGTAAGTAATAAGATAATAATTAAGAAGAAATTGATTTATTAGTTATTTATCTTTAAGAATTTAAATTTAGAGTTAAAAGTTAAGAAGGTAGATACTTATAATAATTACGTATATATAAAAAAAAAGATTAACTTACTAAAGAATACTCTTTTAAAAATATAAAAAAAGCTAATAGCACTTTTAATCGCGACGAAAAGAATTTATAGAATAATTACTTTATTCTTAGTATAGTATAAAAGCGTAATAAAACTTATTAGAGACGCTACGAAACTTTTATCTTTTCTAAACTAAGATTATAAGTAAGTTAAAAATAAAAAGACTAATATCGAGAGTATTAAGGAATACTAGAATATTAATAAGTTATTATTAGATAAGATTCTTAATATCTTAAATACTATATAAGAGGTCTTCGCTAAGAAATATCTAGATCTAGCTACCTTCGTATTCGTTCACGATAACGATAAAAATCTTTTCGCAGAGTTCGAAGAGTAAAAGAAAGGTTTCGTTTTTAATATTACGACTGGGATATAATAGCGCTAATTATATATCTTTACATCTAGATCTTTACGAGATAAGAAACTACTAAAATACCCTTACGTCGAATACTTTTACGCTTTCCCTTTCACGAGAAGTAAAATACGTATATCTTCTCTTCTACACCTTTACGTCTAGACCTTTATAAGATATCTTAGTTTCGTTCGAGAAAAAAACCCTATACCTTTACGTCTAAATCTTCACGAGATAAGAAAAAGCTAGATTCGATATATTTTTCTTTCTCTAGATTCGGCTAGACCTTATCTCAATACTCTTACATCTCTTAAGAAAAGTATATACCTTCCTTTAAAACCCGCATATCTTCTCTCCTATACTTTCACATCTAGTCTATACTTTTACATCTAGATTTTTATAAGATAAGAAAAAGTCTAAGAACGATATAGCTTTTCACGAGGGAGAGTAACTATTATATTCCCGATATAGTATATCGCTTTCTTTTCTTTCTTTGAGAAACCTTACTAGCGTAACTTAGTATATCGCTTTCTTTTCTTTCTTCGAGAACGTTTATAGCTTTAGCTTAATTAATCAATTAATCTTAATTAGAACTAAGTTATATCTTTCTCTTCTTCGTAAAACTCCTTTCTAGAAGTATATATATACTTCTTATATAGTATTTCTAATATTAATAAAGTTATTATAAATAATTAAGCTAATAAATAACGTATTATTCTTTCTTTCTTCTATTAAGAAGATCTATAATTTATAAAATAACTCTATTAGAATACTATTACTCTATTTATTAAGTTCGATTAATTAAATCTCTTTACGACTTTTATCTATAACTTAAAATAAATTAAGATTATCGAAAATCTTTTATTTAATAAACGCGCTATTAATTAACTTAATCTAATTATTAAAGTATTTAGACTAAAGCTAAAGATTCTTATAAATAATATTATAAAGGGAAAGATATTAGATATACTTTTATTCTTCTTACCCTCTATTATAGTATAATAGTCTTTCTCTATTCTATCTAATAGAATAATCTCTTAAGCGATATATTAGTTAGACGATTAATATAGATTATAGTCTTTAAGAGTACTTCTAATATAATTTAATCTATTATACGTCGTAATTTCTATTAATTAACTCTACGATATTATTTAATTTTTTTTTCACCTCTATAAGGGCGAAGTATAGTCGATTAAAATATCGATTAGTTTTAACTCTAACTGACTTTGCGAGTAATAAGTCGAGTTTCGGCCTATACCTATATTATTAAATTTTAAAAACGAGATTTATCGTATATTTATATTCTTATTATTTTATACTCTAAAGATTAATTCTTTAGCGTCGCTAAGATCGATGTCGCTATTAATACTAAGATCTCTAATTAAAGTTTATTTCTTAATCTCTATATAATCGTTATTAGATATATACTTTATAAAAATTATAATTAATATATTATTAGTAGAATAAATATTATCTTATCTTATTAGAAGAGTCTCTTTAGAAAAAGCTCTCGAAGAGCTTTTGAAAAGCCTTCGAAGGGTTAGAAATTTTTAAAAGCATCTTTCTTTAAGTATATTATAACGTCTCTCTTAATTCTTAAACTTAAACTCTTTAAAATTCTTTAAAAACTTTAAAGCTCTTTAAAGACTCTTCGAGAATTTATATTAATTAGGCTATTAAAGTTAATTTAAAATTAATTAAATATTATTAAAATAATTAAATTTTAAACTTACTTTAATAGCTTCTTCGATATAAACTCTTAAAAAACTCTTAAAGAGTTTTTAAAAAGTTCGAGAGATTTTAAAGAATCTCTCTAAGAATTAAATATAATTAAAAACTAGTATTTAATAAGCTTTTTACTATTAGAAAGCTTACGTCTTAGTATATATTATTCTAATTAGTATATATAATAGAATAAGGTAGGGCTGAGCTTAAAAACCTTGAATTTGTATGTGCAGCCAATCATAAATTCGGGTCCTGTACGCTTTTTTGGTTAGACCGGCTGAGTCAGCCCGATAGCCCTCCCGCGTCTCCCTTATCAAAAATTTGTGTATAGAAGTTTTACACTCTGAAATAACCAGCTCCCTACGGATACTATTTCTTCATAATTTCGTAAATTATAGAGCTCAGTTTGCGCTTTCTAACGCTGTAAAAATAATGAAGTTTAGCCTACTATTGGTGGATGAAATGGATATTCAAATATGGTAGTCATGGTAGTCACACCAGACGCGTCCGGGATCGGATAATAATAATCCTTCCACCTGTTTGTTATTCTTCCACCATTCTACCAATTCTACCAATTCCACCAATATGAACACAATCGTCTTCGGTACCCCTCGCCCAATCCAATTAGAGCCCCTTACTGACGCCCCCAGGCCACCCCTCGGCGAATCCGCTACTGCTGGCAATCGAGGCCGCAAGCGAGCCCAACAGCTACCTACTACTGCTCATAAACGCGTTGGAAGGCCCTCAAAAAGAGCCCGAACGGATACGTCCTCCCCTACATACTCCTCCCAAGCCAGCGATAGGTGGGTTAAACTAACATTCGAATATTGTAGTCACACCAAACGCGTCCGGGATCGGATAATAATCCTTCCACCTATTTGTGTAACCATTCTTCTTCCACCATTCTACCAATTCTACCAATTCTACCAATTCTACCAATTCTACCAATTCCACCAATATGAACACATTTACCCTCGGTACCCTCGCACTCAGTTGAACAAGAGGAGGATCTACAACAGGCAAATGCGGAGAACACTGCGGAGAAACCAAGCGGCAACAAGGCCACCATCGTCAAAAACACGGCTCAGCTCTCCAAGATCCCACGTCATATGCTCTCCACGGTTCCACATCAAATCATCACTCAGCAAGCGGAGAACACCACTGCAACTTAGGGCCCCTTTGGCAACCACATTCAAGCCCACATTTTCAAGAATTTCAGGTCAAAATACCAACTTTCTTTTCGAGCACAGGTATTATACGTGCCAAGAATTCAAGGTTCGTAACGAAAATGCCCCCCTTAAGCCCCGGACAGCCCGTACTATTTTCGAATAACATCATAATAATTTTCAATATAAATCTAAAAGTGCATATTAAAGAGAATAACGTATTTATACTTCTATATTAATTGCGCAAAATTTAAATCGCTTTTAATTTCAATATTAGTTATTTTCTTTAATAATTCACGTAGACATCGCTTTGATTTAGCGCACATTTTTTAAAAAACTAGGGTCGGAGTCGGTTTGCAAACAAATGTGCTTTTTTGCCCTTAAGGCTGAAATAGATTTTGATCTTGGCGCCAAGGTTGCATAATATTTCAATGCACGTATTCAGGCCGTAAAGCTAGTATTTGACTAACGAAAATCAAAATGTAGATTTTGGTTGCCAAAGGGGCCCTTAGCCTATCATCCCCACTGCATTAAGGAGTAAGAGGAGGAACTACAACAGGCAAATGCGGAGAACACTGCGGAGAAACCAAGCGGCAACAAGGCCACCATCGTCAAGAACACGGCTCAGCTCTCCAAGATCCCACGTCATATCAGTCATCCACTCAGTCAGCCACTCAGCTAGCCACTCAGTCTGATACTCTCCCTACAAGAGGAGGAGCAAGAGGAGGAACTACAACAGGCAAATGCGGAGAACACTGCGGAGAAACCAAGCGGCAACAAGGCCACCATCGTCAAAAACACGGCTCAGCTCTCCAAGATCCCACGTCATATCAGTCATCCACTCAGTCAGCCACTCAGCTAGCCACTCAGTCTGATACTCTCCCTACAAGAGGAGGAGCAAGAGGAGGAACTACAACAGGCAAATGCGGAGAACACTGCGGAGAACACTACGGAGAAACCAAGCGGCAACAAGGCCACCATCGTCAAGAACACGGCTCAGCTCTCCAAGATCCCACGTCATATGCTCTCCACGGTTCCACATCAAATCATCACTCAGCAAGCGGAGAACACCACTGCAACTTGGCCTGTCATCCCCACTACATTGAGGAGCAAGAGGAGGAACTACAACAGGCAAATGCGGAGAACACTACGGAGAACACTGCGGAGAACACTGCGGAGAACACTGCGGAGAACACTGCGGAGAAATCAAGCGGCAACAAGGCCACCATCGTCAAGAACACGGCTCAGCTCTCCAAGATCCCACGTCACATGCTCTCCACGGTTCCACATCAAATCATCACTCAGCAAGCGGAGAACACCACTGCAACTTGGCCTGTCATCCCCACTACATTAATATGGTATATCACTACAATAACGTCACAAGAGAAAGATCTACTGCGACGATCACAGCCAATTGGGCCTCTGCAGGAGGAACATCGGACGATACATATTTGGACGAATTGAAACCGTCCGATATCTTGCTCTGACAGCTATTTCATTATTCGAAAGATTTCACTGCGGCAGGAGATAATGTGGGATTCACACCACTGATTGGCATGTTGTCTCCATTTCTTTCCGGTATTTCGATACTTCTTGCCATAAGGACAATTAATTCTCTACACTCGATATACCTTCCTAATTAGGCCTTAGCGCGCCTCTCTCCGCACATATGTGCCTGTATATAGGTCAAAAACGCACAGCAAGCGATCAGAGTTCGATTTGACTTAGGGCTAGGGCCAAAATTCGATTCAACTTAGAAAAATCCAACTCCATGAATTTAATTCATGGGCCTTTACTTGTATTTAATAAAAGAATAAAAATTAAATATTATTAATATATATAATAGAATAAGATAGAGTTAAGCTTAAAAATCTTGAATTTATATATATAATTAATTATAAATTTAGAGTTACTACGCTCTTTAATTAAATTAATTAAATTATCGCGGTCTCGCGAGTAAATAAATTAGCGTCCGTAATTATCAACTATTAAAAAAATAGATATACGTTATTCACAAATAGAATAACTTTTTTATTTTCTATTAAATTTTTAAGATTTTTTTTCAAATTGTAGAGCGTAGATTGCGCTTTTAAATGCTTTAAAATTATTAAAATTTAATCTTATAATTATTAAAAAGCAAGGTACTTAAATATCGCTCATTAAAGATCGCTTATTAAAGATCGCTCCTTAAAGATCGCTTATTAAATTTACTCGATAGGCCTAATTAAAAAAAAATTATAAATTTAATTTATATATCTTTACTCGTTACTTATTATATAATTAAGATATTTAATTAAATTATTAAAGAAAAGTTATTTTAATCTTTATAACTAGTTTATACTCTATAAGCGATACTCTTAAATATATATTATACTAATCTAAGAATAGAAAATATCTCCTCTTAGCGCTAAGAGTATTCGTTAAACGCCGAGAGATAATAAATTATTTTCTCCGTACTATTATTTCGATTACTATCTTATTATATTTATATAATTTAATAAATATAGTCTAGATCTATTATATAGAGTTTAATATATTATTTCTTTCATGAAATCGTCTTACGTAATTCTCTTTGTGATATAAAAAGATCTAATATACTTTATATCCCCCGCGTATCTTGAAAGTATTACCTCTATTCCCACTAATCTCTCGTCTAAAACCTCGATTTTAAATGTTTTTACGATATATAAGATACGCCTAAATAGCCTTTAAGTCTTATTAATTATAATTACCTCGTAGTGCCTTTAATAGTATAGAGATAGAGGTGAGATTTAGCCTTACTCGATAGATATCTCCTTCTTTTAATAACTCTATTATTATACTTTTGAGGAATTTCTAATGCTCTTAAGTGGCTCCCATTGGTTTATAGAGCTTGAAAGCATTTATGAGACTTCCATTTAAATACCAGTGGAATAAGGGTATCTAATTACGATTATAGGCTCGCTGAAAAGTATATATAGTCACTAGAGTATTGAATCGATCTATCTTTTCTATATACTTGTTATAATAGTAGAAAAGCTTAGAAACCTTAAATTCCTTCTTCTAGATATTCTTTTTATTCTCCTTGAAAGCAGGTAAAGTAATACGAGTATTTGTATTGGTTTTGCTAGGACGTTTTCTTTTTTAAAGATATAGTTATTAATCTCTCGAATACTATATTTAATAGTAAGTCCTAAAACGAGATTGTTATCTTGTCAGGCTATTATAAGAATATTATTCTAAACTATTATAGTAAGAACTCCGTAGGGAATATCCTTAGTAAATATCTATTTCATCTCTATAAGTAATTTTAGAAGATCTCGTCGAGTAGGCTTTATAGTTCTATATATCGTAATTCTCCTATCTCTTAGAGTTATAGCCAGCTTCAGACAAGTGAAATAGTTATTTATAAAGAGAATAGTATTCTTTGAGAGGGTATTCGTAGCTAATTTGAATATCATAGCTAATGTTTCTTTAAGTCCTTTAATTTTTAACCTATCTTCTAGTTTTTATATCGGGGAATATTATGCGTAATTATAGATATAGCTCTTATCATTAATTATAAAGAGCTTATATTCCTTCTTAATTGACTTATCTAAAGCTATAGTAGAATAAGATATACGCCCTATCTTCTTAATCATATATTTATTAATCGCTATATAAGAACTCGAGGTTCTAAGAAGACTCTAATTCTTTCGAATCTCGCTGATAAATGAAAGAAGTTTCTTATACCACACCGGCTGCTTTTATCGACCTATTTTAATAGTCGTAAGATTCTCTTAAGTAAGATTTGAATAATATATATACTTTCGAAGAAGAATATAGCGGTTTCGAGCTATTTTCTTTATAATTATTAAAGCTATAGATGTAATTTTATTAGTTCTCTAATAGTTATAAATAGTAGAAAAGTAAAAGATTTCTATATAGATTATAATAGCGACGAAGATTTTCAGCTCTGATATAGTTATAGAGTATCAATAAGAATCGCGAGAACTTTAAGTAGAGGTATATAAATTGATATTATCTCGAAGTATTTCTTAGATAATAGTGTTGAAATATTCAAGAAGGATGGATTGATTTCTCCAGAAGCACTCTGGGACGGGGTTCTATGTACAGGACAAATTCAGGTGGCTGGTCCAACAAGGTGGCTGGGAAGGCTGGGAAGCTTGGGGGCCAAGAATTCCAACAATTCCAACACGCCCCTGCAGCCAAGCGTACCAGCCCATCAACAAAAAACATGTAACTATACAAACATCTCATCGCCCCTGCAGCGTCACAGGCCCTCCAGGCCCCACACCGTCCTGGTGTTCACACCGTCTGGTGTTCGCAAGCCCTCCAGGCTCCACACCGTCCTGGTGTTCACACCGTCTGATATTCACAAGCCTCCAGGCTCCACACCGTCTGGTGTTCAAAAAGAAAACGCAATCGCCGCAGTGGCCTCGTTCTCGGTGCGCTTCCGCTTCGTACCTCTTGTCATCTCGTGATACCACTCTGGAGCCAATTCCGGATGCTCGGTGTAACACACTGGTCTATGCATCTTGCCACACGTCTTGTAACTCTTTCGATTATCACTCCCACTTATAACCCCCGCATTCGTAAATATACTGGCTATCTCCTCCGCCTCCGTAAGCTTCGGCTTTTCCCCCTTTCTCTCCTCTTCCAGGAGTATATTTACCGCTTTGTGAGCCGTCATATCGGGGGTAACAGCCCAGATTTTGGTTAAGTATTGGAGATGATCGGGAAGGGACATCGATAGGCAAAGGATCGTTTGTTTATCGGGCGTAAGTTTGACGTTGGTGGCTGCAATGCGCTCTTCGAGTAACTTGATATGAGTGATATAGTCGGTCACGGAGTCGAATTTGTTGTATTTGATAGTGTAGTATTGTGCGGTGAGGCGCATGAATTCGTTATCCCCGGTGGGACGGTAGAGATCCGCGAGGTGGGACATCATTTTGAAGCCACAATTGAACTCATCAGCTGCAAGTCGTTGCTTGACAGGGCCACTGATAGTGGGTGTCATCGCATCAGCAGCCTCTTTAGAAGAATCCTTCCATTTGGCCAGGGCTGTAACGGTCAATGTCCCGGGAGGGGTCTCTTGGGTATACTTCCATAACTTTTGTTTACGTAACAAGGCACGCACGTCAATGAGCCACTCCGAGTAGTTTGTCTCAGTGAGTTGACGAATGGGTGACTTGAAGGATAGATCCAAGGCAACTCGTTGGGCCATGATTGATGCTGGTGCTGATGCTGTAGGTGCTTGAAATTGATAGGGATTAGGGCTAGGGTTCATGAAGGTGTGTGATGACGATGATGTATATAGCAACGTTATAAAAGCGTCGGAACCGGGCTCATAACCTGTTGAAATATTCAAGAAGGATGGATTGATTTCTCCAGAAGCACTCTGGGACGGGGTTCTATGTACAGGACAAATTCAGGTGGCTGGTCCAACAAGGTGGCTGGGAAGGCTGGGAAGCTTGGGGGCCAAGAATTCCAACAATTCCAACAAATAGTAGTTTATATAAGGCTAAATACAGTATGTGGAGTAAGAAACAGGTTACTTGGAAGATGACTGACAGCTGCCCGATACTTAATTACCATTGGTTGATACTCTGAAAGTGGTGGAATACGCTGGAGAAGATTGTCACGTTTTTCAAGAAATGCCTGTCTCTCACTGGTTTTCGTGGATTTTTTTTTTTTTTTTTTGGGGGTTTTTTTTTTTTTTTTTTTTTAAAGGGGGGGGGGGAAGTAATTTAGAATTTTTTTTTTTTTTGGGTGGGGGTTTTTTTAATAAAAAAAAAAAAAAATTTTTTAAATGGGGGGAAAAATCTCGGTTAAATTTGTTGTCTCGGCGTCGGCGTTTATCGGATAACTGGGAACTTAATAGGGTCGGCGCGCTAAGCCGGGTGAGGTACGGCCCGTACTAAACCAAAACTCTGCTGATTCATCGCCCTGTCACCGCCCCCTTGACTCCCTACCCTGTTCACCCCAAACCAACACACAGGGCCCTTCGCCTGAGAATACCGTCGGCGATATCTCTCATTTATCAGCATTCAATCCTTCCGTCTAGAGCGCCGAGAATATGTGCCAAAAGTGAAGCCCATTGATATCGGAATTGGATCGGACGGGCCTGCATTGCTTCCTATCCGAGAAAGAAAAAGAGAGAATGCCACCTGCCGCTCCTGATCGAACATTTTCAGGACTTGTTGGGGGTTGTTTCAGCATTGTATCGGGCAAGCGCAATGATGCCGAGAACGGCGGCCGTCTTGGTGTAAGTCTCCCTCCTGGATACCCGTTCTCTATCCTCCTCAGCGCATCGCTGCTGCACGTCCAACCTTTCATCGATAGCGTTCCGTTGAATGGAAGTCTGGATTTTCAAGCCGCGAAGCTAAATGGGCATACAGAAGCGTGATCTCGGGCGCTATGCCTACGAGAACAAAATGCCTGACTGGCTATACTGCTTGCTTGAGGATGAGGGAAAGCAGCATCTAGAAGATGCGCCATCCGGAATTTCAGATGTTCTTGGCAAGCTAATCGACCAAGACCGAGACGTCGAGACAGCGTACATCTGCCATTTTGCTGTACGTTATGTTGGGAAGATCAAAGTCAAGGGTAAAAATGAGGGTAACAATTTCTGTGGTTATCACAATATCCAAATGCTCGTCAGCTACATCAATGCCGCAGAGGTGCAAGGTTCTGAAAACTTTGCTAATGGTATTCCCACCATCTGGGAGATACAAAATATTATCGAGGAGGCTTGGGATCACGGTTTCAATGAGTCTGGCCGGCTGCAGACGGGCGGGATCAAGGGCACTCGAAAACACATTGGGACGCCAGAGGTATGCGCAACACTTTTTTTTCAACCCATGCTGCTGGGGGGCACTCTTACGCCATCTTTGAACCGCTGTCGGTAGCGAATGACACAGAGTGAACAAGTCATTGACATACTTACAGGCCCAAGCACTATTTGGTAGCTTGAAGATCCCTTGTAAAGCGGACAGATTCCAGGACATCAAAGGTGGCGCCAAGGCCTACGAGCAATTGCTCGATTCCGTGGAGTACTATTTCTCCAACTCAATCACCACTTCACACCTGAGGACGTCTCCCAGAGTCCAGAACACCGAACTCCCTCCCATTTATCTCCAACGGCCCCGTCACTCAATGACCGTCGTCGGTATTGAAAAGCGGAAAAATGGCTCCCGCAGCCTGCTCGTTTTCGATCCAGCTTACAATCCCTCCAAGGAAATGTTGAAGATGTTAAACCTCGCTTCTGCCACCAATAGTGATACGCCTTCAATATCATTGATCAAACCCTACCGACGTGGGAAGAGGTATCTTAGAAGATACCAGGCTTTTGAGACTTTGCGCCTTGTCCTTCAGCCTTCCCTTTCCGGTCAAAGAACGAATCAGAGCAGCTAGCGAAACAGATTGGACCAATATGGGTCTCTGAATATCATTTAAGGCCGGGGTTCTGGATTCAGCGTTGGGCCTGACCTTCAAGCAAGCTCCCACAAATCTGGTCCTATATTGATGCCCGCAATTGAGGAGGCTCCCACTGTCAGAACAAGTTCCTGCAATGTCATCTCAACCTACTTCTAATTGAGGAAATAAGTCTATTATGTCTTCCTAGAGACCGCGAGCTGTCTGCTTCGCGACGAAAAATCTGTGAGAAGCAACGATGCTAGACCCGTGCCGATTCCTTAAGCTGCACGTCAAGGCGCATATCCCACGTTCGTTCGCAAGCTCCGAAGACTCCCGCGAGCGACCGGAAATCTTTGATATTTCGCCCATCTCTAGAAAGGCTTCAGATAGTCTCTGGTAACCGGCTTTTCCCTCTCTCCTTCGCCCAGCCCTCATAACCGTTCGGAAATTTATCGACGAAGTAGCGCATCACATCGGTGCACCTATTTGCACTGTCAGCTCCAAAGTGCCAAAGACCCCGAGATGCTGGAGCCCTCACATCTTTCTGTATCGAAGATTGCCGGGGTACAATGTTGAGCAATTCATATCCCAGCGACTGGACGTACGTCTTTAGCGATAGCTGCCGATAAGAGCTGCAATTTTCACTTACAGGCAGTACAAAGCATTCCGATCGTCCTGGTCTTCTTCTGGGTCTGACATTTGGAAGTGTTCGAAATAGGCTTTCACGTATTGCTTTCCCATCTTATGGCGGATTGGTCGCAAAGGCGCAAGTTCGACTACTTCGTCAGTGCGGTCGAAACATCGGAGTGTCATTCACATACTTTCATTGTGAGCATATATGCAGGTAGCATCATAAATCACAGGTGTGTTCGAGTTTAGGTCTGTGGAGACGTTGCCGTCCCAAATATCACCATGGACCAATCTCGGCTTGATCATCCTACCGCCAGTCTCCAATGGCCGAAGCAATCGAGGCACCACTTTCTCAAGAGTCAACCTACACAGTTCATGCACTTCCTCGTCATACCCCTGCGACTTCTCTTCGTTCTCAAAGACGCGTCTGATGGAATGAGAAAAGAACTCTTCCCACGTCTGAGTCCACTCAGTGTACTGAGGTATCGTGCCTTGAAGAGTTGGCACATGAAAGCCATATTTACCGACCGGGTTTACGCCGTTCATGTGCAGTTCTGCCAGACCGTGCACCAATTTCTGAACGTCAGGAAGGTCTTCGTCCATGTCTACAAAGCCGCAGAGGAAGAAGTGAATGTTGGGGTCGGAAGCGTAAGTTCCTGAAGCATAGGGGTGGGGGACGATGTACGGGAGCGCCTTGTAAAGCGATAACATTGAAACGAACTCGCCGTCGACCATGGCTTTGCCGGTGTTATTCTGCGTGACCTTCAGAAAGAAAAATAAATCCGAACCGTCAGCTTGCACGGTTGAGATCTTGGCTGTACGTGTCCAGTAGCTGAACCCGAAAGAGGCGATGTCTTTGATCTTGGAGCCTGGTGGCAACTCTACTAGTTTCAGCTACTTCAATCATCAATTCATCTTTATTAAGCGGCTCACTTGCTGAGACATTGTCATCGACGGATTCAATCCACTTTTCGTCAACAGCAACAGGCTTATCCCAAACCGGCTTGCCTTCTTGATCTTCGATTCTTTACCATTGTTGAGCAGTCTGTTGAAACATGAGGTAGGGTACTTGGTTGTATGAATTGTGTGTGCTCCAGAGCCCCTCGAGCGACCATGATCAAACGCGCCAGGGCTTGGCGTCATGTGACCCTGCGGCTCGAAAAAAACGCACCTCCTTGCATGCCGGGTAATACACACCAGTGCCAACGCCACACACCACTATGGCTATGAAGGATGCGGCATAGCAAATGGAGAAGAACCAATCATGAGACAAGAATCCACATCACGGATTACATACATTGAAGCCTTAACTTGCATATACCTGTAGCGGACAGCTATCTGAAACGAGAAATTTCCCATTAATGATAGGAGGGGAAAGGAACGCAGATACATCAGGGTCAACGAAGTCCCATAATTCAACTAACACACAAATCTACAATCCTTCCCACGAGCCATGATCTTCCCCACGACCCAACGCGCCCCTTTTGTCCCATCGAAATGAGAAGTACTCCGAATGTTCGGATACCTACGTAAGACCATTTAGGTCATATGACATTCTCTCCCCCTCGCAGCCCTAGAGGCATATACCTCAGTAGGGTTGCCCGCCTAGCACACCACCGGTCTAAGAGCTTACGGAGACGTAGGCTTCACGCCCTGTTTGAAATATTTTCTGAGTTTCGCTCGCCGAGCAAAGGTCTTGGTTATGAGCACAATTTCTTTGATGTTTCTCCGATGACGGCACGTTGAGCACGGGCACTTGCGTTGGAAAGATCAATATCGTGACTTCCGGACTAGCGGCTTTCGATCTATAAGCTCGATCGGCTGTCAAAAGCTGGAATGGAATCTATCCACCGATGATTGCGTTTCGACCGGAGGCTGTGAGCTTTGGTTACTTCTCGTGCAGATTGGATCGGCCGGAATGGCTCCGCTGGAGGGAAACAGGACGGAATGTGCCGTTCGACGTTTGCATACTATCATCTCCTTCTCGATGTATTGCCGAGAAGTCTTCGTCCAAGGCCTGTCTGACAGCAATGAAATTGATGTGGGAATTGAAACCCTGCAAGAGCTGAGAAGAGCGCATTGATTTCTGAGAAGAGGGTTTGTTGCACTGATTGAGGCTAGAAGCATTGTGTAATACGAAAGACCTGAAATTGCACTAAAAAGAAAGAAGAAGGTCAATACTAGATGTTGCAATGCATGAAGCAACACTTCAGTCCGCTTTTTGACAGGCTCTCATCATGATCGTCTGATTCGTGTCATGACTCAGAGCCTCTGTCTGCAATCAATGCCACGATTGATCTATTCTCCCCTCTTCCGCTCACCACCTGTCATGTTCAGAGACTCGGTCGTTGCTCCTCGACGGGTCCATCGAAGATCGTTTCCCCAATGCTCCTGAGAACGTCCCCGATTTGAGGAACTTTCCGTCTCTGCCACCATATTAGCCGATGCCCGCAGACGGAAGTCACAGTGTCATGAGAAGATGAGTACTATGCACTTGGACTTATACATGCCCTTTTATGGACCCCAATACACGCGTTTCGACTTTCGCCTTCTGTGGCACGGACGTGTTCGAATTGACCCGATTAAAATCATGGAGAGGTAAATCCGAACCCTCCTTCGACCTCGGTTTGAAGATGTGCAACAGCGAGTGGGTAAGAGAGGTTATGTGGGAAAAGTCGACTTTGTGTTGTCGAAACAGGCAAGGGAGATGAGGGACTGAGCTACAGATCACACCGAGGCTGATCTCGACGGTCCTGCAGTAGGAGCGGTAAGCGTATTCTCGAGTCGAGGTCGAACGCGCCTGAGCTGGGAGATTAGTGATGGAATGCTTACGCTAAGCCGATAGTTGGTGGTAGCCGCCAAGTCAGATCGGAGCTTCTAGCTTCGACGACGCGATAGTACATGCCTGCTAATATACTGGCGAGAATCGCTCTGGACCAATTTGGAGTTTGGTAAGTAAATGCAATGATCGAAATGGGATCGATCGTGCTGACAGGTTTGAAGTGTACATACATGAAGCCTACCAGGAAGATACTGCTGACCCCAAGCTTTTTCCTTAAGGTCATTTGCAAACGCCATAGGACTGGCAGCGGCAGGATGAAGATATATATGTCGGAGAGGACACCGAAAGGACCCTGGACATAGGCAATGCTCTCTGATTTCTGGCAGCGCTCAAGGCTAGTAATCGACGGCCAGTTCTCGCCGGGCCTGGGGATACAGTAGGCGATAAAAACGGTAGCGGTTGCGGTGTAGAAGAGGAAATTCATGCCGATTCCAAAGATAAATCGTAATCTTTGTTCCGCGGTTGCACGAAAATAGGCGGAAGTAGAGAAAAGAGAGCTAGTTTAGCAAAGAAAACAGGAAGTTGTAGACAACTCCATAGACTACAATTTCAATCTGACATTTTGGTTCCTTGTCAGAACATTTTCACTAAACCGATGAATGATTTACCTCAACATAATGCGGCGTGAATGCTATGGCTCGTACGTCCCAGCCATGTGGGCCGAGGGTCTTCATTCCTAGATGTCTCTTAATCTTGACGGGCTTGGAATGAGATCGGGACGCGTACCCCATATCACACATGCGGCATACGACGTCGCACCTGTCTTATCATCTTTAGCTTAATCACAGCGACACGAAAAGAATAACGCTCACAATAGCAAGCATGGAAGACGCTGCCACTAGATCTTAGCAAATATCCATCCGCGGGGACCAGTAGACTGACCATCATCCCATCCGAAAGCGTGGCTTATCCACACCTTTGCGTAGATTCTCAGCAAGAAGATTGGCCACATCAGCGCAATACATGTTGAACAGATGATGATGATGGCGGGCGCCCGGGTCTCAGGATTCTCGAAGTTTGACATCTGTCCTGGCGGAGGAGGCAAGAAAGGATAATCCTCGATCGAAGACATGACAGTCGTGGCTTTGTGACGTGGCAAACTGAGAGAATACTCTAGGCTGCACGGAACCGATGGTAAACAGCAGAAAGTATTTTTAGAAGCCAGTGGCATTTACCAGATCGTGCTTCCCCAGGTCGAGTGGAAGTTGCTGTCTAATATTCGCACTGCACGTGTAGAAATATTCCAGGAGACGTGACTCATGTTATTGTTGCTTGCTTGGTTGCACTAGAGCCATCATTCCGTCTGGACCGCTCTGGAATCCGGCGAGCGTACGAGGCTGACATTGCTGGACCTAGTGAATATGCTTATCCATTGTGCGAATCTTCTCCGTGAACCTGCAGACATAAGCGTGAAGTTGATATTTGACTGTATCGTTTCTGCTGCAGTCGGAAGGAGCTGAAAAGATTTTCAAGAGCCTGCAGCCGCAGTCTCAGCAAGATGTCCGACTGGCGCGCATCAGAACGAGAAGAAAAGGGTAGCCAGTGACGGTCGCGCCCGGCTAGCCAGGCAAGGTAATCATGCCGCAGAGAGGCTGTCACCAACATAAGTTTCGGGGTTATCTTTGCGTCCACGATGCAGCTTAACTTCGTCAGCGAACCTAGCCAAGCTTCTGTTCTCGGATCAATTCACTTTGCATCACACCTGAAACCTTTCAGACCGAACGAGGAACTGATATTCCCAAAACTCGTCAGGGCCGAGGGAACATCGGCCTCCTGTATCTTACGCTACTCCTATCGCCGCTAATGAGCCTAAGACTGGCGTGTCTTGCAAATCGCAAAAGGTGTCATTTTTCAGCCTACTGCGCCAGCTCTTCCAAGGAAAGGAGCGAGAGTTTTGTTGGGCCCATCTCAATGTCAAGGCCAACGCTTGCTGCAACAAGAGGTATCGTACGGAGTACACAAAATGAGTTTAGCGACTGCCAGATACTGAAATCTGGACTAATCGATTGGATGGGAATTTCTTTGAGGCTGCAAGAGGTTCGATCTTAAAGTGTTCTGGGCCCCGTGTAAACGTTCATACAAATGCCGTCATCACTAGCCTCGGCCGTGTCTTGCATTAGTCTTGCATAGCACTCAGCCCCTCAACATCCATCCTCTTAACTTGCGACGCTTGATCGACTGCGTCTTCCACAACACACACACACACACACGACTGAGTCTGCGTATCCCATATCCTGATAGTAACATCTCTTGGCAGAACATCAATAGACTGTTGCTTTACATCGGAATAACTCTGGATTGAGAAGATTGACCACTAAATTTTTATTACAGAAATTCAAATCTGCCCAAGAAAATAAATTGTGGTATAAAAAGGATCCCTATAAAGTTACTTTGTTATTGAGCTGTGCGGGATTGAATGTAACGGGTTTAGGATGTTTGGTCGGCAGCCTCTGGAATTCATTACCTGTCTGGATATATGGGATACTGCTACCTCCTTTTCCAGAAGCAGGCACAGATCTCCCTAACCCCACAACCTGGACCTTCCCATGTCCTCTGATTCATTTGTACAGACAAGCAGCCTTTCTGCACTTACATTGTACCGCCTTTTCAACGTTATTATTCGCCATGTCAAACGAGGGAAACGTGGACATCAATACTCACACAGGTCTTGTAAGAACCTTACATCGGCTAGGATGTGGGACAGCTCTCGGTCAGCCGTTGCTATCATTCGCTCGCAGCTACCAGTCGAGGTTTTTGGGCCCCAATACGATGCTGAGACAGAAAACAAGTCTATGAAGTGACTGGGGGAATTGTGGTATGATGTGAAGATCTGATGTAGTCATTAGAGAAGTGTTACTTACCTGTGACATTTCTACAGTTACCCAAGTCAGACATGCCTGTCCTATTACTCCCATATCCGCTGCGACTGGGAGACCGTAGTGATCTACCTCCGAAACTCAACGGCTTTGAAACGAAGCTATTTCGCATGCCTTCAGGCTGGCTAGACGGAACAGTGACAGTGAATGGACGAGACGAATCTCGTATCTCACCAAGTCCTCGATAATTTTTCATATTCCGAGGCAACATGACGGTCTGCTTCGGCGCTGAGGATATGCGCCTTTGCGGCTGCTTCTAGCGCAGCTACAATGCCACTAGAAGAGCTTCGATCAGCGGTGTTCTGAGATTGCGATGCTGTATGAATGGTTTCGATTGGCGCTGCTGCATTGTTTGCCGATGCGCCTTCTTCTAGCTGAGGAGGCCCCTCGCCATCTCTGTGACGAGCGACATGATCTCTGGTGTGTTTGACTGATCCGAGCAACCTGGTCCTGAATCGATCTTGAAGCAGCAGGTCCTCAATAGTTTTTATCACGCCCGCGAACGAGAAGAAAAGTTGACAATATCCAGTGCTCACGATGTAAGCAATGAATATGTTGCGGCTGTTAATTTTGCCAGCATCTGTATCCAGATTTCTTGTCCATACGAAGCCTTGATAGATGGCCAGACCCAAAATGAAACTCAAAATAGCATACGACATCATGGTGTATGGGGCGGATAGAATGAATATAGCGGATATCGAGGCTTTCTTTTCTTTTTTCTCTCCTGGTCTTGTCTCTTCTGACCCACTCTGAGGAGCTGCGCTGAGCCAGTCGCGGATGAGCTCCGGCTGGTATATTTTTCCAATATCTCTCGAGAGACTACATGCGTAGTAAACCGAGAGGCAGCCAGCCACTGTCGCGAAAAGCAGGAAAGCACGAGCGGTCCAATGCGCTAGACTTAGGTCCGTAAGAGAAAGCGCCGTGAGAGCGACTTGGGCGATAATTGCACCCTATCAAGTTCTCAGCCCACGAGATATCTGTAAAGCCCCAAATTGGTCCGGGCACGGTCAACGAGGGACACTTACTGCGACAGCAGTCATGTTGCACTCGCTAGCTACCGAGTCTCGGAAACGCAGTGCTTCATCGTCGCTACCCCGAAGTATGACTCGCTGGAGTCTCTCGTACTCGGATGCCGTGCTCCCAAAGAAAGTCGAGATGAAGAATCCGGCCGTCCCTCCGTAAGATTGGGAAAGGGTCGCTCTCTCGTAGGCTCTCAGATTTAAAGAGATCTGGGTGGCCAGCGATACTAAGCTAGCAATGCTGGTAACAACGCTCACAGGGTCAGCCATTGTGCCTGATCTGTTATTTCAGTCGCGGTTGCTGCGTGAAGATTTTGCCGCTGAAGGTGCGCGTAGAAGGAAACGCGGGTTCCGGTCGCAAGAGCTCAGACTCGAATTCATATCTATTCAATCAAGTCTTTCCAACTGGCCAGTAATCCTGCAAGATGATTTATAAATGGTATGAAATGCGCCGAACGATATGATAGCTAGTGATATGAATGCTGGAAGGGAGCTGAGGAGGATGAGGCTGAGCAGCTAGGATTGTAGCCTAAGTAGGTGCAAATCAAAAAAGCCTGCAAAAAACTAAGAACTTTAAGATGCTTCATAGTCAAGCTGAGTGGGCATGAATCAGCAAACCTCCTTTAAGTCTATCGGCTCCACCTTACCTAACCAAATCGAGCCTGCCACGGTCTTTCACCGCCGCATATGCAAGGCATGGACATGATTAAATAATGGAACGTTAGTACCTGTCTTGTAGTGAAAGCCCACCTTCAATGAAAAGCCATATTAGGATTTAGACAGTCTGATTGTGATTGGAAACCAAAAATATAAAGCAACATTAGGCATCTTTCTGCCGTAAGCGCTGTCCTCTATAAAGTACTTCTACAAAAGCCGTCTACTGTTATCTTGAAGCCCCTAGCGCGTATGGGACACAGGAGACAGCTTCCAGGTCTCGTAGCCTCCCTAGTCTGAAATCCCTGAAAAGTTTCCCCCTAGAAAACGTTAATGAGAACAGCTTATCATATACGATCCGTTTCCAATAGCTTTGCAAGATTGACATTGGCCAAGTATTAGAAAAGTCACATAATTGTTTCAAGAGATACACCCTTCTTCCGCAATAAAGGCATCATCCATATCGTGGACATGGGCAGCTGCAATATCCTTCGGACCACCGCAGTGAACAGCCGTCATCTCCTCGAGGATCTCAGTGCAAGCCATGAAAATTTCAAATCAGTTGACTCTGACCACCGGGAACTTGCCCTCCCATTCCGGGCGCACCGTGGATTCGAGAGGCTCCCAGCGCACAGACGAGTGGATGAGCGGCAATTTGCCGCGCGGTATTCATGACTCCGTCGCTGGTAGCCCTGCTGCCCTTATCCACCTCCCCGCCACACGGGCGCCCACTGGTGGCAAAAAGGTCGAAAACCGCAGTCATTCAATCCAGTCATTACCGAGAGACTGTGTGGATGAAGCCGTTTTTGGAGAACTTTGGGCAACCCAAACCTGAATGTACGCGTTTTCTTATCGAATTCAAGGGTCATTCCTTGAAATTTGCATACTGGGAGAAGGAACTAAAGGTAGTATGAGGGCCACGAGAGATATTGTGGCCGATGTGTTGGCAGAGATGCTCCAACAGGACACTTTCATCCTCGATAACGTCAAGTTGTCTGAGGAAGTTGTATAGGTGTAGAGCGGCCCCAAAATACTGCGTGGGGTTACAAAAACGAGTTCAGAGATCGGTAGCTATAGCAAGAATCCTTGTCAGCTGATGGCCCGCAACCACTGGTGACTGATGATAAAAATCGAATCGCTTTTCGCTTGAGAATGTAGACAGGTCGCTTTCAAACATTCGCAGGCTCTCCATAAGACCAGATCAACGCAATCTTCGCAATCGCAGTCCGATGTGGGTTGCAAACTTTTCGCCCTCCCTAGGCAGGATTAACCAGCTCTTGTATGGACAAGATCAATCGAAGCTCAAATGTCGCGCTAGTCGGTATTGGTCGAACGTGTTCGTGTAGGTTAGGCTTACGTATGAAAGAAAGACCCGTAACAAAATCATGTTAATCTTCCTCTTTGCAAGAGAGCTGTTTCATACTCTTTAACAAGGACTTGAACACTTTCGTCTCCGCGTCAACTCTTTTGATGCTGTCGCAAGGTCCTTCTAGAGCGAATGATGTAATCTTGCAAGCTCTCGATGATTCTTTGCCGCGACTGCTCTGCATGATATGATCATCGATCCCCTGCTGGCCTAGAATGATGGCCATGACAGGATGTGTGAAGGTATTTATGGCAACAGGATCCGAAAACGTCGCTGTTCCAGGTATGCCGAGTGTTGATGACTTGTATTCTCGACTATATCGAGTATCTCTTTGTATCCGATTATTTCACACGTATCGAAGAATCGTCGTCCACAGTGGAAGCGAGTTGCCACACTCACTATGGCAGCGTTGGTGAGGAAGGCCGCGAGCATGAACGGCATCTCACTTACTGCAGCATCGGCCCAATATTTCCTGACCTTTGAGCAAGTCGTTTCGAGATCCTGAAGAACGGATCAGTCTGGACGGACACTTCCCTCAAAAAGGCGGAACGAACCCAAAGCACAAAATACAACTTAAGATCCTGGACAGCTGCATCACTCTTAATGCCGTCATCTCCTGCGTCGTCTCGTCCATCTCTCGAGTGCTCGTGGTGTGTCTCATAGGCCTCATTATCTTCGTTTCCGCTTGCACTGGGTGACTCGCTCTCGGTTTGCAGATTACTGAGTGTCTCGAAAGGATTCAAACCTGGCGTGCTTGAAGAATTCGTCTCGTTTGCCTTCGAGGATGAGAGTCCGTCGGAGCTCAGAGACTTGAAGATGGATTTAAGTCTACCAAAATGTCGATGCATCTCGTAAATCTGTCGAAGAAGCTAGAAGATCACATTTGGTGAAATGTTCATGAGACAAGTTGTTGGGATTAGCCGTCTTTGTGGCAAAGAAACCTTTGAAGTGACTCGTCACCTCAGAGCGAGCCGCGATAGCCTTGTCGAAGGCATAGTAGATCAGATCGGGGACCTTGATACGCTTATCCTTGATGGAACTTGCTGCTTGTTGCATATCAGATATTATCGATCTGGCCTTGATATCGATTCTATCGGAAGTGACAGCTAGCCATCTCTCAACCACCGTGGTGGCTTTTTTGTATGATAGAAAGACCTCGTAGAGATCTGGCGTCAGCTTTTTATCAAAGCGAGGCGGCATGGTACTGGTGTAGACATTGATCGTAAGGTGTAAAGTCGAAAAGAGGTAGGTATGATGAGGTGAGGTTAGTCGTAAGGCAAAGGCCAGTGAGTGAATGATCACGCACCTGTTGACGAAAGAAGCGAGGAGTTTACCGCGACTTGCGGTTCCAGTGAAGCACAAAAGCTGCGGTATCTCCAGTCGGCTGAAACGCATGCATACATTCTAGCAAATACTGTTCTATCATACAACCATGTCCATTGCCAAACTGCGAATCCTAAGGTTCTGCACTAGCCTCTATCATCCTGTCGTACAGAAAACCTTCGCTCCCAGCATCCGATCTCATGAGTGGCATATCCCACAACTTCCATCCTTGCTTTTTGCGCGTTTGCAACTGCCATTCCAGCATGGGCAAAATCCCGCTGGAATTCTTCCACCGCTCTTCATACTCCGCGAGCTCATGATTCCAACCACCTGTTTGGATCTCGTACATTTGCTCTTGGATGTCGGAAGTCGTGCCTCGTATCTGGCGTCTATTGTTGTCGATCATCTGGGAGAGGACTGCTGGTGGCATGGCGTCCAAATAGTCTCTGGTCTTTTTCTCGGCTTCCACGCGTTCTTGCTGGCGATGATATCGTTCGTGATCGGTTTCTGAAGGGCCCTGTATCTGCTTCGCACAAATGTTCTGATCCATGTTTCCTCCATGTGTACCCCTTGTCGCTTTGAAAACTCGGCTTGAGCGCTCCACTAAGCCCCATGGATTGTCCCAATCCGAGGTTTGCGGGCCGTCGTAAAGCATGAGGGATCTGAGATTCTGCTCATTACCACCATGTTCGACCACATGACGAAACGCATGTTCGACCGCTGCTAGGGAAGACTTGTGTTTTTCATAACCTTGGGGTTTCTGAGTATGTAGTGTCATTTCTGCTAATTGTGGGATCTGGCTGAGAGCGGAAAGATGATCCTGTGACTCAGTATCGTCAGTAGGAGCTCAGATTACATATTAGGTCTGGAGACTTGCCGGGTTATCAGGAGGCCAACGGAGGTTCAACGCCAAGTTGGTCAACCCTGGACAGAGGCGTTGGATAGCCTGTAGAAGACAAAGCGGAACATCTTGCATATTTATCCAATTGTCTAAAGCGTCTCGGTGGGGATGGATCGCAAGCGTTTCCAACGAAGGTCCGCAGATCATTAAGGCTGAGAATGGAAGTCGAGACTCTTCGGTCTTTATCTTCAATTCCGTGAGTCTGATGGTTCGCGAGCATATTGATACGAGAGCATTCTCATTTTCTGCTTTCGTGTGGAGGAGACTGATTGATCGCAAGGATTGCTCGCAGCCTTGGAAACCGTACAGGAGGCGGTCATCCCAGAGTGTGATCTTAATCAACTTTGTCCAACCTCCTTTTGCTCCCCACTTCAACAGATCGTCTACCTCAAAAGTTCTGTCTGCAATCGTAAGTTCCGCGAGTTGAGGTAGAAGAAACTCAGGCTTCAAATCATGCCATGGTTCCGATGCTCCAAGGCCGCGATTATTCCTGTAAACATTGGGATCATACGTAGTAAGGCTGTGTAAACCTGGACAACTTCTTAGTGCCCACAAAAGCTTGCTCTTTGCCACACGGGCCTCTTTTCCGACTCTGTCATATGGATAGTTGGGCATGCAGACATGGAGCGAACGTAGCATGTTTGGAGCTAGCCTGAGGACTTTCCAATCCTTTTTGATGTCGCACTTGGAAAAGCTTGTACGCATGTCTAGGTGAGCTTTTGGCCAGTGCTGACCGAGGCTTGTGAGCAGACTCGGTGGAAAAGAACCGTCGCAATTCCAGGAAAACGAACTTAGCTGACGGAGTTTGGGGAGCCAGCCTATCAATAGCTCTAGAGCACCTGGATGAACTCCGTCACGGCCAAAGACATGAATGTTTCTGACCAAAGCAAGGACCGCGGGTCCAGCAGAGAGCCGTGAGATAAGCGTGCTGAGAGGCCGTTTGGTAGGCGTGTGGTCCTCCACGTGGGGGTGAGGGTAGGTACAGCCAGAGATGTCAATATAGATAGTCTGATAGGTCAGCGGTGTCACTATTCTGTAGAAATGGCGCGACACCAGCGCAACCGGAAGCAAGTTCAGGAGACCGTCAGCGCGCAGCTTTATGGTATTAGCTAAGCCAATCATCGCCTTGAGTGTCCTCATACCTTCATGAAGATCTCATTCAACAGCTCGACGGGCATTCGTATTATTTCCATCGTGACTACCTAGAGGTTGATGAGTCCCTTGTGAATCCTGGAATCTTGGAGTGCTGATGTCAGGAAGATTCATGCGGATAGAAAAAGACCTCGAAGGGGAGCTGTGAAGGTTCAGGGAAAAACCACAACCGTGGTGAGTGGTGTACACAAAGAAGGAAGAGTTCTATGGGTGGAATGGACAGTGGTTGGTGGTGTTAGACTTAATCAGCGATGGTGTTGGAGATTGGAAAATGGAATAAGGTGTTTACGAATCTACTTGATGGCGCTAGGCGAAACGAAATAGATGTGTTTTAGCTTCAGCTTGAAACACTCTCAAATTGATATGCGGGTGAGCCCAATTCTGTGGATGAATTCTTTTGAGCTCCTCCGAATAAATTTCTCTATTTCTGCTCCGATACTGTTTATCCATGTGTAAGGGGTGCGGCATAGTACTACTTCATGAGACTACTCCTAGGGGACATCTTTGTGGCATCTCTCTTGCATAAGATTAGATCATAAATCCAGCTGTAGAAACAGCAATCTACAGACAAGCGTACTATTCAGTGTCGAGTTCCCAAAGAATTTGAGCAGCTGACTCTTTTGCATCTGTGAAATACCGTTACTGGCAACGACAGCGAGGATCTCCAGTGGTGCGAAAGGGTACGCCAAGGCGCGGCTGAGTCGCTCTCCAGTTGCACGGGGTTGACAATCTGTGCGCGGCAGAGAGAGCAATGGTTGTCGAAACTGGCCGACAGCATCCACCGAGCGAGGCAATGGAAACCGAGTATGTGACCGCATGGTGCTAGTGCAACTGGACGATGTACTGTCCCACCGAATTCCTCCCCCATTGTTTCTGTATGGCTCCTTGCAGACGCCGCATTCTTCTTTCTCGAGGGGAGGAGTTAGCTCGATAGTTGGGATGTTGCAAAGGAACTGAAACTTGAACGATTTTCTTATCAAGCTTTGCGTTGATAGGTGCCGGCATGATAGTGATACTCAGGTAGGGACGTAGATACTATTCTGAGGTCGTAAGAAGATGGTATTTACCCAATATCGTGGCTCTGAAGAACTTCATAATCTGGAAGGGAAGGGGACTCAGCGCTAGAAAAGTTCTTACAGTGATCATCTAACTGGAGTGTCATAAATGCAATGTGTCAACTGTCGGATACATAACACAAGCCAAGACCAACCGGATCTCCAGCACATTGAAAAAGCCCAAGGGCGTTTAACACAAGCAATGAACAATGAGACTCTCGGCACATCCCTCGAAGTCACTTCTTCGCTCGTGATTTGTCACTGATGCGATCCCCCATCTCGCATTTTTTGTCTCCCCAATTCCGCCTACCACAACTTGCGTTTCCCAAGCTGGTAAGTGAGGCCTTCAGGAGAAATCTTGCCGATGTCTAAGTGCCTCACCAACCTTTCAACCAACGCAGGATGCGACTCACTGTCTGATTCACTGTCGTTCAGGCCAAGACCTCTCCTAATACACCAAAATTGAGCCGTACTCGTCCGGCTCTTTTTCCCTTCCCCTTTTCTTTTTTTTTTTTTTTTTTTTTTTTTTTTTTTTTTTTTTTTTTTTGTTGGTGGGGGGCGGGGGGGGGGGGGGGGGGGGTTTTTTTTTTTTTTTTTTTTTTTTTTTTTTTTTTTTTTTTTTTGTTTTTTTTTTTGTGGGTTGGGTGGTTTTTCTTTTTTTTTTTTTTTTTTTTTGGGGGTGTGGGGGGGGGGTGCTTCTTTGTCCAAAAAAGAAAGCAGGAACCCCCGTTTGGCGGGGGGTTTTTTAGGGGGGGGGTTTTTGGTTGTCTTTTCTGGGGAAAAAGTTGAGGAAAAGTAAACTGTGACTCCCCAAGTGGAGAATTGAAGTTCAGCATCTGGGTCAATCCCTCATCACCAGCGACGTAATACTAGAGAGACCAAAATGAGCGTAGATCGTCAGCGCACTCGAACTCCAACTTAAACTCCAACTCGGTCACGTGTGAGGAGCTAGGGGAACCTAATGCCGTTTCCGGGATTTAGATGCAGGGATCCAGATGGTTTCGGATGTGAGTTGGATACCCATTGTACCGCTCGCTGGCCTTTCTCCGACGTGAAACCCAGTCTCGCTATCAAAAGCCAGTGTGGTGCAGACTGGGATTTACTAGCCTACGCCCATGAACTCCGAGCCATGATATGGGAGCATGTGTCTCATGCTGCTGTAGAGCTGCCGCTGTTTGAGAGCGCTTTCATCGTTGATTCGTTAGGTATGCTATCTTCATCCATGCTTGTATTCTACCCCCGGAACGCCAATGAGCCCAGACCGTACCCTCGCCCCTTGATAATCAGATCCGATCTCAACTGTCTCTCCAGACCGCCAGTGCATTGATTGAAGTAATCGTGTCTGGATGATTTGCCCCTAGATTCTTTGTCCTTAGCTCCACAGCTTGCTCCATCAATGTGATTGCTTCATTGTGACGATCGAGATCGTGATAAGTACAAGCAAGGTTGTTTATGGCGGTCAGTGTATCTGGATGTTCGGCTCCCAATACTCTTCTATTCATCTCTAGCACCTGCACGTTCAGTGCCTCCGCCTCAATCCACCGGCCTTGGCCTGAATACGTCGATGCCAGATTGTTCATGGTGGTCAGCGTGTCTGGATGCTCGGCTCCCAATACTCTTCTCCTCGTCTCTAGCACCTGCACGTTCAGTGCCTCCGCCTCAATCCACCGGCCTTGGCCTGAATACGTCAATGCCAGATTGTTCATGGTGGTCAGCGTACCTGGATGCTCGACTCCTAATACTCTTTTACTTATCTCTAGCACCTGCACATCAAGTTCCTCCGCCTGAGTCCACCGTCCTTGATCCCCATAGGTCGTTGCCAGATTGTTCATAGTGATCAGCGTGTCTGGATGCTCGACTCCGAATACTCTTGTACGTATCTCTAGTACCTGCACTTCAAGTGCCTCCGCCTTACTCCACCGACCTTGTTCCTGATACGTCAATGCCAGATTGCCCATGGTGAACAGCGTGTTTTGATGCTCGGCTCCTGATACTCTTTTTCTTATCTCTAGCACCTGTATATTCAGTGCCTCCGCCTCAGTCCACCGACCTTGTTCCTGATACGTCAATGCCAGATTGCCCATGGTGGTCAGCGTGTTTTCATGCTCGGCTCCTAATACTCTTTTTCTTATCTCTAGCACCTGTATATTCAGTGCCTCCGCCTCAGTCCACCGACCTTGTTTCCGATATGTCGAGGCGAGGGTATGAAGACTACTTAAGGTGATTGAATCGTCTGAATCCAGACACATCATTTGGATATCTATGGCTTTTTGTACCTTTTCCTCCGTAATGTTGAACCTCCCCTGAGCGCCAGCGTAGTGAGCCCCGTTGTAAAGGATGTCCGATTGCTGAAGTTTGCAAGCTTCTGAGTCATAGGTGTACTTCAGGACAACTTGCGCATGTGGTTCCAGAGCTTCACATACTGTCCAGTTTTCGTATGTGCCTACTGGATAATGGTCCGAGATTAGTCTCAGAGCCTCTTCTTGAGCTTTCCCCATCTCTCCATATGCTTCAAGCCATTTCCTCGTTGCAAGCTGCACAAGTCGATGGATTGCGAACCCTTTGTTTCCCTGCTCTTGTATCACAAACGAGAATCGGAGCAGAGTTCCAATAGCCTCTTCAAAGTTCAGAGACTGATCGCCATCTTCACAGAACAGGAATTCGGGAATCCCTTGTCGATCAAGCATACACATGCATGATAAGAGGTCAGCTGCGGCTGGAGTTTGATCTTCGATCTGCGAGAAGGAAATCTGCCATGTTCTGATGACCGAATTTGGGACTCCAGGATCTCTTCGAAGGTCTACCTCGTTTTTGCTGAGTAGGTCTATCTGATTCTTCTCATCATGTCGCAGCAATTGAAGATACTTTGCCACCGTCATCCTTGAACCTTGGACAGCGATGTACGCTGAGGCTTGAGTGACCGCCAGTGGTACTGAATCAAGTTCGATGATCAATTCTTTCTTTGCAGAGTTATCCGAGGGGTCTTCGGGCAACTTTTTGGTAAGTAATGCGATGGTATCATCCTCTGACATGACGTCGACCCGCAGCACTTGTTTCCGTCCTCCAGTGAGACCGAACGCTGTGCCCTCGTCTCTGGATGTTACCAATATTGATCCGGTTCCTGTCTGCGGCAAAAACCGTGACAGGCATGGAGGTTCGATACTTGCTGCATCACTCTGAGTCGTGGGGCCTACAAGCGGGCCGAAAAACATATCTGCATCATCCGCGTTGTCGAGGATCAAAAACCAATCACCACTTTCGGAGCTGCCCAGCCATTGAGACACCAGATTCAAAACATCGACATTGGGGTACTCGATGCCGGGGATCTTGGTGGCGGTAGCGATATTCCGATAGCCCTGTTCAAAGCGAGCAGCATTGTTGGCGTGGACCCAGAACACAGATCTTGCCGGCCATTTCTTTCGCAGTCGATATGCGTATTCAATGGCAATTTGGGATTTACTTTCACTCGTCAGCGATTTCAGCACTTCGAGCGAGTAAACCATACCCGATACCGCCCAAACCTGCCAAGGCCATCCGTCGAAGAGATGTCGATTGGGAGAACCCCTCATCAAGACTCGTTATGATGTCCTCACGCCCAACAAAGTCTTTGTCCTGCGCAAACGGCATTACAACAACAGCACCTGGTTGCGGTAAAACTGTTGCTCGTCAGCAGGTCAAGAGAATTTTCGATTGAAAGCCAGTGGACGCACTTTGATGGGCTGTATTTGTGCTTGAAATTGCTATGAGAATTACTCAGTTAGGCTGTCTTTTGGACTCATGCGTGTCACGCCGTACCCGTATCTTCCCGAATCTCGTCAACCCATCTCCTCAACCTATCAGACAATCGCTCATATCCGACTTGGGACGAGTGTTGGAATTTAGTCATGCTCATGTGGTCAGCAGGGATGGTGTTTGACGTGCAGGGGCCTGGAAACCGTGCCGAAGCAGGCTCCACGACACGCTAGATAGAGATCAGCGGAGGTGACTGGAGCGGAGTGCCATGTACACTCACGCGACCTAAGCCTTGTACTGGATTCTCTTCGGTACAACAATGAATCGCTAGAGACTTCTTGCCCTGTACTTGCCGTCCGGTGATCGCTTTCATGAAAGAGTCCTGGATATCAGCTAGAACTTCAGAGTCTTTTTTCAACACAGCAATGTTGCTTGTATTGGGATTTTTAACCAAACTGAGTTTGATGATGTAGCTTAATGCAAGAGCAAATTTGGTCATATCAGAGCCAGCGTGTGGGGTTCCTAGGAAGACGATGCCATGCAGCGAGTCTGAAAGTTGATGTTCTGCCTCGAAATCATGATTTGACAGTACGATGGCCTTGGTGAAGGTTAGGAAGGCGCGAGATATTGAAGACGGATACACAAGTCACGAGTACAGACAAGTGGACCATACCTGTTCACAGACCAAGCCTCCCAGACTGTGAGCTACAAAAATGAGAGGCCGCCGAAATGATGATGTTCGACGCCGAAGACTGGTCAAATCTCCGACGAGATTCTTGGCATGTTCGCGGACCGTGTTCTGTCCCGCCGGCTTGATGAAGTGGACGACGTCGGCATTGTAACCGTATGTGATAATACGGGCTTCTGGTATTTTTTTGGAGAGCAGTTCTTGAGGCCACGGCCGTGCAGCTCCATCAGCCAGCCAAGTCTTTGTGCGTTTGCCGGTCAAGCCGTGAACGAAGACGATGCTTGATACAAAGGTCAATCCAAAAACCCACTTCACATTGAGATGTAGAAGCCATACTCGACGAGCGGCCCGTGGTCCACAGAGGGCTCGCTCCAGACTTTCGGGCCCAGGCCATCGGGGCCATCGGGGCCATCGGGGCCATCGGGGCCTTGGGAGCCTTCAGGGTCTAGCAGGCTGGTCCGAAAGTCAAAAGAAGATTTTTAAGGTACTTAGGGGGTCATTCGCGCGGGAGCTTACTTTGAGGCTGATAAACTGTCTGTCAATTGTCCGACCGTCCCCTCGGTCGTCCGATCTCGTCGCGAGACAGCGCGCTTACTTCGCAGCTTATCAATGATGCGAGACATGGTCACGGGAGAGAGTACCTTCGCAAACGAAGCGCAAAAGGACGAAGAAAGAAGGAAGAAGGAAGAAGAAAGAAGAACCCAAAAAAGGAGGGAATAGTTGTGCGAGGCTGAGGCTTATCAACCCCACTCTTGCTCCAATCCCTCGGATCGGATAAGCTCGCTGATCCTTTTCGTATTAGGCTTTCCTGTCAATCTATACTACATCCAGCTAGCCGCTCCTGCTCTCATCCCAGCTTCACCCCTATCACTCCCGCAACTCGTCACGCAAGAAGCACACAACGCCGGAGGCTACCTTGACATCAGGTACTTGAAATGCGATTACATGAATCCCCTAGTTCGTTGGGGCGCGACTCGTCATCCCTTGGAAAGACCAAAGACCTGTACCCTGACAGTGTTTCACTAGACCAAGTACCCTTTGCGTCGGTCAGTTCTTTGTACAACAGACTTTGATAAGCAGTGAGTCTTTACATGCAGTACTCTTTTAGACAATACCAATCAATGTGGTATTTTTGTCAAACTCAAGTGCCGTAAATGGGTCTCAGAAGAGTCTAGACCGATGGCGCGAACATCCTGTGCGACTGAACGTGGTGTCGTAGGATTGGGCAATGTTGCGGGCAGCGAGGCTGCGGGTAGCGAGGCTCAGCTCAGGCGCGAGGCTGGGTTTTCCTCCATGTTCCATAGGCCATGGATTCATGGAGTTTGAAGACTAATGCAGCGCTAAAATCTTACATCTCTGTCGGTGGATGACAAAGGCAGAAAGTGGAGAGGCCGAAAAAGTATTGATTAAGCGAGTGCCAACTGACCTGGTCCTGGAAGACAGATAAATAACGCCAATCAGACACTTGACATTGGGCAGGTGGAGCGTCCTCGTCCTGCCATCGCTACCCCATCAATCACGTAATTTGTCACCTCAATAATCCCTACTAAGGGATCAGGAATGATATATTGGCCCGTGAATAAACTCTTCCTGGGCATCCCTTCAAATGGCAAGAAAGACATCTCTCAAGTTGCCAGGGCAATGGTACGGTTCTAGTTCGGCTTCTGATTTTGAAAGCGTTGAAAGTGAAGATATATGGTATATAGTGAAGGTGGGTCATCTCCAGCACCAGACCTAGCACTCATTAGCGAATTATTTGAAAATCTCGAGCGGAGCCCGCTGGGTCAAGAGGCTCGTATCTTGCTAATGCAGCATCATGCCATGTGTGGGTGGCATGATGCGGCAAAGAAGGAAGCGCACCGAGTCTTGTAATTTGATCGCACCGCCAAAGAAGCCCAGAAACATTTAGAGCATCATCCCAAGGTGAGCCTGCGAGGGTGCGATGAAGCCGGGAACAGGAACGGGAAAGCGAAGTCATCCAAAGACGACATCAAGTCCAAAGAAAAGCATGGAGAGGCTACAGATCACCAACGGCAGAGCGCTCAACCTCCAATAAGGCGACCGAGTCTCTTCACAATCACCTCTAGCCGCGCCGCTGCAGGAACTTGAGGATGGCTATGCTGCACTGCTGGAAAATGCTAAGCTTTGCCTCAGTGAAACCAAGCTCTTGAACCACCTGGAGGTTCCAAACCGTGAAAACCGAACATTGGACCTCGAAGCATTGTCAAAAGGTCAGGTGAACAATGTGGTGAGGCCTAAGCCTCTAAGAAGTGTGAAAGTAGTCGCGGAGGCCATAGTGGTCGACAGCAGGGATGGAGGCTAAAACGGATTGAACGCTGCGGTGAAGGATCTGGAGGACTTGGCCAGGTGGTGCAGGAAGTCAGAAAAGTCCACGGAGGGTTCTGGCAAGGTCAAAAGCAGATCAACTGGCGACCATGACCATGACAGAACTCGTGAGGCGCTGGTCAAGCGTGTGAAAGCATTGAAGGCTTTGTTGCCCAAAAGTTTGCAGCCACTTGCAGGTTTGGCAATGATGCAGAGATTCTTCATCGATCGAGATACATCAACGATGAGACTATGGCTTTAGATGCAATATCCAGTATCCCAAGAGCCAACTTCTGGACTAGTGAAGATGGTTGGAGGAGGGGGGTTTGTGGGGGGGGGGGGGTGTGGGTTGTTTGGGGTTGGGGGTGGGTGAGGAAGGCTATTTTTTGTTATTTGTATTTTGTTTTTTTTTTTTTTTTTTTTTTTTTTTTGTGGGGGGGTTTCTGTGGGGTGAGAGGTAAAGAAGGGTTGGTGTTTGTGGGGGGGGGATTTTTTTTGTTTTTTTTGTTTGTTTGTTTTTTTTTTTTTTTTTTTTTTTTGTATGTAAAAAAAGATTTTTTTTTTTTTTTTGTTTTTTTTTTTTTTTTTTTTTTTTAGGGGGTGTTGGGGAAGGGGCCGTTTTTTTTTTTTAAATGGCGGCGGGGGAGGAAAAACGGGGTTTTTTTTTTTTTTGGGGGTTGGGGGGGGGGAAAAAAAGTGGGGGGGAAAGAAAATTTAGCCCTTAGGGGGGGGGATTTGTTGGTTAGGGTTGTGAAATTTTTGAAGGGGGGAGAAGAGCGGGCGAATTGGCAGCTTTGAGAGACGATGCCAAGAAGGCCAAGCATACAACATACGTGTAGGATATGGGAGGTCACGCTAGTCTAGAATCTGGATCGACGGTGGCCGTTTTACGCACCCTCCGAGCTCTATTTTGCCGGGCCCGATCCTGTTCCTCGCACTGAGCTCCCTGCACATGCTAGCCTAGCTCGGATCTGGGAGCAATTGAGGCAGATCTGGTCATTTATAAAAGGTCATCCTGCAATCTCAGAGGAAGTAGCCCCAGTATACGAATCATCTCTGCAGATTTCTCCACTTAGTCCAAGGTCCTGATTGAGCTCAGGGTCGAGCTCTCGGACAGGACTTGACGGGAATCATGAGTACTCTCCACCTGGGTTTGGCCCATCTCGAAGCCAGACAACCCTTTCAGAGCGCCCACGAAAACCACACGTGTGCGCCATGACAGTGTCACAAAAGTCTCCCGTCGCCAGAGACTTTCGAAAAAGTACGCTGCCCAGTGGAAGGAGGGAAGCCACCTTCGTAAGAAAGTCTCGTAAGGATGACCTCAAGCTAGGAGGGTCGGGAACCTGGAAGAGGTAGCAACGGTGCTCAAGCGCGATATGGACTCGCCCATAGCGCTGGCTGCTGTAGAAGAGATCCAAAATACGCCGATATTCACATGGTCGACAGAGGAGAAGTTCTAGCACATCGACAGTCTCCAAATTGCAGCGACAAAGGCCGACAGGCAACATGCAAAAGTCTCCATGTCATCTCCTTACGCCCCAGCCGAAGAGAATGATGAGGTGGCGAGGTTGTCGAAATGGGAGAAGTTGGTTCTTTACGGTGTAATAGAAGGAATCCATGTTAGTTTTGAGGAAAGGCAGAACAGGATCGTCGCAATATGCGACTCTGTATGAGACCGCTGGGAACAGTCTCCACGAAGTATCGGACATAGCGTCTCGCTAATCAAAACCATCAACAAAGCTAAACACTCTCGTGTCAGCTAGCAGGATCTTGCATTATTAATTTCCACGAAACTGCGATGCTATAGTCGTGTCAGAATACTGGAGTGTCCTTTACAAAATACGCCTGGGGAGCATGGCACGTTATGCTCGCCTTTGTATATTCATAAACTGATTGGCTCCTAGGATGACTGAGTCCTTGGGGGTACAAGCCGGTGACTCACCGAGGTTTGTACTTCGATTGGAAGTATCCAAACGGGCGTGCACCCCGGAGATGGTAGCAGGAATCTCCGCTACCGAACCTCGCCACAGTGGGACTGGGGGTCAGTGGGTCCCAGAGTAAGCAGTTGGGTTATTCCCAGTGGCCATACCGGATCCAATACTAACAAAGATTGACATTCATCAGCAGCAAGCGAAGGCGGAATGAGGTACTTCGATCGTATGCTTGAAAGCATCGAGCAGCGCGCATCAATGACTTCGACGAGCTTCAGATCCACGCAGAGATTTCACATGTTTTGGTCGTGGAGTCCAGGTTGCTAAAACCAGTTTTAAATGATAAGGCTATCGTGATACTCACCGTTGCGACCTTCATCATCTTTCTTCGTCATGTTTTGTAATTCTGTATCTAGGTATGGATATCACCGATTCCCGGCGGACTTTTTTCTGGGCTGTTGGTGCTCCTGTGACTTTTGTATTATTCACCGCCGCACTACTGGCTGCGATCTACGGATCCCTCACTCAACGCCTGACGGGAAGGACTTGGAGGGGCAAGGAGAAGGCTGATTGGTATCAGTTGTTACGGTATGTAAGGAGAGATAACATGCGGCAAAGAGATGGTCTCACTTCTTGATACATCATCATATCTAAGCGGCTGGTATATCTACAAGAAGGGAAAGTACCTTGACAGCCCGAAAGGGGGCCACGGGTCCAGTGTGGTTCATCCACTCATAACGTTCTAGCAACGACTCCTTTTCACAACTCCCTGCCCAAAGCCTTGACGTGAATCCTTACGTAAGGGCCCACTTCTTTTAAGAGTCTGTTCACTCAAAACTTCCTCCCTTCTTAGCAAGACCTTTCAATTCCTCATCACACTTGCATTTGCGATCCATTCAAGTAGCCCAGACCCACACCTATCTTCAGGCCGTCAACATCATCTTCTCATACAACGACCGATTCGAGCAATCGAAAGCCTCAACGCATCTTCGGAAGCGGACACTGACTTCCCTCTCATTCGACATTTCACACATAATGAAGCATCATGGAAACCCCCTGCGAAGTCAGAAACTCACTCACAAGTGCTCGGTGTGGTGCAACGTGCCAGAAGAGTGGCTGGAACGCGCAACAAACATTCTTGCAAAGCGTCCAAAAGACGACCGGGCCTTGTACCGCGCGGGAAATATCGCCCAGTGGCAATACTTGGCATGTCTTTGACAGAGAGCAGCCTGGCAGAAGGCGTTATCATACCTTTCCCAGATTTAACATTCCCAGACGCCAAGGACAAAAGAGTTATCTTGTCTTATACTCTGCAACCATACCATCGCTTATCAACACCATCGCATCAAAGATATCCCGAAAGACATCTCTCGATTCTCAGCCGCGAAAGCGCTCGCCTGCAACAATGCTGACTGGACCATAGCCATCTCCTCCGCAGTCGACGACGCCACCGCAAGAGTCGAGAACGCACGGTTGATCATCAGTCCGATGCGCGCAGACTGTCTTCCTGGCACAACGGCCTTCCTCCGCGTAACTCTAGTCATCAACGAATGAAGTCTACGCACGCTTTGGACATGATGGCGGCACGGTATTGCTGGCTTGAGTCTGCTGTTTATGCCTCGGCCTAGTTTTTGGAGGAAAGAGAGTCGAGATCGTAGGGATGTTCGTGTGGTTTTGGGGGGAGGACGGCACGAGTGTGGAAAGGGGAAGGCTGGGCGGTTGGTTGGGAGGGAGGGGGGTTCCCTGGTTCAAGGGATGGATCGAGGAGCATGTGGAGGACGGCTTGAACCGTGACCTAAGGGAATGGCGGCGAAATACTATTGCCTCCGTAGCTATGCTGAGGTGCGATGGGGGAGGAGTTCAAGATCAGGCTGGATTCGCTGTTGGGGGTCATGTTGAGCGGATGGCTAGATTTAAGACTGATGTTATGGAGGGTGAGAGTTTAGAGGGTCGACCTGCCAGGCTGAGTTCGTCTTCCGCTGTAGGAGATACATTATGCTTGTTGTATGAAATCTTCAGAGGAAGTATTTAGCTGCAAATGGAAGGATCTCGGCCTCATTGGGGGATCATAATAGGAGTTTGCATGCTAGACAGGATGACCGTGAGCCATTACTGGGGCCAAGCATATTTGCAGATCAGAATATCGACTATCCAACCTCTCCCCAATCTCATAGATCAATCTTCTTCCCAACTTTGTTCGGTGCGTTCGCCTCCCTCATCAAAAACGGCATAACCTCCACCCCACTGCCCGCTCCATGCTTTCCCATATCAATCACCATCTTATCCACCGGCTCCCATCCATGTTTCAGATACAGCGGCAATCCATCAGGCGAGGCTTCAATGTAGGTCTGTGCGCCGGCTTTGTCCGCATCTTCGAGACCCGGACGGATGAGCATGGAGCCCAGACCCCGGCGCTGGTAGGCGGGGTCGACGGCGAGGATGTGGAGGACTGGTGGACGTGAGCATATGGTGGAGTAACGAGGTGAGTCCAATGCAATCTAGCGCCGTGCTTGGTTCAGATGGTCCTTTGGCTCCGAGTGCTAGCCATCCGGCTTAGGAGTAGGTGTAACAGAGCTATGGAAATTGCTGCATCAAGGTATGGGCGCAGATTGCACCAATAGATCGGAGTCAGGCAAGAAAAAAGTAAAAGTAACTTACAAAACGTCTTCTCCGGCACAAGCCACCTCTCCCTTCCCGCAATCAATTGCGTGAAAAAATCCTTCATCAACCCCTCATTACTCCCCTCTACCACCTTCTTCAGCCTATCCTCCATCGCCTTCCGCTTCTTCTCCGCCCGTTGCTCCGCCGTAAGCGCGTGAGGATAATCCCACTTCGAGAAGGCGACCGTTTTGCTAAACCGGAAGAAAATTAGATATTCATCTGACAACAGAGAAGAATCATAGAGAATGTCCTCGACAAGCTTCATTCGTGTGTCTAATGTGCGTGTGGATAGTAGGGGCAGGGAAGAGGGAGTGGGTTTTACTAACCCGGAACTTTCCTCGACAACTTTCGTGAGACGGCCGCCGTATGCTGCGCTCTCTGCGATCTGCGTGGAGAAGAATTGGAAATCTTGGTCCCACTTCAGGCGGTCGGGGGTGCGGGGGTGGAAATGACTCATTATGTGGTCGTTTGCGAATGCGGATTGGAAGATTCGCGTGATGTCTGAGACATCTGCGGGTCCGACGGGTTGGAGGGTGAATGCCATTGTGGGCGGGCGTGGAGAGTCTGCGATTCAGAGGTTGTGGGTGGGAGTGGGCTTTGCTGGATGGGGTGTTGGGGCTGGTTTTATATATCGGCACGGTTGCAGTGAGTCATCTCGACATTAGGGCGAGCGGTATGATATCATTCTTGTCCAGTCATACCTTGCGCTTGCGTATCCACGGCTTGTTGTGGACCTGTCTAGTAGGGAAAATTAGGTGACTGATATGTCTGACTTGTATGTAGGGATAGTGCCAATTCGTCGTAAGCTTCCACCCAAATCAATTGTATAACCCTTCGCCCTTGCTCTTGCCTTGTCCATCAGACGCCCATCCTCTCTTAGTCCTATCGTCACCTCGAAACTCTCGTAGCGACGCATTCGACTGTGCTGTGCACTATTCTATCCTCTCATCCCTTCCTTATCACGAGCATGTTGCACAGCTAAGTAACCCTCAGTTCCGCCTTCGCGGTCATCGGAGGTTTCATTCCGCCGCATTCCGATTGCTGCGCTTAAACCTTGATCACGTGAAACACATTCTATATTTAACCAGCACTTGCAATGCAACGAATTCTATAGTTTTTCTTCAACTGACTTTCGGCCCAGCGCTCACCATCGAGCTTTGCAAAATTAATCACAAAAAGAAAAGACACCAACAAAACCTCTACCGCACGATGCCCATCCCTCTCAAACAAACCTCTTCACCATTCTCCACCCCCACCCCCACCCCCCTAACAGCGCAGTGATGCCGGTAAAGACAATCAACCATCCATACTGCGTCTCATAGCCCATCTGCCTAACCCCCGCTCCGCCCGCCAATCCCCATTCACAAGGGACCAACCCAACCACCCCGCACAAGCGCGCGCGGTACTCAACGGCCCACTGACCACACTCCCCGACCTCCCCCCAGCCAGCAGTCCAAACACGAGCCCCGTTTCGAGCGCCGACGTCTCCTCCTTGACGCACATGAGCACCCCGGACCACATAGCGCTGTTGCCGCCGGCGAAGAAGCCGTACAGGATGGCGAAGACGGCCAGGAGGGCGACCCGGTCGCAGAAGACGAGCGTGGCGAGGGCGGAGCCGAGGGTACAGACGAGGACGACGGTGGTGACGTGAAAGCGGTCGCCCAGCATGCCGATCAGGACGCTGCCGGGCACGCTGGTCGCGTTGAGCAGGGCGATCATGAGGGTGCCGGTCGTGGCGTCGAGGCCGATGGCGCGGGCGTAGGGGGCGAGGTAGGTGGTCGGGAGGGAGTGGCCGAGGGATTGGAGTATGTTGCCCGGTTGCAGCATCCAGAAGGACTGGAGTTTCAAAAAGGACAACGAAAGCCGCTGTGGGGAGGTTGAGCTTGGCGGTGGGATGCGAGGGCGGAGGAAGTAGAGGAGGGGGGCGGTGAGGGCGAGCTGGGTGGTTGGATCGTTAGCGTTTCTGATCGATCTAGAAAAGAGGTGAATGTATGTATGGATGTGAGTGAAACGGGAGCATTGCCGGAAGACGCACGGAAGCGACAGCCCACGCTCTTATCGTGGTTCGAAACCCATATCTGTCCAGCAAGAATCGCATCACGAACGGCAATCCCACACCCGCGGCGCTCTTACTCCCCAACATGACTCCGTACGCCAGCCCTTTTCGTCGAATCCACCACTCGTCGAGATAAAGTGTTGTCGGACTCTACAGAAATCCACTGCCGAGGGCGCAGATGACGCCTTGGGTGACTTTGAGCTGCCATGTGGAGGTGGCGAAGGATGAGAGGATGAGAGCGATGGTGGAGACGAAGAGGCCGAGGGGCCCGAAGAAGGGGCGGAGAAGGGGGTATCGCGTTAAAAGGGTGAAGGTTAGGGGGGGGGAAAGGTACAGGATCCCCTGCGGTACGGATATACTCGTGAGTTACCATCGTCCATGACCGACTGCTTTCAATTTGTAGGTTTTTCTGTGACATTGGAGATGCATACGGAGGGTGCCAATGCTAGCGATACTGGCCCTGTCACCTTTGAGATCCGGCAGCCTCATGTAATATTCCTGGAAGACGCCGAAACCGAGAGAAAATCTTGCTCGCTGAGATTAGTACATGACGGGATTGTTAGCCCGCCGTGTTCAATCTCCATTGCGTACCCCAGACTGGCGCTTGGATGATGGAACATCCGGCGAGGACCAGCCATGCCGCTTTTCCTCGGTCGGTCGGTGGGAGTGGTGTCTGCTCGATTTCTTCTAGTTGTGATTCGATATCATTGTTGATGATGCTTTGCTGATCTCTGCGAGGGAATGAAGAGCCCGGAGCAGGAGGGTCCGTCGATGCTGTCATTTTCAAGGGTATCAGAAGTGGTAGCTCTGTATTTCGATTTTTGATTTGAACAAGAAAATTGATTGCATGAGAGGTGGTGGTTCGAACGAGGAACAAGTAAGATTACCCATCAAAATTGATTACCCATATCACTTAGGGACTTCAAATCACAACTTCGAGTCAAGCCGGCCCCTTTTTCTACGCCTTGATCCGCTCCAAGCCTCAAACTCCCACGAAAGTCTCAACCCTTGAAGCCGACCGGCACCGAAGATGGTGATATCAAGCGCTCAGCGACCGACCTGCTAGCTCCACGCGGCTTTCCGCGATCGGAAATCGCTTCGCGGGTACACGAGGGCTCGAAGCAGGGCGGCGGATTCTCCATGGACCAAAGTACAAAGGGGTGATGATGTCTATCAGGGAGCGCTTTTTTGGGGTGAAGAGAAATAGTCAATCAATGTGACATGGGCACGTGTTACGGATGTTTTGGTGAGCCGTGGGTACCTGAAGATTATACTTGGGAATGGTGGTGGTAGGAGGCTTTTAGATGTTTGGGAGGTAGACTGGGGATTGGTGGGGAAGAGAATGTGAGATAGGGAAGGACATCCCAGCTTAGGTACGTATAAATGATGGGTAGGAGAGTGAGACCCGTTAAATAGTGCTCTTTGCAAGAAGAAAAACGACTCTTAGACAGATCAATGTCATCAATGTATTCGCCATATCCCCATCTTCCTCAGCCATCTCAAATTCCCCCATTCCTTGGTGCTGAAATCCGAAACGAAGATTAGATCTTCTCACACCGCCATCGAAAATATCAGGCTCCGTTTTTCCATATCCCAGCCTGGTGATCAACGAAGCAGAGAAGCGAGGAAAGCCCACTCATGTCACCGGACTGGTCAGGCGCAATTTGCGTGACTTTTAATCAAAGTCTCAGTGTCCAGACGGAGGAGAATGTCTCATGCCATTCCGCACCGTCGTTCTCGAAGCCCAGCCGATCTGTTCAACAATCCGTTCTTAGGGACGGAAGCAAAAACATAGTCATCACTTACCCTCTTGTCGAGCTCTTCTCGCAGTTGAGTGATCATCGCCGTTCTATACGATATGGAATCCCATTGCAAGAACGTGTTCTCAGCATTGGCTGTATTCACGATGCCCAAGTTGTTCAAGGTTTTGCAACAGTCGCTCACGCTACTCAGCATTCCACACGGATATATCCATACCACTGATTTAAGACAGCCCTCCCTCTCATATGAGACGGGAAATAGAAGATTCACCTCAGCAATCACCTTGTCCAAACCTCCATCCCCCATCCTCCACAATCTTCCTTAAATATCTATATATATACCTTGAACCTCCCCAACACCGAAAAACCCAACTCTACACTTTAGTCCAGTCCGGTCCCATCCACATCCCCCCCCCCATCTCAACCCTCAACACCTAAACCTCTCAACCTCCCTAACCCCTCAATCTCAACCCTCAACACCTAAACCTCTCAACCTCGAACCTCGAACCCCCCATCCCCCGTACCCATCATCATCATCATCCCGCCGATAAATCCCGCCTCTCCGGTCCTAAAAATTGTAGATCCGCTATCACCCATTCTCCACCGCCGGCTTCAGATCAACGACTCCAACTCACTCACTCACTCACTCACTCACTCACTACTCAATCAATCGTGCCATGCTTGCAGTAGGCTACAGTACAATACGGATGGACAAATACAGCATAAAGAAGCTTCTCACACCCCGAGCGCATCCATGCCCAGCCAGCCGGCCATGGAAACAGGATAGAAACAGGACAGGATAGGACAGGACAGAAGAGCGCAAACGTAAGTAATTCAGTAAGTAAGTAAGTCAGTCAAACCCACCGAGCCATCTCCCTCTCCCTCTCTCCCTCCTCTCCCCCCTCCCCTCCCTCTCCCTCCCTCTCTCCCTCCCTCCTCCCTCCCTCCCTCCCTCCCTCCCCTCCTCTCTCCCTCCCTCCCTCCCATCTTCCCTACCCCACCTTACCCACCTTTTTCCCCACCTTACCCACCTTCCCCACCTCTACCCACCTTCCCCACCTTCCCCACCCACGGGCGTACACCATCAACCTCACCCCATGGACTACGTACGTACGTCCTCGCAAACGCATCAGCTCGTTTCTTTCTTCCCCCAGCCCGAATTCCAAAAACGAACGATCCGATCTGCCGGGGGCGGGGGGGTTTTCATAACTCGCTCGTTCGTTCGTTCGTTCGTTTGTTCATTCGTTCGTTTTGTTTATTCCGATAAGAAAGAAAGAAAGAAAGAGTACTGACGAGGGTGATTGGGTGGATTGGACGCTGGGACGCTGGGACGCTGGGACGCATACGACGCATACGACGCATACGCATACGATGGTTGAAAACGGGGGAAGGCGCGAATGTGTATCTTATCGAATTCCACGCGCGTGCTGAAATTGCCCTCTCCTCCCTCATCTTCCCTTCCCCCCTCCCTCCCCCTCCCCCCTCCTTCCTCCTCATCGCCCGGTCCGGTCCGGTCCGGTCCGCCTCTGCTTGCGAAGGGGATGTATAATGCGCTGGGACACGGTGGTCTAGAGGAGGTGTATGTGAGTACTGGCTTTTGTTCCGTTCGATCCTATTCCGCTTTCTTCGCCCCCTGGATAATCTTAATCTTAATCAGTGAGTCAGTAAGTAAGGAAGTAACTGACTAAGTAGCGTAATCCACATCCACATCCACATCCACACACACACACACCCTCTCTCTCGTTAATCGCTACCGATGGCGTGAGTGGGTGAGTGAGTGAGTGAGTGAGTGAGTGAGTGAGTGAGTGAGTGAATGCCATCGGTAGAACGGTATACCATCCTATCGTATCCACGGCGGCGGCGCGTGTGTTGGCGTCGTTGCGTTGCTATCGTGTCGTTTCATAGCGTAACAAGGGTTGTTAAGGTGGGGGTTGAGGTGGTGGTTAGGGTACTGTTCGGTATCTGGTGTTTTATGGATCGGTGGATGTGTGGATGGATGTGATGGATGGATGAGTTTGGTGTGATGGAAGGTGGCGATGGATGATGGATGGATGGATGGTGTGGATGGTGGATGATGGATGGATGGATGGATGGGTGGTGAGTTTGGTGGCAGGTGGGCGATGGGGGAAGGGTGTTGGCTCTACGATGGACGGGGGATTTCGTCGGAAGGGCATGGATGGAGGGAGGGAGGGAGGTGAGGTTGATACTTTTGCTATCTAGAGATGAGATTGGAGTCGGGAGCTTTTTGGGATTTTTTGGGTTGTTTTTAGATCGGTTTTCTTTGACTGATGATTCACAGCCGAGTGGATGGACAGGTCAAGAGCCGGCTTGGGACTGGGGATTATCTTGTACACAACCACCACCTCTGCATACATTGCCGACGAGCGGGCAGACGGGTTCTGAATCCGAATGTTATTTATTGATTTACTTATTTATTTATATATTGAATTGAATCTGATCTGATCTGATCTATTATACTTTTTTCCTTCCCCTCTCTCCGCCCATAACACCCCACCGCACATCGAGAGATGATGCAATCGCAATCGCAAGAAATTCCCCCTTCTCTACCGGTAGAGTAGAGCCAAGTCCAGCACGAACGCACGCTTACCCCCACAACCCCAACCACACAAAATCCATCCCCCAAAAATAATATGTACCAGAATCCAACACCCCCCTCCCCACCCCCCCCGGCTCTAATCCCCCACCACGCTGCCCTCCCTCCGCTTCCAGTGCATGTAGCGCTGCCACGTCTCCGTCCAGACCATGAACCGCACGCTCTTGAAGGCGGCGTCGAAGACGCGCTCGTCGAACTCGCCCGGCACGGCGACGCCCTCGAGCGGGTCGCCGTCGCCGTCGCCGCCGCGTGGGTTGGCGCCGACTTCGTTTTCGCGCACGTGCACGATGTGCTCCCTGCTCTCGTTGCGCGAGCCTTTGCCCATGGGGCGCATGGGGTAGGAGTTTTCGGCGATGGCGTCGTTATCGGCGACGGTGTCGAAGTACACACCGGTGGCGGCGGTGTTGCTGTTGTTGTTGTTGTTGTTGTCGTTGTTGTTGTTCTTGTTGGTGGGGCCGTCGTCGTGGTCGGCGGTGGTGCTGGCGGCGGAGGAGGTGTCGGCGGGGTCGTCCCAGGGGGTGACCTTGGAGTTGGGGGACGCGATGCTGGGCGACCGGGACTGTTTGGCCGAGGCGACGAGGGCGGTGGCGGGGCCGAAGACGGCGTCGAGGCGGGCGTAGATGTGGGATTCGATGTTGATGGGGTAGGAGGCGGTGCCGGCGTGGACGAGGGAGACGAAGATGCTGAGGCCGGCGCGGAACATGGCGGTGCGGGCTCGGCGGAACTCGGCGGTGGAGCGGCAGGCGTCGGCGAAGGCGCGCTGGCACTGCTGGGTGAAGGCGATGACTTTGGTGAGGAAGATGATGTTCTCGCCGTTGAGCTCCATGCAGGAGGCGTAGACCTGGAGGCCGTCGTGGTTGCCGGCCAGGCAGGCGTCGAGGGATTCCATGGGGTACATTTTCCCTTTCTTGCTGGAGCCTCTGGAGGAACCCTTGGTTTTCAGGGAGTGTTCGGAGCCGCCGAGCGTGGTGCCCTCGTCGAAGGATTGGAGGTGCTTCTGGTCGAAGTCTGCGAGGGCGTTGTTGACTTCGCGGGCGGCCTTTTTTGTTCTTGTAGATGGCGTAGATGGGGAAACCGAGGGTGACGATTTCGATGGTCATGAGGCCGGGAATGAGCCTTGAAAAAGGTCGGTTAGCGATCATGGCTGCTTCTCATGCGGTTGGAGGGTCACGGACCACATTGCAGGGAGCCAGTATTTGTTGACTGGCGCGAATTTGTCGCTGTATACAGCTGCCAGCCATATGGGAGCTCCAGGAAGCCTATTGCGGTCAGCCTCCTTTCTTCGTTGAGGACCAGACCAGCATACCCAGCGATTATGGCAAGCGTGGTTTGTAGCCGCCAATGGTAGATGTCTTTGATCATGCGAATATTCCAGAGCAGATACGGACCGAAAATATAATTCCACGCAAATTGCCATACTACGGTTGGAACCCTTCCGCATTGTTAGTGGATTCGCAACCAGCGCACTCTGATCAGACTTACCATTCCCACCCTCGCCGACATAAGCCTGGAGATGTATGATGGTCGACAATGCCGTAGTGGTTGAATTTGCGCGAGATGTTATAGATGATGAAAGACACGGTGAACTGGAGGACCATGTGTTAGCGATGGTGATGGTCAAACGTTAGCAGCGCCTACCTGGATGACGATGCCAATCAACACGAACCCCTCGTATTTCCCCTTTGAGCTGACTCCCTGCCACCAAACCTTGAAGCGAAAAGCCCAATACTTGGGACCGCCAAATCCCTTTCCCTTTGGAAATATCGGCTTGAACAGCTCATCCTTTGTGATCAACGCCGCCTGGCCACGACTGACGATGAGCAATTGCTGGTTGTAGGCCTGGTACAAGCCGATGCCGATGGGCAAGTACAAGCACATGCACCAGTACTCGACCTGGCACGGGAAGGCACCGTTCATTGTGTAGACGATCATGACGGCAAAGGTGAAGACATGCATGGTGAGCAGGGACAAGAGCATGAGGGGAACGTTGCGCATTCGGAGAACGGGATGCTTGCGGTACATCCAGGTGAAGAAGCATGCGGAGTAGAAGAAGAGCGAGTATATGACGATGAAGACGATGTTGGAAATGCCATAGCCGTCCAGATTCTCCGATCCGAAGTCGAATCCGCCTGGGTTGAGGTACACCATTGTGACGATGTGACTGACGCGATTATTAATGCTGCCGAACGAGGAGACCGGTCTCCGGTGCTGCTAATTATTCCTGTATACACTCATCGATCGTCGTGTGCTCGTGGTGTGTGTGTGAAGCCAATCTTCACCGTTTTACTCCGACGAATCAGACGAAAGACCGAAGTGACGGAAGACCAGCAGCTCTGAAAGGTGAGGGTCGATTCGGAGAAGAAGGATTATGGGTGGGATGGAAGAAGTGATTGTTAGGGAATGGCAGGTGAACAGGACTCGAGATACAGCCTCAGTCGCATACTCTCACGTCGATGACATTCAAGATTCCACCTCAAACGACGAGAAAGGAGTCACAATTGTGACAAGACAGCCGGGCGCGAGATGATAATAATAATAATGGGTGTGATTGATCGGAGGTGTGTCCATTAGGGAAGGATGAAAGAAAGGTACCATTCGATAAAAGTAAAGTAAGACGGGATATTTAGAGTGGGGAAATGCACTAAGGATGCAAGAAGTGGAAGAGTGGGAAAGATGATCAAAGTTAAAGTCAGCCGAAGAGGAGGCTCACCCCGCTCCCCAAGATCCTATTGGTCAAAGTCAAAGGGTAAAAAGGATGAAAAAAAAGGGTGACCAGTAGTGCCAGTTGCAACGAATCGTTTGGAGGGAAGCTATCCGATACGAAACTTTGGACGCTATATGCAAGGTACCCCAAAACACATGGCATGGCGTGATCTTACTCGCATCCGGCTAGCATCGTGCACACGCCTTCACCTTAACTGCCCTGGGGGCGCTATGGTAGCGTGGAGGCACTTTCGCCTAGCTCCGGTGTCTCACACCCTCTTTTCTCCCAGGCAAATAATTCGAGCCAGGGTTAAAATTTGGGAGGCGGTGGGACAGGGAGCGCTGTTAGACGGCATTTGAAATGTGATTCGTTAAGAGTGAGACAAGCTTTAGCTAACAAAAAAGGAGACATACCTTAACCAATGCTACCATACATCTCGATCACCTCGGGAGCCTCGGCTAGCTAACGAGTCCAACACGGCCGGCCGTTCCTGGTCTATGACGGACCGTCGGTATGTTGGGTTGATAGTAGAGAACACCCATCGTGAGGAATTCCAGATGCACCTTGGGCGTGGGGCCTCGAGAATCCCTCCGAGGAGTGTGCCACCTATCAGAAATACCCAGCGCAGATGCGAGACAGATGGGATCCATCAATCACACGCCTCGGGAGTGCAAAGCCTCGCGCAGGATACCTTACCCACATACATACTTCAAGGAAAAGAAGGATCGAGGAGCAAGAGAGGAGAGATGATGTGCAAGCCATGAAACAGACACTACTGCAGGCAGCAAAAAAAAAAGACGGGACTCGGCCACCGCATTAGCCTCACCGCACCCAATCTCTCATCTCCGATTGCCTTCCGCGCTAACCGTTAGCTCAAACGATACCAGGTACCTATCTTCCCGAGGTCAGATCCTCGTCCAACTGCCATCTAAAAGTACCTAGATCATCACCCGCATTTTTCCTACCTATTGTGTAAAGTAGTATTTGTAAAAAGGAAAAGCCCAAGCCACCGAAAATATTTAAAAAAAATGGGAAAAATGGGGGCCCAGGGTCCATTTGTCAAACTCCGTGGCCCCCCTGCTCTCGATCCCCCTCTCTCTCCCTGAAGGTATGCATGAGCGTCATCGGAGGATTTTCGCATCGGAGGATTTTCGAGGATTGGGCATTCGCGGCTGAAGCACCCATGACCGCGCCACGAGGCGTGGAACAGGGTCAGGGGTCAGGGGCTTGCGGGAAACGAAACGTGGCTTGCTGCCGATTGACTGACTGATTGACTGACCTGATTGATTACTTTATGATGTATGCTTTTTCATACGATGACGATTCGCTCTTACAGTACTCTTACGAAGTCTGTACAATTGGTACCAGCTGCCCGCGTCATCCTCGGCGATGGAAGTAAAAGTGTCCAGCATGATCGGCTAATTATCTCGCTCCGCTTCCGCACACGATTACGAGCCAACATGATCGGTACCGGAGCCCATCGATCCTGTCCTGGCGCCTGCCGTGGGTTCGATGATGATATGTCTTGGCTGAGTGGTAAAGGTGGCTCTTTTCACTATGACACGATAAGTAGCTTGGGAATCGGTAAACGGCCTTTACGATAGAGAACACTTTCAGGTGCACATTTTTAGATCTGTTCGATTTCAAGAAGAAGAAGAATAATTTGCCAAATCGAATATTTTTCTCGTGGGCGTTCTCGTCGTTGAGTCACTGTGGGATTCAAAAAAAACGATGGACCTTTTTTCCCATTCACGCAACTTTCCATTCAGGCCCCGGTGGGGATTTGATCATCGAACCCTGCCAGTGAGTGCATGGGATAAGCCATCTGTGCCCCTCAAAATCAGGCTGAGGAACAGAACAGGCTTCCGGCCTCCTCCGTCCCGAGGAATCCCCACCGCTATTACCGTAAAGAAAGGAGCACAGATAGGTAGGTACATAGTCAACACGTGACGGACGGAATATCATACACACGATCGCGCATCAAGCTATATCCATGCAAGACTTTCTCATCACATATCATCCCTTTCATCCCCGCAGTCGCGATGGAATGACATATCAACCCCCCCCCTCCCCAGCCCCTAAACACCAAATCAAATCAAATCATCCTCCATCCCCATCCCATCGATCACGTCGCAGGATCTCCGATGCAGACCGGAGTCCCTCTCCGCACCTACCTACCTACCATTAGAATCCAGACCCACCCCCGCAGCCCACGCGCAAAAAAAAACATCTCCGTCCGTAGCGCACTCACGATCCCGCACGGCTCTTTCCGCCTAGGTAGGTATTTTACATAAGCTGGGTAGGTGTAGGTGAGGTGATCGGAAAGGTACGTATCTTAGGTAAGAGAATCGACACGTCTCAGATCGCGACGCCTGTTTCCGCGTCCGGGCCACGGCATTCCGTCGTGCGGCGGGAAAATGGATGATGGGGAGGGGTACGGAGGGGTTAGAAGCTTTTCGTGCGTGCGGATACGAAGGTCCCCACTTTTTGGTGTCTTGTGTGTTGATGGGATGGGGTGGGATGGGATACGGAGCATTAGTAGGTATCTTGCTTGCCAGGGAGCTACGTCGGCGGGCGGGGGGGGATCGGGAACGGGGCAAGGTTTTGCATGCAGGCTGGAACAATGATAGGTATTATTGAAAGGCATCCGTGATGGATGGCTTGCAGCTTTAGGAGGGGCATATAGGGGCAGACGGTGTCGGTCTGACGGGGAGTCCGGCAGGCACATCTTGTGAAGGGGAGATGGATTGCAGAGCAGGAACATATTGAAAGTTCATAGGTTGTTGAAGAGTGGAAAAGCGCAGAGCTAGGGAGGCGAGAAAATGTCCGAGTGAGAACACGATACCGCATTAGAAACGGAAAAGGTCCGGCGACGGACTTAGGAGAGGCCAACGGATGTTGTTGGCTGGGCGGTCTTCACCGCCTGGAATTGGCCGCAATGGTACACCGGCACAAACGGTTCGCGGAATCCTCATACAGCAAGTGAGAGGTTTGCCTAGAGAGACGAACTGTGCTACAGGCAGAGCTGCGCCAGACACTCGGGCCGATGAACTCTGGAATGTAGTGGATATCTCCGATCGAGCCTAGAATGCCCCGAACGCTTCAGCTACGGCTTGCCATCCGCCCTCCCAAACCCAGCGTGCCAGTTATGTCCCGACTCTTCACATGCTCCATGCACGCGGACGCCAGCTCTGGCCTGTGGGTATCGCGTCTAGCAGCAGCATTCGCAGCATCCCTTGCAGCACTCGAAGCACACGATGGCGTCGACACTGTAGACGGGGGCGGGAGAAGTCAGCGATGTTCAGCCGGGGCGGAGATGCGGGGCAATTGAGGACTGGATATTGCAACTCCGCTGCATGACTGGCTGGGGAAGGAGCAGGGGAGGAGGCAGCGCGCTCTCCGACTCTGATATGACAGTTGGGAATGCCGTGCCACGTACCAGTCGCCAATGACACCCCCACCGCGCATCGACACCTGCGGCTCGGCTTGCATGCTCATCTTGCGGGAGCTCTGAAGACGCCACGTCAGCACGGACACCGAGGGTTGTTTAGGAAAGCAGTGTTCACATACAGGCTGCTCGGAGATGATATCCTTGGAGTCGCCATCGCGCAGATGCGCACCCATTGGCTTCTCGGGCTGCGGTTGGAGATCGATGGTTTTGAAATTCTGCGACATTTTTGCTGTGGTTGGGCGGGGAGTGGTTGGCTGTAAGGAAGGTATCGAGAGGCTGTGAGCTTGGGATAACGAAGGTGGGTATCGGCTGATCTGGTTGGGATGAGAGAGAGGTGCGAGGGGATGATGGCGGTGAGGTGAGATGAGATGGTTAAGAGGATTAATGAAGGTGTGGAAAGGGTGAAACAAGCAAGCCTGGCAAGGAATGAATCTTGAAATTGGACGACGCGTCTTAGCGGCTAAAACCGGTTTCTTGGCGCCCAAATCAAGCTTCTGTTCCCGGTAGATGCCGGTAGCGGTGGAAAGCTTGGCTTCCTTGGCATCGTTCCTTGATTTGTCGTTGGGAATATGTAATCCAGCAGCTCGTCAAAGTGAGAAGTTTCGAAATTGTTCGAGCTTGGGTAGGGCTTACTTCACCTCGAATTGTACTCCGGACGGGGTCTAACATCTGGACGTAAAGATTAGAAGCAGCGTCTCCTTTTCCTATCTTCAATACCTTCTCAATCCAAGGCCTTCATTTAACTTTGTTTTGGTACACAATATCTTTTTCAATTACATCTACAACTTCAAAGCTGAAAGTATCCTTGACATTAACCTCAATGTCAAGCCGTAAGCACGACTATAGAAGAAATGGACCGAGATTCTCAAAATCTCAAGGGTGGTCTTCACGTCTTCACGTGCGCTAGAGTAAGCGTGATCCAGCCGATCGCAAGCGAGGATTCGAACCGGTCAAATCTTCGACGTGATATGATATTGCACAGCAAAAGTCGTACTCGAGCACCACGGGGCTTTGGTGCCGCAACTGGCAACTGCGCCCCTAGGCGGCTTCTTTCAAGTGGCTTCTTTGTAGGCGCAGTATTTGCCAGGGGTCCGCACGAGGGGGTGTAGCAGGCTAGGAGAATGGGAGATCATCAGGCACTGTTACGCCACGAAGTTCTTGGAGGCAGGGAAGATGGAAGAAGGGCAAGATATCAGGTGCGGAACGATTGAAGCCGTCAGTGCACAAGGCCGCCACCCTCTGAAATTGACGGTAGGTTGAGGACCCGAGGTGAGGATTCGTGGAGCATGGAGTAGAGTGGAGTGTGGCGCTAATGTACTCGAAACCCATGTTACGGGTCTGTCCCTATCTCGACGAACTTGATCTTGGGAAAAGGAGAGATGAACAGCGCTTGGTATAGGTCTACCCTACCTGCCCTGATATCTCGTCGCCAGGTTCTCTGTCCCCGAGTGTGCGTGTTTGGCGGTATCGTCTCTACGTGTGCGGTACGTTGTGGATTTCCGTACGATGGTCGACGATAACCCTGCAACTCACCGTCACCAAACCCTGCTGCTTCTGCGCTAACCCAGCGGATAGTCTTGTCCCCCTCAGAACCGGACACGCTTTGACATTGTCCGCAAGGCTGTGATGGGCGAGCATCGTTCTGGGCAAGAGAGGAACCGGTAGGGCCGTGTTTCTATACTGAAACCAATCCATGCTGATTTCACCATACAGAGCAGACTCCACTACAACGCAACGGGTGGTACTGCAGATGCGATTGAGGCTTGATTCCTCTGCGTTCGTTAAGATGGGATGCAGCGAGCTATGGTACCTCGGTGGGTGTCTCCGCGAGGCGTGACATGATGGAATAAGACGGTGCCTGTCAGATCGAAGACTTCGATGGCGAAAGGTGTCCATTGGCAAAAGCAAAGTATATTACGAAGGAAGGAATCGAAGCGAGCTGTGTTGGCGCGTACTATGAGTAGAGTAGCGTGAGACGGTTGAAAACTTTGGGAATATCCACGTATGACATACACATGTCTAACCAATCAATCAATCAATCGTATCGTATCGTATCGTATCGTCACGATACCATCGAACTCCATCTACGAGCCTGACCTTGCGTCCTTTCACCCCGTCATACACGTGTACATTTTGTGAACGGGTCGAATTGAAGGACGGGGCGCCAACCGCGCGGGGGAAAAGTCGTGGCTTTTTCGAGCGCCGGAGATCGCTGAGGTGATCCGGTCGTCGGTCGATGCTGGTTGGGTGGGAGGTGGGGGGAGGAAATGTCGTGGGATTGAGGCGTGGTGGGAGTGCGGTATGCGGGTCCTGTTTTGGCATAGTTATTTTCCTGGTGACGAGTCGAGACTTTGTTCAAGGCTTGGCTTGGTCTTTCATCTCGCGTAGAAGGAAGGGTTGGGAATTGTGTGTGGTTGACTGTTGAGCTGCTGCTGCTGGTTTGAAAAGCACACCCACTTCGCTCCTCCGCGCAATGAGCGCACGGCCGCTCCTCCCTCTTATACTGCCACCTCAGCCTCAATCAAGCTTTCGGTTCCTTGCTCATAGGTCCAGATTCCTTTGACCTCCAACCCGGCCTGCTGTAATAAACCTCGCCATTGCCTCTCCGTCCGCTCCTTCACCGCGCCCAACGCCATCATCAGCCAGTCCATCGAAGTGATCGGCCACGCTGCTCCAAAGTCTGGTACTACATTCTCGTTGATCAGGAGCTTGGAGTATCCAGGTGTCATGGCTGGGACAATGTTGTGAAGAATCTGAAGGCACGATGCATCGTCCCAGTCGTGAAGTACGGAGTGGAGATAGTACGCTTTGGCGCCTGCAGATTGTAGTAATTTTAGTCCTGCCAGGTCTGGTGTAACGGACACGGGTATGTACGATTTGGGACATACCTTTGACAGGTTGGGGAGTAAAGAAGTCGTGAACAGCCAGCTCAATGCCTTCCGCGGCATTCCCAACCTGCTTGATGACGTCGGGCTGATCCTGAAGGATCAGACGGCCGGAGAGCTCGGGGTGATTGGTCCTGAGCTCGAGCAGATCATGACCGAGGCCACCACCCACATCGACAAGAAGCGGCGTTTCGGGATTCAGCCCCTGGCCAATTCGATCCATCACGGGGTAGAAGCCTTCGTCACACCAGCTGCGCTTTCCCTGGCGATATCCGCTCATGTAGTTATTGAACTGTTCTCCGTATCCTGGGTGCTCGGCGAGCCAGATGAAGAAAGGGTTCTGCGTTTTGTGTGCGAATTGGAAGGGACCGTCAGCGATGTTTCCCGGGTTTCCGTACCCGGTTGCCTTCAGGTAAGCAGGGATGGAGTGAAATGAAGGTCCGGCAACATTGAAGCTTCAGGAAATGGATCAGTACGAAGAGTGACAATCCTGCGGAGGGGCATGCATACAGATAGCTTATCCCATCGCGAAACTTGGGAACGGTCAAGGCGGTCGAGATTGGTGTAGAAATATATTCGTCTGCCCCTGTTTCACCAACCACGTCCATGGCCGAAAGATGCTTCATTGTCCTGGCTATGCAAGTAGTGAGCGTTCCCGCTTTTGGGAGCCTTGAACGTCGAAGGCACAATGGAAGACAACCCACCGAGCAACGCAGCATCCGCACCTGTAGATTTTGTCAGATCGGACAGGCTTACGGGAGCATCATGCGCTTCTTCGAGCTTCTCGAAGATTTTGAGGTCGACAGCGAGTTGAGTTGCAGCAAATCGGGCAGGCTGACGAGACTCAGCGTAAGACCCCATGAGACTTGTACGCTTTTGGAGACGAGTCACATACCTCTGCCCATCCCATCCTTTGTATTGTTTCGCTTGGCGTCTCGAGAGCAGATACTAATTGATGGGACAAGGCCAGTACTTTCTCCCGTGCTCCTGGCTTTTGTTGGGCAACAGCTTCAGTAGATGCGGCAATAGCTCCTAGGATGTCCGCTACGCTTCGCGTGGAGTGATCTGTGGATAAAGCCATGATCATGCAGTCACAAACTGGACGGCTGTTGCTAGAAACGGAGGGCTTTTCGAGAGAGGGAAGAGTCTAAAGGGCAAATGTTGGTAGAAGAAGGCGTCTTATAATACAAATTTGAGGAAGGTGTCAGCTCAATTCTATGGTGGGTGAGTGACGAAGATTCTAAAGCTAATTAGAAGTAAGTAAGTAGGTAAGGTAAGGAAGGTACAGTGACATGTAAATCGTTGCCAAGGCGCTAGTCCCGAACAGCCCCCTGGAACTCCGAAAAAGATAGGATGTGGATGGGAGAGCGCAGAACTCGTCATCACGCTTCAGCCGCTTCATGGTACGAATATCATCCACCTCGGGAAATACAGGGAATCATCATTGCCAACGGATCAAGCATCTGACATGCATATGCACGGTGGGGGTCCAGCCAGGCAGACTTCACCTGCATTAAGTGTAGCGTGTTCCCATACGATTAGTGCTCGTGGATCGACAGTTTGTAACTCGGCGACCAAGATTTACGGGAGAGCAATGACATCCTCTATCAGATCGTTTTCGGCAACGGTGAGTTTGTAGAGAGCCTAGACTGGCCTTCTAATCTTACTTACTCGGATGTATCTGTCTTGCGCTAATCATCTTCTGTCTTGGAACCCTACACTCTTATCCGTGGGAGAAGCTCCTTTTAGGTCACTACTTCTTGGTGCTCATGTGGGCGAAAGGCAACTCTTACCTCGCAACCATTTCCAACGCCTAAGGTCTCGCTAGAATTGCAAGAATTGTGTCCGTCTGATCTACACTGTCGAAGCCCAAAGTCTGCAAACTAGAGTTCTAATTACCTCATTCCTTTCTTCTTCTCGCTACAACTATTCTAGCTTTGTTGGACATGATTTGAAATGCCCCTCGAGTACGATTTCAATTGGTTTTCTTGAACCACCTTCGGTGGAGTCGAGCTAGCGCGACTCAACCCACCCTCGGTGCTATTGTTGGATCCATTGCCATTCTCACCCGGTACCATCGGCTTCAATGCAAGAGGTACATCACTGCTATGCTGTTGATACCAAGCTCGTTTGGGGCGAGACTTGCCATTACTATCCCGGAGGGACTGGCCGACAGATAAAGCGAATGGACGGAGGCTTGGAATGCAGGCGGCAATGATGATCACATCCGCCTCAACACTGTGTAAACAAACAAGTATCAGAGTTGGTGAAGCCTCAAGAGTGACATAAAATACTCACACGGCCCAAATCAAAAGGTCCACACTGGCATCTGATGCAGCTGTCAGCGATGATCGAACGACCTCAGAGCCGCACTGGATACGAGGTACGCACATGTAAAATCAGCCAGATCAGCCAGCTCATTGAGTTTAGATGTTTTGACAATCGCACATATTGCGGCACTGGAAATGTCAGATTTTCCGGTACGCTACATGGCACTCCAATACGTACAAGGCCGTGGTGCTCATCAGAAAACACAATCCAAGCTTGGTTTTGGGCTTCATTTGAAGTTTCCAGAACGCAAATGCAGGTATGATCGCGAGGAAGACATCTGTGAATGCAGAATACGCTGTAGCGAGTAGGTCAGCAACACATGATCGTTATGGTGATATCCGAATGCTCACCTCCGACGAAGTAGGAGTATCCAGTGAGTACTGTCGCGGAAAGACACCTCGCGGGAATTGCAGGATCCCAAAGAAACCGGGAGGGTGTGCACTGAGCGAACAATAAAACGCAGGATATCCCTGCAATCACACACTGGGCGATTGGCACGCTGTACAGAAGCCATTTTTGCAATCTTGGAAGGCGTAAAATCCTATTGAGAAAGATTGCAACTGACAAGTTGGGAAGTGAGTACGCCATAATACCAAAAGGGTTGGATATATAGTTGAGCTTCGTCGCTTGTATTCTCTGGTGGGGTGAGAGGTAGTATCCATGCCGTCCCATGCCGGCGCTCACACTGGCAGTAATGACAGAAGTGCATACCAGAATGAGAACCTGTACCGGACCATTTGAGTAGATATCCGGCCAACTGAAGAAGAAAGATACAACCAAGAGCGCGAGCTTACCAGAGAAAGAAATGTAAATACATCATCAAGAGCAGTCTCTTTCAAGATTTTGACCCTTGTGAACAGCCTGAGGCTAACAACGAAGGAGGCCAGCGCGGTGAAGACCCAAATAACGGCAACCAACTCGGGGCCTCTGTTCTGATCACCTCCGGCCGGGGGTTCCAAGGAATCCATGTTGGGGTATTCTGATTGAACGAAATTGAATAAAGATGCTTTATGTTTCTATTACACGCAGGCCAAACATAAGCCTCACACCGTCTGGTGATCTCAAGAGACTTTGCAAAGAGTCCCAAGACTTGTAGGAGAAGGCGAGAAGGATGTCATGTGCCGATGAAAACGTATTCCGCAGCGACCACTAAGGAATTCCGCGATCCTTCTACTGCCGTCTCCGCGCAGATCTGACGACATTCCACACTGGTCGAGCTCATGACCGGCAATGTGCGTAATTGCATCAGAGGGTATTAACCCTGTTTGTGCATGTATGTCTAAGCGATATACTACACAACGGACACCGAGCATTGACGAGGTACCCACACTTGTCTCAATCGGAGAGCAAAAGTAGAGGAAAAGAATAAATCCGAAGCTGCAGATGGGCTCATCCGGTGGCGATTCGGAGAACGGGGAACATGCGAGCGGTGTGAGGCATTTATGCAGTCATTGAAACGGAAAGCTCCCGATCCTCCGGACCGTTCGTTTCAAGGCAAATTTAAGGCTGTTTATCACTTTCCCCATCCGTCCTCTATTTGTATTATCTCTCAGACCAATTGACGGAGGTCTACACCAAAAGTCCTCGACGCCAAGACTCCTGCACCAAGATGCCGGGATTTTCTTTAGCTTGAAGGGCGAGAACGGTTGCCTGGATCTTGCGCTTGGAGCTCCAAGGTTCAGCTAATGCGCTCCAGTCGATCCCCGGAGAATAAAATAGGAGTAGGGCTGGCACTGATTTTGCTGCAGAGCTTCGCGGAGGGTCCGAATTAATCATTCGGTGGTCGAAGACGATCAGCGCATTAAGTTCAGCAGCTATTAAGATTGGGCGAATTACTAATTCAACCCCAAAAGTATGGATCCTTACCCAATCCATACCCAATTCACTGAATCATACCCCTACACCAAATTTCACCCAAATATGGGGTATGATTCGGTAATTTGCCATTGCGGGGTATGATTTGATTAACTAAAACTTTAATGAAGTTAATGGTAGTGGTAGGCTTACTGAGCGTCTGGTATAGTCGTCGACTAATTATAATAACGGTGTATTACGCTGCGGGCGGGGTTCGGGGCGGGGATTGTTAGCAGTGGCCCTACGGGGCCCTACGAAGGCCCTACGAGATAAACCCAACAAGGGTTACCTGGCTGTCAAGCGCAGATACCCCCGAAAGCTTTTTAGCTAAGTTACTAAGTTTAACCCTCGAAGCTTACCCCGCCCCGTTGCGCAGCGTAATAAAAATTACCTTCGGGGGCCTTACGGGGCCTACAGGACCCGAATAGTGGTGTCTACAGCGTGAAATGCGGACATCCCTCGGGCTAAATTTCGCCCACTCGGCTTTCGTCTAAATGTTTTTAGGCTGATAGAATTCTTATCAAATGCGGTCGGAGAAACTCCCTTATTTCTATGATCGAATAAGCCAGATCGCGGATTATCTGCTTTATATTTTAGGCCACTTTGATAACTTACTAAATCATACCCCAAGCAATAACAAATTACCAAATCATACCCCATATTTGAGTGTGATTTGATGTAGGGGTATGATTCGGTAATTAGGGTATGATTCGGTAAGGATTCGTACTTTCGGGGTATGATTCGGTAATTTGCCCTATTGAGATTACTCGTTTCCAGCCCTATTTGCAAGTTACCCCCATTTGCACGCTCTTAAACCCGATAAATCCGATATAGATAGTTACTACTACTATAGCTACTACTACTTCTTAATTAAATAGACTACTATTATATTTTACACTTCTGGGTGAATCAGGGATTGGAGGATCGAAAGGATGCCTTGGGACGCTTAAGACCGAGCTAAGCTTGAATGCCAACCTCCTGAAAGTCTCAATAAAACGCGTACGCCCTTCTTTCAAGGCATGTACACAGGTCATGGTTGCTCCGCTCTGAGGCAATGCTGCAGAAAACGTCTTCGACTACTTTGATGGTCAAGGACATGTGAGAGATTTTCATGTCGTATTCTAGCGGGATCCTGCAGAGAACGGATCCAATAGGCTGCCGAGTCGAGAGATAAATCTCCGGTCTTGTCCGCTAGGTAAGCGATGACCAAACATTGAGCCCGACCCGAGTGCATCTCGTAATTGCTCCTACAGCATGACAGCTCTAAGAGCAACCCACATTCGTCTGGGTCACAGCGTTGGAGATGACCTACGTCGTGCTTGGACCCGGTTGAGGCCTAGCCGTATGCTAATGTCACATTCTCTGAAAAAATCGCCGATAGGAGCCTCTGTGATATCTACACAAACTTCCCGTGGCATGCATTTGATCGCATCAAATCCATTAGCTCCAGTCATGTCTACCATGCAATTCTGCACGAAAAAGCCTCGAGCATATCCGTATAACACAGCCGCATAAAAGATCCTACCGAAAGGAGCTCCAGCTCATCGAAATTATCTCGGTCGAACGTCCATCGCCCCATTTAGTTGCTGTTGATGTATCGTTGTGGTCTGTTGGATTGCTTCTGCCTGGATCGAGGACGTGTGTGTGTGTGTGTGTGTGGGTGTGGTGGTGTGGGGGGAGGGAGAGGGGGGTGTGTGGAATGCCGGAGTTAACCGATACAGGACCGCTCGATGTTGCTCTTTCAACCATTCTCATCCTTCTATTTTATAGACTACACCAGGAATACAATCTTCCAACACTATCTACAGTCATGCATTTCACAACCAATTTTATAACAGATGCTTGGAGGTTGCCAGGTGTCATTCTGCCCGGGTTCCTATTCATAACCTTCCTAGCTCTTGCCGCGTTTCTCGTCTACAAAGCAGTCTACAATCGCTATTTCCATCCTTTGTCGAGGTATCCTGGACCATTTTGGGGTAGTGTAACAGACTTATACAAATTCTACGCCATCAATTCGATCCCAACAGAGGGTCTAAAACTGCACCAAGAACACGGTTTCTACTCCAATCGCGTTGATCTAGAGAAAATGGGCTAATGCATAATCGTTGATGCAAGGGCCTCTCATCCGTCTCGCTCCCAACCTTTTGTCGTTCTGTGACCCACGCCTGTTACCGGACATTTATCATGCGCGGGCTGACAAAACACCTTTCTATAGCTCCTGGCTGTTTGGCAACGCGGTTGGAATGTTTCAAACGTTGGATAATAGGGAGCATGCTAGGAAGTCGAAGATCGTGGCTCCATGCGTAAGTCAAAGTCCTCTGTTCCCAGCTATTGTACTCCAGACATCCACTGCCTGAGTGCACAGTGCTCGATGAAGACCCTGAAGAAGTTCGAAAAGACAATCGATGAACGGATTGCAGAATTGTGCGATAGGATCAAACAGAGATCTACGGCACACGAAGCTGTCGACTTTTCAGAGTACGTTCGGTAGGTCTTATTTCCGAATTCTACGCTACATGTACTTTCGTAATACTTGAGCATCCTCTTCCCACCGCCTGAGGTATGTTGTTTGCGCTGTCTGGGCTCTTGCCCGCAAGGCTCTGCTAGATTCGTGATTGCGACTACTCGTCTTGTGAACTGGCTTTTACTTGATTTTAGAGAGTTTCTAACGCCTATGCCTCAGTTGGTGGCTTGCCGATGTCTACAGTCACATCGCCTACGGCGAGCCGCTGGGATGCGTCGCACGGGGACACGACGTCAACGGACTGATCGATGCTATACAAAGCGCATACTCTATGGTCGGTACCGTAGCAGTTCTACCCTGGCTCTTCATCCCTCTCATCAAAAACGCTCTCTTGAAGAAACTGGTCGTGCCGTACCTGAAGGCTTCAAAAGGCATCAAGAAACTCACAGACGTACAGGCAACCCCGAATCTTCCTTTGTTCAACACGCTTCCCAATCACTAATCTTCTCCTGCAGAACTACGAGAACATGATGGTCAAACGATCAACGGAACCCCATCTCAAATTCCGGCCTTGCCTCTTCGACAGGTTCACCTCCCCCCCTCCCTTTACCCGCATAACTTCCCATCCACCACTTCCACTGACATCTTCCCTAGCCTCTTGATCCCTAACCCAAGCCGCGAATCCCTAAGCCCTTCCGAAATCGCCGCCGAGCATATCCTCTTCACCTCCGCCGCCCTCGACGGCCTCGCCGCCTTCATCTCCCCCTTCATCGACCACGTCACCCAAAATCCCTCCATTTACCGCACGCTCATGGCCGAAATCACCGACTTCGAGCGCCGCGGCGCCCTCTCCGGCCCCGTCGTCTCCCACGCCGAAACGACCGCCCTCCCGTACTTCATGGCCTGCATCAGCGAATGCTTGCGCTTCGAGTCCCCCGCGCAGACCATCTTGCCTCGCTATGTCTCGGCGGGCGGACTGGTGTATGACGGCGAGGTCATCCCGGCGGGGACGGAGATGGCCGCTTCGCCGTACATCATCCATCGCAGCCGCGCCGTCTTTGGCGAGGACGCCGATACGTTCCGGCCCGAGCGATGGTTGGAGGATCAAGAGCGCAGTGCGCGGATGGAACGGTATGGGATGTGGTGGGGTTACGGGACGAGGCAGTGTACGGGGAAATATCTGGCGCAGATGCAGATGCAGAAATTGTGTTTGGAGATTCTGAGGCGGTTTGAAGTAAAGGCGAAGGATCCGGAGAGGAGATTTGTGCATAAGAGGTGGGCGGTTGGAATGTTTTGGGAGCAGGAGATGATGTTTAGAGGGCGGGAGATGGGAAAATATTAAGCGCGCGCTGGTGGTGACGCTGTGGGGTGTGCGCTTATTCGGGAGATCATGTCAGGAAATATGGCCATGTGAGGATACTCATAGTGATTTATTGAACGAAAGTGGCATATCGAAGGCTTGGTTGGTGGTGAAGATGCGTCGGATGAGGTCAAGGATTCGGGCGTTGACGGTGAATTCGAGGGTGGGGAGTTCTTTGCCGAGTATCAGCAGTAGCTTGAGATTATACAAATGTGCCTCATTTCATGGACGCCCGGAAACTTTGGTGGGTTTCTTCGCTTCTTTGTAAAGAAATGCAAAGCCTGCGTCTGGTGCAGTCGCGTACCATCGCATTGTGTGCCTAGTGTGAAATTTGATCGTCGCTTGCATCACAACCAGGTCATTGGTATGAAGTAGCTTCGGACTAACCCAGGCCGGAGAGCTTTTGTAGATTATTTATTTTTCTCTTACGAAATTGTTATAGCATCGCGAAGCCTCACCATACTTCCTTAACGGGCCTGCGACGGCTGGAGCAATTCGACCATGGAGTGTGGCCTTGAATAGCAAACAATGTGGTAAGGACGCCAGAAATGGACCTTTGAATTGACGCAGCTTGCGATACGAGATGGTATACCTTTAAGGATGTAGACGAGGAAGGGGTTAAAGCCAAACAGCGGAACGGAGGCGGGAGGTGGGAACAGCAGCGCCATTGTCAGATCCCGGAGTTGGGTCAACTACCGCGGAGTCTTGAGGACGCAGAACTGGTGGAAGACGGTCAGATGTGGTTTTACTTGAGAAAGGGAGTACTGTACTGCTGAGAAGCTCCTACTGTAGACATACATGGTCAGATGCTCCACTATGCACGCGCTTCTGCAGCTGTACTAGCCGCGAAGGCGATCTCGAAATAATGACCAACAAGAAAGGAGGGGCTCGAATCGATCAAGGCATTGCTTGCGATAGCCTGCATGAATGGGACGAATCGTAGTTTTTGCATGATGCCAGACTGGGGATACTAATTGTCGTCATGCGGAAGACGATTGAGCCAAATTCAACAACTTGCTAAAACTTGTCACCATCACTGCACTGCAGTCAACAAGCTGAGCTCCAGATCATTGGTTTTATTTCAGCTGGGCTCGTCTTTAACAATAGAACAGTCAGTCCCCCATCTCCAACGCCACGCTAACACAAAGAATGATCAGTATCAAAGACGCTCAATAATTATGCAAATTTAAGATTCGTGTTGACAGAAAAGATGACGCTCGGCGATTGTGTCAACGCATCCCCTCATGCTGATTTGAGGGTCCAGAAAGCGATACTGACAGGGTCCTGCGACAAAATGGGATGCTTGTGGTGACTCGTTGTTTCGAACTCACGATAGTGCGGCATGCGTTCTCGCTGACCGCAGTCCAAACCGGCATGCTCGAAATAACAAAGAGGGCCTATGTCCCAAGAAATGTGGTGATGAACATGGGTGGTTCTGTGGTTGTTGGGCTAGTGCTGACGGGCATTGGGCGCGAGGGCGCAATGGCTGACCGAAGGAGGCCCATTCCAAACTTCGAGCACGAGCGGGCTTGCCGTGCGCCTTGGTGTAGCCTTCTTCATATTTCATGCCTCTCTGTGCCCTGAGATTTCTTCCTCCAGCTCTTGATTATTGTCAGTCCCGTAGGAGTTTCTGCAGCTGAGTCGTATTCCCAGACAGCCAATCCACCTTGTCCGCTTCCCTCAGAAGTGTCTCACGTAGAACTTTCTCGGCCTCTTGCACCTCGCGGACATGCTTGTTTGCCGGATGATCCCTGAACCACTTCCCAGTCTTTTGCAGCGTCTCTTTTGCATCCCTCACATCATCCCAGAAAGCCTTGGTCTCTTTCTCATACGGCGTCTTTGAGAGATCCTTTGTCCAGCTCTGCGGGTCAGTCTCTGCCCTCTCTAGATATTTGCGCATCACGGCACTTTTCTCTTGACTACCTCCTCCAGACTGGGCACCGATTCCAGCAAAATGTAGCAGCATCTCGCCAGGTTGGTCGCCGTCGCCCGTGAAGAAGTATCGGTTCCACCAGTGGCGAGGCTGAAAGATGAAGTGTTCTTGGTTGGCCGGTAGTTGAAAGACCCAGTCAAGGGCGCTCTGGTCGTAAAAGGGAAGACCGACGCTCGGTTGCAGAACAGGAAGGGCTAGGACCTGACTGAGTACTCGGACGGTCCATTGATCAATCCGTAGTATGAGCATTCCAGCGTTGAAACCATTGTTGTCTTGGGTGCCGAGTATGTGGTAGTCGTGAAGGTCGGAGGGTGGGAGGAAGATGGTCCAGGGGATTTCGGGGTTCATGATGACACTATCTCCGTCAAACCACCTAGCAAGGATTGTCAGAGACATGCACCGAGATTGGGTCGGAGCAATGCCTTACACTATCCAGTCCGCCCGTTTGGCAGCAGGCTTAGCCAACTCGACCATTATGAGAGACTGTAGGTACGCGGGCTTGTTGAAGTATGAGTTGTCCTCATACAGAGCATGGCTAAGCACATGGGTCGGAACTCCCCATCTATCACCATGCTTCCGATGTGTCTCGACACAGCGCTCGTAGATGCCTCTGAGTTTGTCCTTGTCCCCCTCATACAGCATGGTTGCCTGGCGGACCCGCAGACCCTCGTAGCTGGCGTCGAAGTCATCCGTACAATTCTCGAGGCCCGCATGAGTGCCTAACGATTCAGATGGAGGTATGGGAGGAGGATACGTGAATGGTCCGGAATGTTTCCCTGTGAAGCTGAAGAAGTAGATGAAGACGAGGGCGGGAACAGCTATGAAGAAGAGTGGTCGCCGGCGCGCGGCCATAGCTTGCTGCATGGGGAGCAGGCAGGAGCAATGAGGGATGCAATGGCTTGGACAAGAAAGCTATGCAAGCATGAAGAGAAGTAGAATGGATGTTGATGTTGATGCAATTGCAAATGCAGATAACAAGCAATGCCCCCTGATGCTGAAGATGTGAGACTTGGTCGAAACGAACCCTCGGGACAATGTATTCCAACCCCGGGGTTACGCCGACGGTCTAGCGGCTAGCGCCACACCTTCGCCCGAAAGCTTGATCTTTTGCCAAGACCTGCAATAATCCAAGCACCTTTTGCTCAGCATACCTATACGTGTCTGAGGTTTCACGAACAGCTATATCTATATTCCCTCTGTTCCTATCGAGATGACTTTGGCAACACAAAAGGCACGCAAACCTCTCCCGAGATCCTTTAGCTTATTCGTATCCACCCGGAAATGCCTGCTACCCACGAACTCACCCCGAGCCCACCCTAGACTTTATTACACTATTTATATGACTTTATCAATACAACTCCGATTCTAAGAGTTGTTGAGGTTCCAAATATCTTATTCTAAACGCTTTATCATGTATTTTTCTAAAAGTTTTTAGAGACTGTTGTGGAAGGATGAATTATAAGAGAATCGGATTTATTTGGTTTCAGACCGTGCATAACGATCCACTTCCGTAGTAAAAGAAAAGTTGCTTGCAAAATTGGGTGGGACAGAACACCAAGGCGTTTGAGACGAGCAAGCAAAACAATTGCAAAAGGGAATGAGTCAGACAGTCTTTCTCGCAATGATATGGGAGTAAAAGCATTATCAAACATTTGATCGAATGTGTTGCTCTGCGGTAAAGAGACACAGGCTTCGCTAGAGGGGACCAGGAAGTCGTAGGTTTGTTGAACAGCCAACCAGTTCAGTCTTGTCCCTAGGTCAGAGGTTCCTTTGCTTCTAGTGCTCTCATTCTTGCAAGAATATCCATCTCAGCCTCTTTCAGTCTTGCTGACTCTGCTTCTCGACCCATCCCGCCCTCCCCTTCCATCGAAACGGTGCAACTATAAAGCAGGCCAGGCTATAGCCCGGAGAACTCTATGTCTGCGAACATCCTCGTGCGTGTCGAGCATATCGGAGTGGATGAGCTCACCTCGCCATGGATGGACTCTTCGATAAGCGTTTCGAATCGTGCCCTCGCTGATGCCGACGACCTCAGATATCTGCCTAATCGGTGTGCCGAAACTCGCGAGATGAGACGCCATGTAGAGACTGACTGCGATGACCGGCAGAGGAGAGAGACCCGCCAGATACAGCCCAGCTCGTATTTTCCCAGCAATCTGTAGACAGATGTCACGAATACCTCCGAAATAGGCCAGCTCGTCGCTATATTGATTGCAGAGCTCCTCCAGTCGCTTCGGCTGAGCAGGAACTAGATAGTGCTCAAGGTCTGTGCCACCTTCTTCCTGATCTGTAAATCCGTTCTCAGTATTGGGTGAAGGTAATGATTCGAGAAAATTCTGTACACTATCACCGCCGAGCGCCGCAAACATATGCGGTAGGATCAGCTGCTCTCGAGTGGGATGAATACGTCTGTAGGCCTGGTGGATCTCTTCGGTCTGGACGTTTGCGATTCCCCTTATCTCCTCGAGCGATCTGCGTTCATTCATGATGTGCGTTACCATGTAGAAAGTGACGGACACGATGTAACCTGGCGTGTGATGCTCGCCCATACTGAGCGCCAGACGTTGAGCCATTTCCCGCGCGACATTTAACGTGTTATGGGATACAGCGAGCTCTTCGCAGAATGCATCGCAGAGGTAATCGATATCTGTGGTCACGTAGGCCCAACGCACTGTTGCTGGAACGGGCTCGTACATCAACTCCAAGGGTCCGTCCTCCAGTGAGATCTGGCTCGTCCTCTATCTCTGAGTCTTCGTCCTCGAATGGAATCGAGTCAAGGTAGGGCGGTGGTTGGGCGGCAAAGAAGACTCGGCGGCACACGGGGCATGTGTTGTTCGTGCGCAGCCAAATTGCGATGCACGCGGATCCTACTCTGTGAGAGCAAGGGAGGCGAATTTCACATTCGATGACTCCTGTTTCGGAAGACTTGAAGGTCGACGTGTTAGCGTCTCTTGTAGTACGGTTTCCGCTCAATCATCCGAAAAGAGTTGGAAATAGAATTCTTCTGGGACAAGTCTCGTAGCTTTGATTCCGGGCTGACGGGGAGCTAATCGTGTATAGAAATAGACTTACTAGTGTTCCGATACCTTGCAAGCAGATGCAGCAAGCTTCGCTCGAGTCCGACTCTACTTGTAGGAGTGAAGCGACTATAGAGTCTGCGGTCTCGTTCTCGACTTTGAGAACCTGGCTGAGGAACTGCTGCGACATGGTGGGGGTTTTCGATGGCTGATGGTCTCCGAGACACCGACTCAAGAGATTCTGGAACGAATTACGGGGATTTGAAGACATCCGCGTGCGAATAAGTATGAGGTCACCAGGTTTGAACTTGAGGATTTGAGAGTCGTAAAGAGTCACGACAAGAAGTGTTGTCGGCGTGTTGAAAAAGATTGTTTTTCTCGTGTTCGTGCCTCTTTCAGAAAGGCTTTGCACAAAGAGGTGTCTCTTTGGAAAAGGTTTGTATCAACACATTTGGAGAGGTCCCCGCTTCACAGTCCCGCTGTCCACTACCTCTAAGTATCTCACCATCCCGCTCCCTGCATCGCCTCCCTCAGCCCTATCCATCAGCACGATAAAGCTCGTCTCCCTTTCCAAACCCCACAACATAGATTGTCAGATAAGATGGATTACAATGTTCCAAATGCACCACGGATTTGATAAAAATTTGTGCGTACCGTTCATCATGAATGCGTCGCTCCTCTCAAATGGCCCAATTCCCGCGCGCTCAGCATTCTGTCTAGTAAGGCCTGAGTCGCGCAACGGTAGACGATGTGTACACCGTCTATGCTTCTATAGAGGCCGCTGCCGTGGGAGTAGATACTAAGATGCGAGGGAAGAAATTCGCAGTGGGAAGGGTCGCTGATTGCGCTGGCCTGAGATACCATAAAAGTGTCGATGATGAGCATGTCTTGCAAGGAAGGAAGAGAAACATTTCAACGATGGAGTTTGGAACATCAGGCCGTACGAGAATGTCTGGGTTACTGTTCGCTATATTTGGTACTGACAACAAAAAGCTGTTACGCTTTCTATGGGAATAGTTTGATGTGCGTGTTCAGACGCTCCGCGCATAGTAAAACGACGAAACACCGGCCCTGCCAGGAGATGGGATACCTGTTGATCAAAATTCGGAAGCCCACATATTGAAAGCGGCTCCTGGTGGAGCAGAAACCGTGCCATTGTTAGATATTGTTGAAGCTCCCGGAACTCCTCTGGCATCCGTTCCAGTAGCTTAAGATCATATTAGCTGGATCATGTGCTGGCATATTCTAAGTCATGATGTCTAAGATCCAAGTTCTGACTCTTCCATACATATCACTAAAAGGTTGGCTGATGAATCTGGAAGCTGGGGGAAGTCATACGCTCGGGCTGAAACATCTAGTGAAGGACGCATACGGCCGCAGGTAGACACCAACCTAGCCTATCGAGAACGCTAGCCCATGTCCAACGGAGCCTCAATTACCTCTAGCGTTTGCCCGATATCAGCGATGATCGAGGCACTGTCCGTCGTGATAGCTCAAGGGCGAAAGACTCTGTATTCCAGCTGTGGTCACAAGGCCAAAGCGCACACTGGATTAAGACCATCTCGGATCTAGGCTTCCTGAGAAAATCGAATCATTAGCCAGGCTCCTGAGGAGCTAGTCTTTTCACGCAAGGTTTTTTCCCTGTGGGAATCAGCCACACCATCTCCAGCGCTGACATAGCCCATGTTACTGCGCAATAAATCGGCGGCGTGAATGGATGCTATCATCAACGGCATTCCCGGCACTGTTGCTTAGAAGGTAAGAAGTTTTGAACCGGCAGTGGCAAAAAGGTCGCGAATCAAGAAGTACGTCGACAGCCACAGCATCACCCAAAGAACCTACAATTTCGAAATAGAATTCGACTATTGCACAGACTCTTGGATAGTCTTTTGAAAGAAGGATCTCAGCTGCGAGTTATGTAACGGTAAGACGGAGATCTGACCATTAGTAAATGGCTCAAGTTTTTTGAGTGCTTATTGTTTGTCCGTTCGTCCGTCCGTCCACACCTTGTCATCCTTGAGGACCTTCAGGCTCATCAGGATTGGTTCAATCCATTCTGAGCGACCTGGACGAGGAGTAAGACACTGTCTGAGGAATACTACGGGGCTGTAAGCTGACGCAAGAACACAACCCTGGCTTCGCTGGGCAGAGGGATCCCAGCGTCATGAACACATACTCTTTCTAGGCAAAATTTGGCCACAAGGTCTAGATTCTCAAAGTCCGTGTAAGGTCATCCATTAGCTAAGCTAAGAAAAAGGTCATGTCTCCGCGCCCAGTGGAGAATCTTCACGGAGATTAAAGAGGTCCACGTGCTGCAGGCAGCCGAGCGTGTACCTTACACCCCAGGCGCTGGAAAGAGGGGTTGCTGCCAATGATAAGCCGGCGATTCTCAGAACCAAGGCCATTCCAGAAGCTTTCTGGCTCAGGTGACCAGTCTTGTATGCATGATGGAAGTATCTCGTAGGGGTGAAGGTGGTTTCATGTGCTTATAGACTACCGAAAGACCTTTGCCACAGGCCGAGAGACGCGGAAAGCACTCTCTGTCAAATTGCCACAGGGCACCGTGCTTCGGACTTCTTTCCTAAGTTGGAAATCAACGGCATCCGACTGGTCTCAACTGCAACCCCCCAGTGTAAGGGCAGCAAGCCAATACGATGAAGTAATGTGTAATGTATCATTCAACACAATCTTTTTTAGTCACATGTAAAAGGGGTCATGGCGTATAAAGCCCACCTTTTGGGCTCCAGTGTCTGACTTTTTCCCTCTCCAGACCAGAGTTTCCGAAAGCCTTGCAACACACACGCACCTCTTCGACTTACCAAGCCTCTCAAACAAATCCGCACCATGCGTTTCGACATCTTCAG